>NW_024581137.1:47955839-48283339 GCF_017639235.1 Corvus kubaryi | reverse complement strand
TTGAGAAGTTGTGCTATTTCTTTCCCTGGTCATTTTATCTGCAGCTCTCCTGAGAGAACAGTCCCCATTCAATGTTAATAACCTTTCCAGGCTAAGCATTCAATGGAGGACAGTGTGTCCTAAATCCAGGAATATTTTACGGTTAATCTAGATATGTGCCTGTAAATTAGAAAGAGAAGCAAGTTGCCTAATGCTAATGACTTATGTTATTAATTTTTTGCAGTAGCAGAAATATCTGATTCCTCTCCATTCATATATTGATATAGCTGATGGTTTTATTTTAAATGGAGTCCTCAGTGACTTGAAATATTCAGTATGCCAACAATATTTCTCAGTGATCATTTTCTAATCCTACCTATTGCAAGCTCCCATAATAATAGATTAAAAAAAAGGAAGAGATTTGATTTGCATTTTCTAAATGTCGAATTTATTTTTGCCTTATTTATGTAATGGTATGAAACAGACCTTTTCCAAACTCTTTACACTTTTTTTTCTTTCCTTTTTCAAGACAGTGGCTATTGGATTGATTACATTATTCTGCAGAGTATGCTGACAGAATATGAGACTTTACTATTTCTTTAAAGAAAATAATGACTTTAGGTTTTATTTGATGTATAATTCCATCCCTGTTTGGTGGCAAAACATAGATATTCTGCACCTTTTATAATTTGTGGAGTGGCAGTAATCAGAGTCTTCTTGACTTGGTTGCCTTCCCAGCACAGAGCTGCTGGGACAGCCCTCATGAGGGGTTGCTGAAATCCTGTTCCTCTGCTCCTTGGAATGGATCTCCCAGGTAAGAACACGTGGTCACAGACAGTGTCCAAGGTCAGAGCACTCTCCACCAAGAGCCTATGGCTGCTCTGATGTGGCCTTGAGGGCCCATTCCTGCAATACCTGGGCTCAGACGCCCCTCTGGATGGGAGGCATGCACACCTAAGGGCAGCTCCTGGTACAGGCTGCAAACCCCAGAAACACTCAGGGGAGGTCAGCAACACCTGAAAGCAGACAGAAAACACACCATGCTGAGGAGGGCAGAGCAGGGCACCAGCAGGCAGGTGAAGACTGTCCCCTCCCCTTGAACCAGCACTAATGGGAACAGGGGCCATGTTTCCACAGTACATAAACTCCATTCCTCACTGGAGTTCATCATCCTGCTGGACAGCTTTCTAAGTGGCACTGGCAGGGTTTTAAACGAGCAGGGTTCCACTGAACTCCTGGTCCACAGCCACTGGCTCTGACCCAGCTATCCACGCCTGTGTCCTCAGGGATGCTGGTAAGGAGTCACACAGCAGGACAGGAGCTCTGGCATTGCATGGCAGGGGCTCCAGCATCACAGGCAGCTGCAGTTCCTCCCCATGGCTTGCCAGCTTGCCTGGCCATCTCCAATATCCTGGCTGTGGCCAGGTCAAACTTCTCCAAAATCCCCTCACTGCCATCTGATGGCACCAGCTGGAACCTCCTCTGAAGGCCAGGCCCTGCCCTTGCTGCACATTAGGGCTCCCACAAGAGGATTTTTAGCACAGTTGACCTCTGTGAACACCAGCTGCAGATGCTCTCACAGGAAGGCAATGTCGGTGTGCCACTGGACCAGGGCTCACATCAGCAGCGTGGTTTAGAGATTCTGGAGCTCCAAAGGAGAGAGCAGAGAACAGGAGACACCCAAAATATTTTCATAGGAATTGAGCTTATATTCTGTATTTTTTTTTGCATTTTGCAGCATCTAGATGCAAACTAGAGACAAGTTCCCCTTCACGCAACCAAAATAAAATTAGAACAGAGTGATAATAAAACAAAGGATAGCAGCTTCTACTTCAGTTTTTCACTATTTTAAACCCGTATATGCGCCTAAAACCAATAGGTGCATTTTTTAAAAGGCAGAAAATGTAAATATTAAAAATCTTGGGCTGCACCTATTTCTGGAAAATGTAATGCACAGCCCTCAGACTCCAGTTCAGTACTCCCAACGTGGGAGTGGGAGGACTGCGTTCACATGAGACATGAATTAGGGCCTAAAAATATGTCCTAGTAATAAAGGAGAAGCTAATTTTAACTTTCAGCATTGCCAGTTTCAGAACAGAGCTTCATTTAGAGGAAATCCATTTTGCAAGTGTGTGAACCTGCCCCCAAAGCCCAGAAAATCAGCATGTTAGACACAGGTCTTCCCTGCTGATAGGGCTGGGGGGACCAACAGGGCACTACACTCCCACCACTCTACCAGGGGACATTGAAGAACCATGGCTGTGTGACTTCCTAGAACTGCAGCTCTCACAGGTCTGCGTGAGGACATCCAGCAGAACTGGCTGCTGCTTGGACCATCCTGACCCCAACACTGTAACAGCTCTCTAGCACACACCAAACTGAGTGCCCTGACTGGCACCTGGACAGACGCACACACAGCTCACAGTCTTCTTCATAAAACAGAGTTTTCTGGCCATGGAAAGCATGTGCAGAAGGTGACACAGGCCAGGGTCTTAGGTGCAAGTATCACATCAGCTCTCCCACCGGACGACAGGTTGTTGTATGTGGGGTCTTGCATCTCCCCTAAGTCCTACCAACTCTTGAGCCATTCCATCGTCTAAAGAAACACTCGTTTCAAAATTGAGCCTCACCAAGTCACATTAGAGTCATCTGCTTCTTGCTGATACATTACTGTCCAAAGACACCAGCTGAGGGCAACAGCCAGACTCCACCTGTGTGAGAAGAGAGCAATGCATCTGGGAATGCAAAGTTGTAAGCGAATAAACATCTGCAAGAGAGGAGATCTCTAAAAACAGACGCAGTCGGAAGAGGAAGATGCTATTTCTCCTGAAAGGCTTCCTGGAATATTTAAAAGTAGTTCTTCGTGGGGAAAGAAATGATTGCTAGAGACTATTTCAAAATACTTCATGGGCTCTGTTGGTCTCAGCCACACTTGCTCTGTGCTCCATGGGAAACTGGCAGGCTGGAGCCACAGCCCCAGAAATGTGCTTCACATTGCTAATTCTAGCCAAAATGCGGCCTTCTGCACATGTTATTTCTTATTCATGTTTGAAATTACTTTTTAATCTAATACCTACAAAGATCACAGAGAGTTCTGAAAGAAATAAAAAAATCAGTTTAAAAAGTAACTGACATTAGCTGTTTTCTTTCCTCCTCTATTTCCATAATGAAAATATTTGCAACTATATTATATTACAGCATCATTCCAAAACCTGCACTAACACTATTGCAAAGTGTTTGGAGCTGTTGCAGATTTTGAAAGGCTTACATTGCATGAATAACAGAAAAGCGTATTTGCAAGAGACCCCAGCAGCTGGGTGGTCCCATCTAATTGATATAAGAAATTATGTATGGGAGAGCCTAAATACACCTCATGGCCCAGTTCAGGCCAAAGACAACACAGTCCTTTGGATGGACATGACACGTGGGTATCAGCTGCAGCAGAAAGGAGAAGCAAACTCAGTTCTGCATAAATTATGTGACACTTGGAGACAGCTCCTTTTGGAGAAAAAAAAAACCCTCTGTGTGATGCTACTCGGTGTTTGAGATTGTGACTAGGACAGTAGAAGGGATGAGCAAAGGAATTATTTTATTCGCTGCTCTTCTACCTGTGCTGACGAACGTACAATGTGCAGGGAAAATTTCTCTTCCACTATCTTTTCATGCTGTGAGTCAGTGAGGGGGAAGAGAAAGCTTGCCATCCCAATGTTTCCAGCTGGAAATAGGTAATGACAAACAGGTACTTGATCTTCCTTCAATCCCTCAAAATCTTAAGCTCAACTATATAAGAAAACATGCACATCAAGTGCAGCAGGGAAAATTGCTCCCTGCAGAAGCTATGAGCAAACAGGCTTCACATGGAAATCTTGACAAGGAGTCGAGGAAAGCTCAGACCTGAGCGTCTGAAGGAGGATGGTCCTTTCACTGTCACCAGCAGCAGGTACAGATGCAGGTCCCTTAAATGTGATTTTCTGAAAACAACAGATCTTGGCATCTGACTACTGAATGAAAATGTTGGATTTGTTTACTTATTGCAAGTATGCAAATATGTGTATATTTCTATCCCACATCTTTGCAAAGAAAATTTTGAAAATACAAACTGATGAAAGCTCTGCAAAAAGAAACAATTCATCTATCATTGCCTTTTTCCACCCACAGTTTCTTTAAGCAGATTTTTTGAAAAAAATGGACATCTGAGGTCCAAAATACTACAAAAACCCACAAGTTGTGGACTCCTTGATTTCTGTATTTCCCCATGGCCCATCTGCATGGATTTATTTTCAGGCTAAGAGCCCAGATGCCCAGATATAGCAGAATGTAACATTTCACTCTTAAACCCCCCAGTTATAATAAAGAACAAACAATAATCATGATGGGTACAAGATGCAAAGAGATTAAATACAAGGCAGATGTTCAATCTTGTCTTTTCAGCTGAGATTATAAATGGTCTGAGCCTAAGAGAAAAATTCAGAGCCTGAAAGAGAAGGTTTGCTAATTAATCAGTTATAATGGTATAGGGGATTAGAGAGCATGATTAAAACACACTGAAAACAAGAAAGACAAAGGAGGATGGCGAAGGGAGTATGGAAACAGCTCTGTCAACAGAGAAACATCTCTACACAAGCAGCTGAAAATGATGCAGCTCATAAAAAACCTGTGCTTAAGAATTAACATCCAACTACAACAACAAAAAGACAATGTTATGAACTAAATGAATTCTTGGAAATTTGTTCCAAAGTTTATTTTAAAAAAATACAGGGTTTTAAAAATTAAAACCTCCTTATGAAGCCTAGGACAAAACTTCCACTGAGTCCAGCCTTTTATAGAAATATCTATGTACGTTAATATAGGTGTTGCTGGAGCACATATTGGCACATTAATATGCATAGTACTAGGGAGTCTGTGCTTAAGTATATAAATAGAAATTGAATATAAACATATGCATTCATAGCTTTGAAGTTCCATTAGTAACAAAACAGCGTGGAGAAATTATTAGCATTTTTACATGATGATTTCTGCCTAAGTCAGATACTGAAGTGCTACTGATACTTACAAGGCATTCAACAGATGGGGGGTCCAGACTACTAACTTCTATGCTAGGCAAGTGTATTTTTAAACCTCCTTTAACATTAAATTCTGATGCTGTGCTGTAGGAATGAACTAAGGTTCTTCCCTGAGTGTGCAATTTTAACTTCCTTGTTTACTTTATGAAACTCTAATTTGGCAATGATCCACTACTGCTAGTGCCAGTTAGCATAAACCCAATCCCTATAAAAACTATCACCAAGACCAATCTGTGCTGAAGACAAAGGGACCGCCCATATGAAAATGTCCTATGGGATGAAGGTCCCATAAGATATAGGGCCTGGTGCTCCTCACAAAAACAGATTCCCATGTAATACGGTAGGATAATGCTCCTATACTGTTCATCTTGATTCTGCTCTCAATCTTTCTCTTTTTTCTAGTGGAAACAAGAAAGGAAATTGTTCTTTAGTTCACAAATTCTCAACAATGCTGATGCATACGTATTTGCTGTAATATTACCTACTCAACTGAAATTAATCTATAATCTTAGTGATGAAAGTGGACATTATACAAGTGAAGATAGAAGAATAATTTCTAGTTCTCTTCTAGTTTTGGAAAATGAATGCAATAAAGTGATGCCCTGTTAGAAATACCTTTGCTTACCATTTATGCAATTTTAAGATATATTACTAAGGTAGCATTTATTTGTGTGGTTTATTGCTTGCCCTGAGAGACCTGCATTTGTTTAAAGTATGAACTTATTCTAGATTTAAAACTGTAAGGGCAAACTAATGTAAAAACATAATGAAATCACCTTCAAATCTTCTTACGTTCTCACTTTTTATACAAAATTATTTTCATCACAAAAATAATCCCCCAAATTTGTCTGAGATTATTCCAGCAAATCCCATGCCCAACAAATCCTAAAACATGCTCCACCTGTTAGTGAAACTATCATAGTAATCGTCTGGGCTTTTATCTAATGAATATGCATTACAGCAGCCAAAACAAATTCTATCTTAATCTATATTACTGGGGAAAGTTTCTGAAACAAGCTGTTACAGGGAAATTTATATAAAATGTTGTCAACATTCAGCAGAGACAAGCTGCCTGCTAGAAAGGGCAGATGGAAACAGTCCTATGTTTGGTCAGGAAGATGTATTTTTGCTACCCTTAAGCCATGCTTTTGGCCAGAGGTGTGCTGGGAGCATCACATCCCCTGGTGCCTTTAGTGTGCCTGCCCGCCTGCACCGCCCCTCCCTGCAGAGCCTGAGCCGACCATGACTGAGAAGTCTTTTTGCCATGTGGGTTTCTGTGAGTCATCATCTCTTCCACAATGCACAAACTCACTGACACCTGTTGGGGCATGGGGAAATGACTGATGGAAATTCAGCTGACTGCCTGCACAAGGGCTGTGTGTGACTGCACCTGCAGGCAGGTGTGTGCCTGACACCAGCAGGTGCAACAGTATCATATGGGGCAAACCAGCAACAGGAAAGGTACTGGAAACCAAGATTAACAAGATTTATAAAATTAACCAAGGTTAACAAGCCACTCTTTTCAATCAACTGCCTGCCTGTGATGCACACACTGCTTTTGCTATAACAGCCATTAAAAGAACAGTCTCAGCCTCTTATCTTTTTGCTGTCTCCCATTTCTGCCTAAACATCACAGGACCCAACTTTATGTGCCAGTGTCAGAGAAATGTTTAGTCAGCTCAGGAACTGGTAGCAAGGTCAGTTTAGATATTCTAAGACAGAACAAGCTCTAAGAAATAGATGCTGTAATTAAGTGCATTATACATTTTTTGTATATAGAAAATTTTTACAAAGATTATAGTAACTTCTTAACCAGTTTCTGATTCCACAGAAAAACCTAAGCACCAGCACATTTGTATGCAGATCTTGTTACTTATTATTTACTGCTTTTCTGAGCAGCAATGGAATGACTGAAGAAGTGGTTTTTCTGAACCAAGGCCGTATGTTACCCCAAAGACCTTTGATGATATATTGGTCCTATCCAGGCACCAATCTCATATATGCTTTCCTTTTCATAATTTGTATGAATAACAGCTGCTTCAATAGGTGAGGATACAAACAAGGGAAGTAAGATAGTAAAAAGAAGGGGGGGAAAGAGATAGGTGTTTTGGTAAATAAGAAACAAACTCAGGAAGTGCAAATATGTGGATTTTCAGGGTTACATACACTTTTATTTTAGGAGTGATTTTTTGGAACCTTTGAGATTATCTTGATTAAGATGGCTTCTGTAGTGTTTAATTCATGCTCCTGTTAAAACAGCACTCTACAAGACCCAAACCATGTAATTTGTTGCTGCTTGGTTTCAGTTAATTTCAGAGACAATTCTTTTGAGGCAAAATTAAGATACCACATAAGAATTAGATTTTTTTTTTTTTAAGTTTCTTTTTTCAAACTTTACGAATTACTTTCCTGGACTCAGAAATGAGCATTTGGTTCTTTTTTCATCTTAAGAATTGTCTGCCACATTTTAGTCAAAGAATTATTGTTAAAGACTAGAGTGAATTTAGAGTGGTTTTAGCTAAAGTGGAATAGTCTTTTGGTCTTCTGAGGAGCTTGCGAATAAACAAAATTGATGAACTACAGGCAAGGTACAAATGTAGGGACTGTTACTATGATTTTTAATGGAAATGAAAGTGATGAAATTTAGAGATTAGCATTTAATCCTTCTGAAATTAAGTGATGCATCTAAAAGGATAAATCTCATTTTTTAAAAAATGTATTTGCAACAGTTTCAATGAATTTCATAAGCAAATTCTTGTAGCATCAGAAGGAAGTAATGTATATTACAAAACCGGAGTTACTGTGGTTATTCTGCAGACTTGCCCACAGTGCGCTGCTTAATACTGAAGAAAGAGCTGCCTTTTAAATGTAAACTTTGCTACTCAGAAACCTCACCCCCAGCACACATAACAAACCATTCTGGGAGAAATCGAAAGCCCTCCAGAAACTGAAGAGCAAACGTGATTTAGCGTGATTCTGATTCAAGGAAGAATCAGACCCCATGCCTTTGTTTACATACAAACTAGGTAAGTAAATACAAAGCCCTCTTCTTTCCAACACCACCAGGTGGAACTGCTTTGCCATGCCCTGCACAGGCTGCCCTCCAGGCAGGGATTACACCTGCTCCTGCTGCCAGCACCGATGCCGGCATGCAGCCTGGCACACTGCTCACCTTGGAACGAGCAGCTCCCAGGGACCTGCCATGGCACACAGGCACTTCGCAGTGATAAACCCAAGCAGTGTGATCCAACTGCAGCTGTGACACAGCTACAGCAAGGACTGGTACAAACCAGAGCCAGGTTCGTTGGACACTTGAAGCTAGAGTGACAGACTCCTGAATTCCTACCTCTCGCAAATTAATCCTGCACCAGATTAACTGGTCTGACTCAATTTCCCTCTTGTAAACTGGGCAAATGTGGCCTGTCTGTCTATGAGAGTTAAAAACAACTTTTCCTAAGTAGTTTGAGCACGTTCCTAGCATGATTACACTGATGTGTTTTTATTAACTCTGGGCAATAAGAGACCTTGCTGTCTGGGATGAGTTGGAATTACCTGAGGAGAAGGATCATCTTACCATTGTCAGGAAAAAATAGCCCAATGTGCCTTACATCATAAAAGTACAAATTTAATAAGGAATTCACTGTTAGCCTTCAGGAAAATCTGGCAAAACATCTTTGTCTATGGCTTCTTACCACATTTAAGCAGAATGTATTACTTGGCTTAAAAATGTGCCTGGGTTAACCAATCTATAAAGCAGCATTCTGTTAAACTACTTCTATTACAAACCAGACTTCTAACTGCGAAAGACTGTTTCACTTCTGACTACTCAAAACCAGTGTATATATTTTTAAATCCCCAAGTTTTTTGACACTTAATTACCATCTTCTGGTAACTGGTCCTGTTTGTAACTTACTGCCTGTTTTTACTTTGCAGTTCACACCTTGTACTGTAGCAAGAAAATATTTTTTTTTTTTAACAAAATGAATGCAGACATAAAGTCTCTTTTTAAAAGAACATAAGAGGGTACAAGTTAACCTAGAAAGACTAGCTTTTGACTTGTTCTGGCAGAACTGAAATGCTTCACATTTATCCTTGAACACTCTTGTATATTCCCTCTTCTTCCCATGTAGGAAATTTAAAGGATTCTCACAGTGAAACATTTTTATTAAAAAAAACCCCACCAAACAAAAAGCCACCAAAAAACCATAGCATTAAATGTCTTGTGCTCATGGATTTCAGTTGAAGGCACAAGAAGTGCTGTTTGCGGGCACAGCACCAGTTAAAGCAATTCTCTGTTACACAGCTGTAAAAACTGATCATCATAGGCATAAACTGCAAACAAGTCAAGTATCTTGATTTTAGAAACAACAGATTTTACAACAAACACGCATCAGATGCTTTACCATAAATAAATGATAAACATGGGTTAATCAATAATCTTTGAAGCAGTAGCAAGTGGAAGAAACCTGCTGTCAGTGATATTAAAGAATATTCCCTTTTTTGTACTGTTTCTTTTAAACTCCTAAATCCACAAGCAGCAAGAGCTGAGCTCCAATTTAATTACTGTCTGCGCTGCTCAACAATGAGGCAATGCCGACCACTGCAGCCTGCTTCCCAAAATCACCATTTATATGGATGTGTAAATAGCAACTCATGATTGACATGAGGAAGGGAAATTACAACCTGGAAATCAGCTAATGAAAGTCAACTTTGAGTAAGTTTTGCTCAAGAAGCCATGGCCATTTTGTCTGGTGATTTGCAGCATGGCTGCTGGCATGGATGTAATATGGAGCATGAGCTCAAAGTTGGCTTCTGCTCTGTTAGTCCTTTCATAGGATTCAGCTGGAGAAAGATAAGCACACAAAAAAACTTAAGACAAAATCCACTTTTTTGGTAAACACTTGGGGTTTCCTGACATAAGAATTACGGGCTCCTGCATAAGCACCTCTCTTCACCATGCTGAATTACTTATCTACTCAAAAAACATACCTACACAAAAGGAATGTAGAAATACACTAGAAAGTCTGGCTTATAAAAAGTATCTTTCACTTCTTTATTTCTCACTCTAAAAAAAAAAAAAAAAAAAAATCATACTCCTTGTGCAGTTGTGCCTTTGTGATTTGTCTGTAAGATGACTGTTATTGCATAGAGAAAGAACACACACAAATACTATGAGAATTTTTATACATATATTTTTAAAATTACAAATTCTTACAGGATGGATGGATGAATGTGAATAAACACAAATGATATAAGTGTATTTTGTTTTTACATCACTAAACAAAATACTTTAATGGAATATAAAAATCCTTCATATAATTTGAACTCTACAGGCTTTAAGACCCTTTGTCTAATACAAGTTGAAGTTTATTACAGTCATTCACTCCATACAGATAGACAATGATATTTCACACAAAAATGTATATATGTACCTATATATTAAGGCACAGAATAAGTGTATGTGGCAACACAGTTCTGCTCCCCTGACTGATACTGAGAAGTTTCAATTTCAATTTTACTCTAAATAGGGGCAGCAGAATTGGGCCTTATACAAAGGTAACACATTATTACAGTTGGCTTGATAGCCATCATTTTACATTTGTTAAATCCCACTATTTAAGGAATAAATAGCCATTTCACAATCTCCGAGAAGTGGAAAGAAGCAAGCAATTGCATAAAATCAGTTGTGTGTAAATCTCTAAGAAGATGGAGATAAAATATCTGTCAAATTCTTATTTCTTCCCACACTTCCCAGCAGCTTTAACTCTTCTCGCTGATGTTTCATTAGCATTTAGAGAAAGGTGATTCTGTTAATAATTCTGAGCACCATTTCTCTTGCAAGGAACAAAAAATGAAATGGGGGAAAAAAGAGTCACACTTTACCATGAAGTATTTTGCTGATATCTACTTATTGCTCATTCCTCATTCCATACCACACAAAAATGCCACCAGCACATAGTGCAGGTTTCAGAAACAGCAGTCACAAGTGGCACAACTCCAAAATCAGACATAGGAGTTGGTTTAGCATTGAGACCAAACCCGAACCCAGCAAAACACTTTCACAAACACAGATTAGTTTGCAGGGATAATCCCTTATGACACAATATTCATCTGATGTTGATGGACTGACAGTCACACCAGTACCTGTGGGGTTTTTCTGCTTAACAAATCATCATGTGTTTGTAAAATTTGTTTTCACCCCCTTTTATTCCATCCTTTTGTTCCTTTTTTTCACGAAAATAACAAATGAGTGGGGTGAATTAATTTTTATTGTAATCATCCTAACCTCACTACAGCATCAAAGTAAGAGACTAGGAATCAGTCTGAATTTTGGTCTATTTTTATAAATACCATGAAGGGTG
This sequence comes from Corvus kubaryi, assembly GCF_017639235.1. NCBI lineage: Eukaryota > Metazoa > Chordata > Aves > Passeriformes > Corvidae > Corvus > Corvus kubaryi. The sequence continues at coordinate 48,271,935 of NW_024581137.1, read as the reverse complement.
TTGAGTGGGAACAGAGAGGAAGGAGACTTAAAAAGCTGTCAGGAATATTCCAAGGAAATGTGCCTGCCTTCCTCCCAGCTGTGTTGCTGGTTTTGGGAGGCACACGGCAGAGGGACGCGCGTCGCCACGGCCGCGAAGCCGAGCAGAAAGGCACCTCCTGAACCGCTGCCACTCCACGGCTTCAGCTGGGGAAATGGGAGAGTGCAAAAAGCCTCACAATGCACAGGAGTGATTAAATTGCCTACAAATCACCTTTCCACCTAATCCAAGCAAGTCAGGAGTCAGATAATTTCCTGAAAAAGAGGATTCATATCTCATATTAAAAAAATTAAATCCTTCTTAATGTATCCTACATAAAGCCAAAGCCTACAGTCACTGAAGTGGGCATCAAACTTAGTATCACGAGTCTCAGCTGGGCTAATCAAATACCTCAAACTCCCTACAAATAAGTTTTGTTTTTTCATACACTGAATTAACAAATTTCCCAGGCAAGCTACATACAGTCTCAATATAAAAAGTCCTTCCACTCCTATTAGACATGCTGAAATTTTCCTTCCTTAAAGGCCTCTGTCTTAGTAAATAAAAAAATCAGGAATAAATTAGAGTAGCCTTTTTACCTTTTTAATAATCTTTTCTTCTTTAATATGATTTTACTGTATCCTTTCTTATGTTTTTCTCCAAAGTAAACCATATAAATCTTATCAATTTTCCTCTACTGAAATTTTACACATCTCTAATCCCTTTTGCCATATGTCTCTGAATCCTCACTGTTTCTAGTACACATTTGGGAGCTAGAACAGCCAGAACGAAAGAGAATATACTCAGTGAAAATACACCTTTCATTCATTAATGTCATGGTAATATCTTCAATATTAGCTGTCCTGCTCTTTACACACTCTGCCCTGCTCCGTGCTTCCCTTGTTATCACGCTTTGCTTAGCAGAGATTTTCATTAAACCAGCCATGGCAATGTCCAGTCCTTACTCTGGAGTGTGTATTGTCAATTCAGGGTACAAAAATACATCCTCGTATTTCAAATCTGCTGTAAGAAGCAAGAAATTCGAGACTGATTGAATGACAATAACTCCATCCATTTAATGCTTTCTGTTAAAGCATTAAATTTGGCTATTTTATGACTCAGGGAGGGCTGCCTATTAGTATGGGTTGACAAGCTGCTTCCGCCAGTTAACAAAGCAGTGTTTTTAATATGTTATATATCACAATATGCTGTTAAAACTCCTCTGGGTTGGCTGCTTCGTTTCAAATTCATACACCGGGGAACAAAGGTCAGCCACAGCAGAAAGGTAAGCGCTTCGTTTTACTACTGGAACTTACATAATTTGCAGGCAGAACAAGCTGTTTTACACAGCAAACGTCAGGTTCATCACAGATGCCTTGAGAATGATCTATCTACTGATGCATATCAGCCTTTTTTGCCTGGATAACTAATCACTTACACGGGGAAAAAAACGGTAAACTGCCTGAAAGGTTGTAGAGATAGTTAGCTGTAAACACAGGGATCAATTCAGGTTCATTACTACTCGCAAAACCCACACAATATTGGCCAGCAGTAATTCAAAAGTAGTACGATTAACAGAGATCAGACAGATATCCTCATGGTCACTTTTTTGAGACTTGCTAACCTTATAAGGCATTATAAGAACAAAGTTTGCACAGACCTTTAGTAACTTCGATATTTCACAAGGCAATTTCATCTGACCTTTAATTTTTAGTGCAGCATTTTCCATTTGTAGGGTATCACTTCAGAAAGGGCTGCCTTTTAGTATTTTAAAAACTCCATTAATACTACTTAAACTGGAACTTGTAAGCAAAGCTGTCGCCTTACGGGAGACTTTTCCTACACAAATCACCAAGGAGAAGCTACAAAATTTTAAGCAATAAGAAGCAATTTCCAACAGTAGGATTCTTTGCCACTAGCTTTGTATGTCTGTGTATTGCCACTGAGGAAAGCAAAACATCTGACATCTGTGTTCAGAAGCGTAAAAATTGCAATATATGCTATTGTTCATGTACGATGTGGTCAATATTCATACCAGTGCTTTTTCTACTTACATAATTAATACTTTGAGATAAAGCTGAAATATTTTGTTCTCTTTGAAAGTAAAATACACCATTTTATTGTCCTCACAATTACATGCTGTTGCTAGGAAGTTACAAGTCTGCTATAACCTAATCACCTGCTATTTAGATATGGACTCATGAATCCCATATTTTTATTCTAAATTTAAGTTCAGTCATTGTAGCTAATGTCCTTGATGCTATCTCAAATTGCTGTCATTACACGGATCACTAGAAGTTGGAGGTAATAGTAAAAAAGAAAAGAAAAAAGAAAGCTACCAAATTAGATGATGGATAAAGGTTTAATCAATTTAATTTTATCACCAAATCCATTCCCTTCCTCTCGAGCTGTCAGGGCACGAGATAAGCGGAACACGTCCTGAAGCACAACACAATCCCTTTGTGAGGAAGGAGTTGTGTCCCTGAACCTCGCCAAGATGAAACACGCTCATTTATTACTTTGGCATTGCAGGATGATGAAGAACCAAGCTGGTTTCCTCCCTTCATCTTCAGCACAATCTTTCTATTTCATTAATTTTTCATGGAATTTCATTTCACAATCGTTTTGCCTCTCTCACCCACTTGCTGCCCTTATTTAGTTTATTCTGCCAACTTTTATTTCATGTCCCATTGTATCAGCAGCAACCCTGGCCATGGCTTTCTACCACATCAGAAATACCTGATCCCCTCCTGCTTCCAGTAATTAACTTCATTCAGTAGCCCTAGAAAATGGCATTGCAAATAAGGTGGCTTATTTGTTGTCTTACACTGGAAAATAACTCAGAAGGGTTATCTTTCTGATCCCCTATTTCATACTTACTTTCTGTGTGTTGATTTCTAAGAAGTTGCTGGAGGCTGCTGAAGTGTGGCCTTTTTAGTATTATCAGTAAATAGCAATTCTGCTTTTGTTTGGTCTACTTGTAATGACTTATCTGGGAAAACAAGCCTTCTTTTCAAAATCTATACCACAGGCTATGAAATCAGCACAAGCCGTGCTGAGTTCTGCCAGTACTCTGCCATATTCCAGAGCCCTGAGAAAACACAAGAACCCACAAACACAGTAACTGCCTACTAAACCCTAAAATTTTAAAATGGTTTTCTCTAAATCAATAGGCGTAATTTTCTATCCTCTGGTCATTTTATACATACTGATAAAAAAAGCCCCCAACAACTCAAAACAACCAGAGAGAGAAATATAAAATATCTATTACTGCTGCCACATGAAATTAGTATGCAGATAATCTGTCAAGCATCCATATTTATTTTTCATTAGATCTTTGAAAAATTAAGGTATTTACTTCTTACTGAGAGTTATCATACTTTTCTAAATGACAATGGAAATATTTCTACCTATACTAATCACTCTGAATATCCACATTTTAACTTTTTAACACGCATTCTGCATAGAGTGTAAAACTGAATAAAATCACCCTGTAAATATATGCTTGCAATATAATATTCATTGCATAGACATTTATTGTTAAGGCAGGATCTTTTTACTAAAAGGGTTGCTGGATTTCATAAGCATGAAAATAAGATGCATGCAAATTAATTACTGGACGATGATATTGTACCCTGGAATCATATTCAGTGTCCTACACTTTTCAGTGCTTGATTTGCATATATGGAAATTCTCTCTCTGATTCTTACTAGATGTGTTTTTTATTGTTTTTTTTAGGCTAAATGCACAAGGAAATTCAGCTATTCAGAGAATGCTGTTTGCTCTCCTTGCTTGAAGTTGCTTTCTGCCCCCAAGAAACTCTTAAAACAGAGCATCCAGGTATAAAAGAAATGGAGTGAAGTGCTATACCCACAAACACAAATTTATAATTCACACTAAGCAGAGCAAAAAGATGGCTGAAAACATGGAAAGTAAAACAGAAGGGGATACGCAACACTATTAAATAGAGAATAGTAATTGTTTCTACTGCTGCACATTCCTAGATATTCTATTAAACAATGTCTAAACCTGGTTTTAAGCACAGCTTATATGTAACGTGTAATAAAATGCAGTAAGTTGTATAAATAATTTTCTGAGTCCACCTCCTTAACGAGTAGGGATGTGACAGAAATTCATTTCCTTACTTTGTCTAATACTTAATTTAAATTTAAGACTATAGTGAATTTCTTTGTCTATGCGTGTCCATAGGTATCCCAGTGTATGGATGTGTAAACATGTGTCTAGTTACAGACTTTAAAGCAGCTACTAAAAGCATTCCCGCTACAAACAACAAGATATGTGTTGGAGAATAGTTAAAAGCAAGTGTCTTTGGTCTAACTCTCCGCAAAGACTTTCTCACAATCCATTAAACAGATCAAACCTGCAAAATAGTGGAGCCCACTAATAATTCTCATAAAAATCCAGTAATTTAAAAGCCGAAGAAACATTTTCTTGACTCGTTTCCTGAATAGTCTGTTAAGCAAAACCTTCTTATTAGATACCATAAAAATAATTTAAAAAGCAGAAATAGATGGTCACTAAATAAAATAGCATAATAGTAAAATCCAACAGGTTTTATACTGGGCATGCCTTAAGTTACAGGAAATTTTTGGCCAGCAGGATTTTACAGGAATGTGTGTTTTTATGAATACTGTGATTACAAAGAAAGGAAAAACAAAATCATACGAACACAGGTCTGTAATTAGTACACTAACCAACTAAATTATTTGAAAAGTGGTCACAAATAGCACATTTGGAAGAATAAAAAAAGAACACTTCAAGTGCACATTCTTATTGATGTTGGTCAGTTAAGCACTTTCTAGAATGCCATCCACCTCCAGCTGTGCATTCTGCAAATAGCTGTCAGCTACCAAGTTATTGTTGAGCAAGTTTTCATGGTTTTTTTAAAGACATTCAACTTCCTCCTTGTTTTGGCAAAACGAAGCAAAAAAAGGATACATCAGAAAAGTCTTATTGAAAGACTCTAACTTTTGTCTGCTCTTAAAAACAAAATTAAACCAAGTACCTTCCCTCCATTGCATAGATTAATGGATTACTCTTTTCTCCTGGCCGAGTCCAGGTCGCTAAAGCTAGGCTAAGTTTGCAATTCTGTAGAAAAGTAGTTTTGATAGAACAAATCAGCATGAAAAAGCCTGCAGAGCACAACTTGATTACAGGGAAATTTAAAGAGAACTGAATATATGAGCTCTCCTTTCTGAGTGTTTTAAAATTTCTTCTGTAACGCCAAGTAAAAGGCAGCCTTTCTCACCAGGTGTTATAACCTGCTAAAAACCCAGAGTAACAAGTTGAGGTCGCACATCTACTCGAAATCCTGATATATCTGCATGTGTGTTGTTTCTACTTGTGTGCAGGTCACTATTTGTTACTTTGATTTTGAATATAGAGAGTTAACAGATGAAAGTTAAAATAGTGACAATCAAATGATACAGTCTTGCATTTAGCATTTGACCCGTTTTTACCAGCTACCATACAAAAGCTGCTTTGACACCTTTCTAAAAAGTTATCAAATACTGCACTTACTGACTTCAACATAATCAATAATTAAGAGACACTTAGCTAATGGCACCAACAAATTAGGTTTTCTAGAATCAGAAGGAGAAACAGCGTGTCCAGAGCATTAGCTTGAGAGCTAGCTGACTAAAACTTGTGTGAGTACCACATAGAGATGACAATTACAGGTTAGATTATATTCACTGCTTGGACAAACACTCGGACTTCGCATCTCTGCAGTTGAATGCATTGCAGCTGGGCATCTCTGGCACTCTGCGCCTCTTATCAGTTTATTTTACTTTAAAGTCCTCACAGCCGGTTAACTTCGTCTTTTTCAGGCAAAACATCAAAAATCAGGCCGTAGTGTGTCATCCCCTCTACAGGGAAAGCAAGACAGCCTTGCGAAGAGCAGTTATCTAGGGCATATTCCCTGTTCGCAATGATATCCTGTAGCTTCACTTTTCCTGCTTACGGCAATTAGCGCCTTCCTAACCAGGGTTCGCTTAGGGACGGGGAACAGCACCAAGACAGAAAAACTTGGTGGACCTTGTCTAGAAGAGGAGAGGAACGGTAGTTTGGAGGGCGCGACAGCCCCGGGGGGCTCCGCGCCGCGCTCCGCCCGGGCAGCGGCACCTCCTGCCCGCGGGCACGGGCGGGCACCGGGCCGCGGGGGAGGCGGAGGGCATCGCGGCCGGGCGGGGCGGGCCGGGGCTGCCGGAGCCCCGGGACAACCCCGCTGCACAGCACTGGCCGGACGGGGCCTGCCGAGCCCCCCCCCCGCCGCACCCCCGGGGGTTCAGCCCCGGCCCGGCACGACGCAGGGAGGGCAGCGAGCTGTGCCCGGCCGCGGGGACAGCGACGGCCGCTCTCGTCCCCGGCTGGCCCCGAGGAGGGCACCGCCCGCCCCGCCCCGGCCGTCGGGGCAGCGCAGGGCTGGTGCCGGCGAGCGCCGGGCACTGACAATAGAGCTGCGAGCAGCCGATGCTGTGCAGGTGGCAGGCGGACAGAGTGGGAAAATAAAACAACAAGAAAATGACATCTCTCTTACCTTTCCTCTTTGATCTCCTCCTCCTCCTTCTCTTGGACTTGCATCTCAGCTGCCCGCTCGGCCCTCCCGACGCCCTGCCGCTGCCCAGGACGGATGTCATGCCGGTACCTCAGCGAGCAGCACCGCGCCGACGTGTTCTTCTCCCGCGGAGTTTCTCCTCGTTCTGGAGGCGGCTTTTATAGGGCGGTGGGTCGGGCCGGCGGGGCTGTGCCGGGGCTGTGCCCGGGCTCCGTTCGGCGCTGCCGCCGCGCAAGGGTCGCGCCTCCGCCCCGACGTGCCGGGCCCGGCCGGGGCGATGCCCGGGGGCGCCGCCGCGGCTCTGCCGGCCCCGCGCCCACTTTTTGCACCTCTGCGAGTTGCTGGGCACCGGCCGCTTTGAAGCCGATGGTGCGGGGGTGGGGGGGGGCGAGGGGGGCGGATTTGCTGCTGCAAAGTCTCCCGCAGCCCAATCGCTCCCGCCGCCCGGCGCTGACATCAGCTCCGCCAGCCCTCGCCCCCAAACTCCGCTCCCCCGGGGCTGCCGGCTGTGCCCAGCTCGCGGGAGAAAGCGAGGGAGAATGGCCCCGTAGGGAATAAAAACATCCTGCCGCCTCGTCTGGGAGAAGCCGGAGGGGCAGCTCGCAAGAAGGGAGGCTGCACGGAGGATTTCAAGCCTTTTTTTTTTTTTTTTTTTGTCTGCTTTAAACCATGTGGACACTGAACACTCCGCTTCCACGTACACAGAAATGCCTCTGCTGTCCTCCCCAACCACGCAGTTATTAACTAGTTCACTAATTGCAATGCTTGTTATTCCCAGTGAAAGAATATGAGTTACTGTTGAAGGATCCCTGTGTCAACAAACCTTATGCAAGAGGATAAGTGTAGCGATTCTCCTTGAATCTCCAGTTATTTTTAAGGTACGTGCTCTGTTACATTCACGATCAAGGGCAAAAGCTCTGTGAAAAGAGGAGTGTGTTGTCGCTCAGACTCACACATTAACACTCTGCAGTGCCTCATTTAGGCAACTGTGCAATTAAAGTGTCGGGAGCAGAGGGGCTTTTACAGAGAGGAAAGATGACAACAGCAATCCTCTGAAAAGCTCGACTACAAAGCATTACATATGTGTTCGTTACAAAAAGCCAGGGTACACAACAGATAAGATACTGCTTCAAGTTATGAGGGACCAGGCGCTTCTGTGCTCTACTGTCCTTACGCATTATCTCATTTAAAAACACGTATCTGGAAACCTAGGTAGTGACTGGAAAATGGAAGAATATCAAGAAAAAATATGTTAAATAATGAATGTCATCATTAGTGCCTACTGCACTTGCAGTTGGCTGAAGGAGCACAGCAAACCCCTGTTTATCAGAACTCCTTTAATCTAAAACTTCCTCTTGTTGGAATGTAGGTTACCTGGCTCCTGCTGCTAACCACTTCCACTGCAACCCTCCCAGCTATTAGAAACCCTCTGTGTTTGGCTGGTATATAGGCCTCTGTAATTTTTGGAGGCGGCAGAGCTACATGTTACAGATTTTCCAATTAAATAAACAAAACCACTTCCATAAAAGTCTCTAAAGGTGCTCATTAAACAAGGATACGGATAACTCAGGTGTGCCAAGATGAAGTCACCTCTTGGACCCTCTGTGCTCCACGAAGCAGGTCGCATATGGTAATAAGGCCCCATGTACCCTCACTTTCAGCTATGTGGCACAGCGCAAAGCGCAGGGGGAAACTGCCCTCCCATCTCAACAGCTAAGGTGAGGTAAGCGAGCCTGAGAATCCAGACCTGCATTGCTTGAATGTCAGATATAGTTCAGGAAACTCTGCATGAAAGTAGGTTCTTACTTGCCTAGTTTTTACAGGTACTGGCAGAGCTGCTTTACAACATACACATCACCCAAACTGCTACAGAGCTTAAGTAAACATCTCTTTAAAGTGCTTCTGTCTATTTCAGGGATAAAACTTGTCTGCAGGAAAACAGAGAGGCAATCAGTAATTTTTATTTTCAGCTTCAGCCTTCAACCACTCTCCCCTTTTCCTTCTGATTTCTGTTGTTCTGACCACAGCTGACTCTCATCTATTAATGTGGCAAAAACTTGTTGTATGTGAAGTAGTTACTGCTGCAGCAAAACGCAACTGCATGTTCAACTGTACATCAAAGTTCTGACCAGTCTGGAACTTAAGTCACTTAGTTTAGAAGCCAGATTTAGAAAACTGTCTTCTGTATTTCAGTCCCAATCTGTGTTCTCTACATTATGGATCTAAAAGAGAAGCTAGATCCAATTAGAAGGAAAAGGAGCATCCTGGGACATTCATTCATTTTTAGGAGTGGCTTCAAGCTCAGCACATTAAATTTTCTGAAGGCTTTATTTCTGACAATATTTTGTTAACACAGTCTCAAAACGACTGGAACCTAACATGTTAAGAAGACAGGCTGGCATTGCCAGTCCCTAGAGAAGTCATGCTACCAAGCCAACCTGAAAAGCCACCAATTCTCAGAAACTATTATTCAGTGATAACAGATTCATGAACTGCTTTATATTTCTAGGCACAGTTCTAAGAAAGTATCAGCAAGGCAACATTAGCAATGATGGATCTATACTGGTGATATAGCTCCCTCCTAGGCTGGTTTGAGGATTGGAGAAGGCATGAAGACAGCTGAAGTCATGCTGGTGGAAGATTTCCGCTTGGCCACAAGGAGATGTGAAAGGCAGTCTTTGTTTATACTGTCCATCTACAAGGTCAGTAAAATTCCTTAAATGTTCTGTGCTTATTCCTCTTGTTCCCTGCAATGGAAGGAGTTGGCTTCTCCACCCAATGAAGTGCCCTGTTTCAACAGCCTGTTTTAACTTAAATGCAAGGCTACCAGTCCCACTCAACTGGGTCTGTCTCTTCACTCAGAAAAGCATGTAAATGTTTTCAAGAACTTTGTTAGAGTGACATAAACTCAAACTAGGAAATACAAAACCAGTATCAATGAGGTGGGAAAAAACTAAATTATAAAATAATACCATCTCTCTCAGTTATGTGCTCATGTCTACCATTAGCCAATGCACTTGACTGTTTTATCATCCCACGGAAATTATGGCTGTTCCTCAGTGCCCCAGTAAAGATTGTTAGTGGTGTTCCATGCTCCTTTTGGTTGAGTAAAGCAGTTTAGGATTTTTTCATCTCCATGAGCCAACAACCTGTGGTTGTTATGATTATTACCTTCAAACTGAAGTAATTCAGACTGTTCTTTATTATCTTCAAACTGAAGTAATTCAGACAGTTTTAAAGGCGTAACTTCACACACCTTGACTTACAGCCTGCGAAGAAATGCACGTCACATCAATACACACTCACCTACTCAGGCCTAGGTGAGTCAGCCAGGTAGGAGAGTTTAAGGTGTAAATCCTGATGTGAATGCCTCTTCCCTGTGCTGTCTGGGAGCTGTGACTCCTCTTGTGAACCCATTGCAACTACTGATCCCAGCCAGTACATCAAAAACCTCTGTTCCTGTTCTTGTGAGATAGACAGGTCTCTCTCAGTGCTTGAGGTACCCAAGCAAGAAGTCCAAGCTTTGCAGGATTTGTGACAATTCACTTCACCCAGGTTCTCCCAAAAGAGGAGAGCTGAAGGGCAGTCCAAATAGTTTATTAACTGGAAGACTGATGGTGACTATGAGAGTATGATGGGGAAAGAGAGTGTGAAGCTGGGTGCCAGGTTGCACACCTTATTTATGCATTACCATTTAAATTTCCATGCCTAAGCAATATAGTGTAGAGTTAGTAAGCAACAGAAATGGAAAAAAATTAAAATGGATGAATAAAAAAGGCAGTCCACCCTTATTTCAGCTAAGGACTTCAGATGAGCAACTTTAGGAAAAAAATCTTTTGGACAGTTATCCGAATCTGAATTCTAGGTCCACAGGTATTATGAGTGGCCAGTACTTTTTCTATACCAACACATTTAGATGAAGTAGAATAAATATGAGATCAATTTTTTTCTTTCTCCCTCTGTTTTTTAAAATTTGGAGTGGCTTGATTTTCAGTGACATGATAATATAAAAATTGCAGGTGAAAGAATTTAAATAAATGCTATATTGAACTTGCAGAAATGCAAATATGTAAAATGATGTTGAGCATCTAAGATGTCTCAGGGAATGCCCCACATGAGTGTTGCAGCATTTGCAGGGAGTGGTCGGCTCAGAGCAAAAGGGTCCTGCTGAGCAGCCCAGCAAGTGGGAGAGACAAGCTCCAGACTCTGCACTTCCCAGAATATGCACAAACCCTTGAAGAAGAGACCATCTGGCTGCCTTATTCCACAGTTTGCAGCTGCACTGTCCCTTTCCTAAGGAGCTATGGATACTGCAAGTAGCAGGCCACAGTAGAGATTTTTGCAATTCACTTCTTGGGAGAAGATATGCCCTGTAGGCTCCTGAGAGGGGACAGGGATGCAGTAGCCACCATATATTTTTCTCATCTCCTCTCCATCCCGTTTCTGTTTGATTTTGCTTCCACCTGCCTGTGTAGGTAGAGAAAAAAAAAAGGCCCTTAGAATTTGGAAGATAAAAGATGCTCAAGGGTATTAAAGCAGGACATGAATGCAATCGTGTGGCTGTGCAGGTGAGACTCCAGAGCCTTCTGCCGCAAAATGCCTGCACTAATCCACTCTTGCCCTACTTACAAGGAGCCGTCAGTGTGGTTATTTGCAGCAAAAACCACTTTAGCTTTGGGGCCAAACATCACAGGGTGGTGATGAAGCAATGAGGGTAGGGACCCATATTCAGTGTATCAAGTTTGTCAGAAAAATACCTCACTGCAGGCAGGTCCTCCTGTCTGCTTTGCATATTCTTGCACATGAAATATCTCAGGCTGGGTAACACTGTGGTATTGCATAGCTGGAGGTTAAGGCAATACTAAAAGGATTTGCACCCTCACTAAACTGCAACAGAACTGAAGGGATCTGGGATTCTGTGTTCTCTGCTGTGGGAAAGTCACAGCAGCCAAGTTTCATCTCCCACAGGAGAAGCTTCCCCTCTCCCCCTCATTTCGTCAAGACCCCATATCTAGTCCGATGGAGGTTCACTGCAACATGCCAACAGTAGGCGACGTACATCTCCCTGATGAGCTTGAGGTAAACATTAGCTGCTTAGACAATAGTCTCTTTAAAGGGGAAAATACCTGCATGCCAAAGACTGCAAGTCATTGTAATTAGTAAGCCTGTATATGCCACACAAACCAGCAGCAGTCACTGGAGATGAAACAAAACTTTCTGAAAGATGTTTGTATAGGCATACTAGAACATAATTCAGCAGCTCTGACTCTTGAGGGGAGTAGAGATACAGCTCATCACCAGAAACAGTTTTGATTTTAATAGTGTTTCCTGTCTTTGTAGTAAGCTGAACCAAAATGTGGAATGAAAATGTCCCAAAAGCAGAGATGTCTGAAACCTCATTCTGTCGTCAGATGTTTCAATCCCAGCCCAGACTGGTCATAGACAGTTTGTTCATATGGGATTAACTTGTTCACTGACCTTCTGCAAGGCCCCCATTGTACAGGTTTCTTTCTGTGCCCAGTATCCCAATCCACTTTGTTCAACCACTTGGAAATGCATCAAGTTGTAACAGGTTAATTTGTTATTACCAATAATTTATTATTATTAGTTTATTATACTTCTTATTACTGTTATTCTTTTAAAATAGTAATTCTCTGATCTTGAAATACTGAAAAAACCTTTTTGTCCTCTACGTCCTTTGAATATAACCTTTAAAACAAAGAGTCTGCTGGGGGAAAGACCCTGTGCTGCAGAGTGATGGTGCAGAGCACCCTTGGGCAGAGGAGAGGGGCACCTCATCAGCCCTTGGTGGGGCAGGGGTGCAGTGTCACTGGTGGGTCTGCAGCCCACCCAAGGCCTTGGCTTCAAGGAATTCCCAAGAGGCTGAACCACAGCATCACCCTCATCACGCAGTTGCCTCAGGCTGGGAAATCGGGCACCTGAGAAGAGAATTCCCAAAACAGTTCGTTTCTCTGTGCTGACAGATTTTTCATCGGTAAAATACAGATGCAAATACTTACGTCAGGGGATTAAGGAAAGCTAAAATGACCATGGGCTGCTTGCACACAATATACTTTTCACCCTAATCTATTCAGTTTGGAAAACTTCCAAAAATTAGATGATGAATAAATTCTCCCCATAGCCGCCAAGTGGATTACAAAGACTTGCAGGATTTTTGATGAAAGACTACCATCTTCTAAAATGAATGCTGCAAGCCTATGTCATGAGAAACCTTAACCAAGTTCTCTGGGACTCTAAAAATGTTTTATAGAGTAATCTGGCGGTAGCTGCCTTGTACAGAATTAAGGCAGTACTGAAAAATACTACAGCACAGCTATTGCTATTATTTCAGTAATGTACTGTGCTACAGTTTAAAGAAGTTATTATGGAAGTATAATTTGACTAAAGTTTACATTTGCAGGCCGACATATGTTTAGTGTTACAGCCTTTTCCTTGAGACCTGCAGCAGCAGCAGTCACTGACCTTGTTAGGGACAGTGGCTGAGGATAAGGTGTAATAACAGAAAAGGAAAAGTGTATTGAATTGCATTAACCTCTGGCTAGATCCCCTGCCAGATTCATCAGATTTCTGTGCTATCCAATGGCTTTACAAAAGGAGTTTCACTGCAATCTTCTGTCAACTTATGTGCCAGTTTGGACAAATTTGGAGGAAAAATATCCTCTGATAGAAGGCAGGTACAACCACCCTTCCCCCACCAGGCTCAGGAAAAAATAAATTTTCCTCGAAGGAAAGTGAAAGAGATAAAAACTATTTATTTAACAAACACACTGGAAAAGGATAATAATGCTAAATAATAAAACCTCTTGATCTGCTGAGAGAAACCTGGGAAAATTTCAGAGTCCTTCCATAGATCTCTCTTCCCCTCCTTAGAGCTGGGTCATGGTGGGCCCACCTCCAGGGCCAAGGCCTCGGTGGAAAGTCCTCCTGATGTGTTCTGATGTTGAAACAGTCCAGCAGAGAAAAAAGGAAAGAAAAATGAAGTCCCAGGAAAGCAAAAGTTCAACTCTCCAGAGGAAAAGGAGCTGAAAAAGCTGGCCGAAAGCTGGCTGAAGAGCAAGCAACGCTTCCTCTGCTCTTGCTGCTGCAGAACGCAGAGAGGAGTCTGTGTGTATATCTGTGTGTCCTTGAAACAAAACCGTAATCTGCTTTGAAAGTTTGCTGGGTTTTTTTCTCTCCCCCCTCTCAGGCTCAGTTTAAAGGAACAGAAAAGGCAAAAAAAATTAATTTCTGGGCATAGAACAGCGATATGGGATACACATCATAAAGTCATCCCAAGACAACTTATTTTTAAACATACTTTTCAAAAGGCATTCAGATTTATGTGGTATATAATCACTGCAAAGCTGAACACAACAGTGCAGAATATAAATGCAGAGAAGTGTATGGAAATACAAGAAGGCTGCTGTAGAGGCATATGTTTTCCGACAGCTGGCCAGCAGTAGCAACAGTCAGGTGCAAATTTCTGAGATTTTTAAGGCCCTACAGCCCCTACTGAGCACCCCATGACAGACATCAGAGTAAGGTCATTGAGAAAATAAAGAAAATATTTTTTTGGAAAGAACTAACTTATAAACTTCGTAGTGCAGATCATGAAAATTATTATTTATCCTTGTACATCCCTCTCATAGACCATGCGATACAATGATTTGCCTGGGGAAGGTTGTTTGCTGTGTGCAGTATGGCCATTCAGAAGTCATGGAGGGTACATACTGCAGGTAGGGAAAAGCAAATAACATAAAGTCTGCCTCGTATTTTTAAAAACCTTTTTGTATTTCATTTCCTAGATGATATCTAATTGATGTAAAGTGATTTGAATCTAGCTCTAAGTTCTGACTCCTGTTTCTCCTGATGGCCTCACTCAGCAGTTGCTTGATCCTTTTTCATTTAGAACCATCTCTTTCTCCAGGCAGCAACTGACAGAACAAGAGGACACAGTCTTAAACTGCGCCAAGGGAAATATAGGTTGGATATTAGGAATACGTTTTTCATGGAAAGAGTGGTTAAGTACTAGAATTATCTGCCTGGAGAGTTGGTGGAATCACCATCCCTGGATGTGTTTTAAAAAAGATTGGATGTGGCACTCAGTGCCATGGTTTAGTTGAGGTGTTGGGGCATAGGTTGGATTTGATGATCATGGAGGTCTCTTCCAACCTGGTGATTCTGTGATCTGTAGGATGGTTCTAAATTATGATGTGCTGGTAAATGTAGATAGTCATCCCTTGATGATTGCTCTCGTAGACTTTCCTACTATACCAGACTATCCTCATGGAATTAGTACAGGGTTTGAACACCATCGGTCTGATGCCAGGTCTTAACTCAAATTGACAGTCATGACCTTAGGTAAGTCGCCTGAGTACTTATGTTCTTAAAGATGACAGCAAGCCACATTACTCCCTGTAAGTTTTGTTTCATTGGTTATCACTAAACTATTGAGGTAAATACTGTCTTTATCTTGTGTCTGGATGCAGCTCCTACAAATATGGACCCCCAATTCTTGCTTGAGAAGTCTAGATGATATTATAATGTGAATAAAGAAACATCATGGAGCTATGATTGCCATCACAGATCTAAATAAATACCCACCAGCAACACTGAAAAAACAACAGCAGTTCCTGAATTAAAAAATAACTCTTTCAACTATCATGAGTAAGGGAAAGGTAGAATGCAATGCAGTCAATATTAGAGGTTTATCCTCTACCTCCCACATCAATTTCCCCTTAATTTTATTTCCCCTGTGCTCCAACTGATTTTCCTTCATTGTCCTCAGATAGGCATCAGAAAAATAGAGGTGCTGAAGCCTCTATCTGCAGGAAAAAGAGATACCTAGAGGTGCTTGCATGTAGGTCTTCTACAACAACTGAGTTCCTGGAGGAGAATGATGTCCACAGACAACTCAGGAAAACTTGAGTGGCAGCAAAGACAGAGGACAGATCCTAAACATACATCAAGAGGAGCAGGGGTATCAATAAACACAGAGAAAATAGTAATTAATCTCTATGTCTCCCCTACCCTAGAAGTCCCAAAGAACTGCCTGATAGCTCTGAATGATTCATATGACCAAAAATTTCAGTCCATCCTCATCATACGGATGCAAGTCGAAGACATTATTTTAAGATCTTGGGTAAACCTGTTAAAGCCCAATGTGTCCATCCCGGTGGTGAATCCTGAACCCTTCCTTTATATAGGAAATAGATAAAGTGATACTTAATTTCCTGCAGAGTGACTAGGTGACTCTGCACTTACCATGTTAATTAGCAGTAGCTTCGGAGCCCTTCAGCTTTGTTTCTGCCCTCTGTCCAAATCCTTCTTCCCTTAGTTTTTCTCACTGAATCCACATTCAGGCATTAATTTCTATGTGTCGTACCAGTAAAGATCAGTTTTACAGGATGACAATGACAGGCAGCCACTGAAGCCTTAAAACACAAGTGCTGTATCAAATAAAACCTTAGCCAAACTGGAAAGAGTTACTTTAAAATAATGAACTTCTCTTTACTGCTGGACAGCTTTGGAATAAAATTTGCAGATGTGAACTCTGCCAAGTTTAGTAGTAGGGAAAGATTCAGTGGGAATACAGTTTTAAATCTGTCATTTAACCATAAGACTGGAGACCTAAGCCTGGATTGTTCCCATTTAATCTTTGCATTTGACTCAGGTGAAGACCTAAGTGAAGAGTCTTGGCCCCCTGCACTCCTTGGCACACAA
This sequence comes from Corvus kubaryi, assembly GCF_017639235.1. Lineage (NCBI taxonomy): Eukaryota > Metazoa > Chordata > Aves > Passeriformes > Corvidae > Corvus > Corvus kubaryi. Next base: position 48,255,617 of record NW_024581137.1, on the reverse strand, counting down.
TTGGAGATAGACAGGCCTTCAGATGGTAGCATCAACTTTACTTTGGAAACACCTTTCTTATTTAAACACGAGAAAATTGAATAGCTTCATTGAGTGAAGCTATGGCAACCTGGGATTTTTCAGTGTTTCTCTGAATCCTAAAACTATCCAAAATTGGGAAAAGTAGACCTTCTCTTAAAAAATAGGTAAAATTTTATGGCTGTGACTTGTTTCTCCCTAGATTTTTTTAGTGGGACAATGGAGAGTAAGACTGAAATTACACCAGTATAAAGTACAAAGTATTCTCCTGAATCCTGGGGTTTAAAATATATATTTCCATTTATAGAATCAGTTTAATAAACATCCTTTTCAAATTCTCAATTCCTGTTACATCTTTACCAAAGGGGAAACAGTTAAAGAAAATTATACATCAGTGCTGGACTGTTTCTTTTTTTTTTTTTCCCAGAAAGAAGTATTAGGATCATATGTAAGATGCCTTATTTAGAATCTGAAAATTTATTTTATGCTTTTCTGTTGACAACCAGAAGCACTGGGTAGGAAAAAAATAGCAGAACAAAAGAGCTCCCTAGAGATATTTCACGTTTGCTGACTTACTACATCATCACATATGACACTGAATTATTAGTTTCAGCAAATACTGAAATAGCACAAGAAAGCTTTCCTGCTCTTTTATCTTCACCGTTGCTCTTGGATTTAAACAAGTCATATAAAAAGTTCTGGGAAAAACTAAAAATACTGAAAAATCATAATTTAGAGTGGTGTTTGTTATACAGGATGCTCCTTAATCATACTGAGGTAGGAGGCTGGGAGCGTAGTTTCCTTGAGCTCAGAGGACAATTTGGATAGAAAACAGGGCACATCAGGTCTTTAGGAAGTTTTAGTAGGATTCTTCCTTTCTCTCTCTTCATCCGTGGAAGTGACTCTGCTCATGCAGAAAAATTGAAATGGTGCCCTGATTTGTATCAGACTGAACTCTGCTGTTGTCAGAGAAGCCCACACACAGTACAGCACATTTTCCAATCATGTCACAAGTTAGCTATTTTTGGATTCCTTTTAAAAATACAAATATTAGTGACTATCAAAATTCAGGCCACCATGTACAACATTGTCTGTGTGGGGTCTCAAAACAGAGGTGAGCAGCTTGCCCTGCCTCCGCCACCTGGACTTTGTGGTCCCACTGACACATGGATGACCTCTCCTCACCAACCCCTGCCTGTGTGGGCTTGTTTGATTCCTGTGGCCTTGACCTCGCTGTAAATTTTTAAAGTGACACTGTGTTCTTTATTGCAGGAATGGTTAAAGGTAAATGTCTAGGTGTAGTATGATTCTCATGACCTTCTGGGTCATGGGAATAGAAGTACAGTATCCAACCATATCAATAACTCCAGACTCAGTTCTATGTAGGATGCTGCAGTTTAATATCATCTATTTTGATGCAACAATAAATAAAATTATAGTGCATTGCATTACCATAGATACTGAAAATTTCTGAACTGAGAATTGTTATGTATTAATGTTGAAAATTTGAAATCATTAACACCAAGCTGAGGCATGATTGCCTTTTTCAGAACAAATTCTCAAAAACAGCTGTGCTAATTCTTCTTTTTAAGGAATGGATACTTGATTTTTCTCACCCTGAAAACAAAGACGAAATTCTCATTTACCAATATTTTCCCGGGATTAGATTGTTTTCCTGCAAGCTGTGGCTTTTAGATGTACTGGTGTAGCTTCTTTAAAATGCTGTGTGTGACAGCAAGAGAAAAGGAGAAGACAAAATGAAACAAATGGATCAGTATGTTAAACAGTGTCATAAACTGAAAGGAAGGGGTAGAGTATGATCAGGAATATGTATGTTACAATTTAAAATAAGAATAATTAGGATGGATTTATTTTAGATTCATAGTGCAATTTACTGTGCTCATCTCAGACACTTCCTTCCCTTTCTTTTCTTCCCATACCCATTGAAGGATTTAAACACCTTACTTGTAAGTAATAAGCATTGATTCAGCATCCCTTATGAAATGATGCATGATTTTACTCCATCACAGATAATTTCAGAAACATTTTGCTGCCTGCTTTTATCTGCACTCTGCTTGTGGAGAGGATTTGAAAAGGTTTGCGTAGTTGCCTGCTCTGCAATAATGTGAGGATTTTGTTATCCCGCTGAGCTACCACCGTTGGTTCAGATAGCTTGGATTCCTTCCTTCTGCAGCCAAAATCTCACAAAACCTCTCCATGAAACACAAAGGTGCGTGAGAGAAAGGGCAAATGATTCACCGAACCTTTCAAGAGGCTATTTATGTTCCTCCTGGAACACAGCAATTAGTGCTTTTCTTAGCCCCATCTGATCACCTTGTTGTCTTCTGTTTGTGCAACCACTTAAACAGTTTTTAGACAGAGATCTTCAGCTAATTCTGATATCAGATCCAGTCCTGCCTCCATCCAGACCTGTCCTACTGACTTAAACACAAATGGGATTAAGTATTGCATCTCTTTAGCCCCCGCAAAATACCGACATCTCAGTCAGGTTTGCACATCTACAGACGTGGTCAGAGCACAGCATCCCAAGTTCAGTACAAGTCCACAACCCCCCAGCTGTGGGATGTTCTCTTCCTTGCATGTGCCAGCTGTGATTGCTGACATGCCAGCTTGCATTTACAGGAGACACCCTCAGATTCACAGATGTACTTGCACCTTCTGATAGTCTCATTTATTGTGACAGGGAAATAGAAAACCTAGTGCAATACAGACAATACTCATATTCATCTAATACGATTTCCCTTTTTTGTTCCCTGTATCTCAGTCTTCCCTCAAGCCTGTGTGCTAAAACACCCACCCAGTAATTGTGGAAATTAACGCCAAACGATTGGCAGAGGGATTTGGGTGTCCAGTTCCTTGTGGTTATCTATGAGACAATCACAGTGCATTTCTGAAATTCGAAGCGTTGTGCTTGTTGCAGTGCAAGGACAGTCTCTCTCAGGTGCTCATGCATCGGGTTTCCCATGGGGTGTCGTGATCCTTTCCTGGGGCTGCCAGCTGCTGGGCACAGCTGCCCAGAGCCCTCAGCGAGACCCTGCTGGCTGCTGCCCCCTCGAAAGGGACATCATTCCCTGGCAAAGTCCTGGCAGAGTCCCTGGCAGGGGTACCAGTCCCTCTAAGAAGCATCAGTGCCGGTGCGGGGCATCAGTGCCTCTGAGGAGCATCGCTGTCCGGCAGGAGTATCAGTCGCCGCGAGAGGTGTCACACTTCAGCAGGGCTATCAGGCCGAGGCAGGACTAGCGGTCTCTAGAGGGGGCATCAATCCCTACGAGTGGTATCAGCCCTGTATGAGGTACCGGTCCCTATAGGAGGGATATCAGTCCCTGGGCTGTCAGTCCCAGGCAGGGTCTCGGTCTGGCTGAGGACAGTCGCGAGTGATCCATGCAAATTGCAGCCCGGCTGCAATCAATAGATGTGACAAGCAGCCGGCGCTGGCAACCGGGCACATAATGAAGGTGTGAGTGTGTAACCGGCGAACAGATAACCATGCTATAGGAAATTATAGGGCAGCGCTGTATTGAATAAGTGCAGTGCGAAATGAGCTGCGGCTCGCAGGTCATGCTTCCCCGCTGCTGGAGTGTCTCCTGCTCTTGTCCTTTGTAATTGTAAGTGGCAGCAGTGGCGGCTGAATGCGAGGAGGGCACGTAGCCAGCCCTCATTTGTTCTGCATTACAATGCAGCCCTCGCCGCCAGCAGCTGATCCGGAGTGTCGGTGCCCACCTCCCAAGTGGACCAAGAAAACAGTGAAAACTCAATTTACTTGAGAATTAGGAAGGCTGTCGTTAAAAGCAGGCTGTCGTTAAACACGAGGAACAGCGGAACTTGTCCTGTAAGAAATAGGGTGAAACTTCTCTGTTTTCTTTTTTAAAAAAACATGCTTTCCCCTCCAAGAAACACAGAAGACAAAAGCCTTTTCTTTCAGGAAACAAAAAATCATACATGGAAAGTAGAAAATCCTCTCATTTTCTTATTTTTATGCTCAAAGAAATATTTATAATATATGAAATAATTTTTTAAAAACCTTGAAAAAAGCTTTTGAACACATACAGTCTTAATACAGATAATTCTACAGATGCTACTATTTCTTCTACCCACTTATTAATATTCAAGGAGAGAAGAATATCTAAAAAGTGTTCATTGATTTTTAATTTCATCTCCAAGTCCAATATGAAGTCCTTCTCTGCATTTTGTTCTGACATTTGGATCAAACTCAGCAGTCGTTTTCTGGAACCTCAGGTCTTCAAGACTCTTGGCTCTGAATCCCATTTAAAGGCTTACAGATTAAGTTTAACATTTGAACCTAGTCAAAGACAAGGAGGTAACTCAGTGCTCTGTACAGTTCACTGGTAATTCACCATCACTGATCAATACTTTCAGCTATTTATGAATACTCCATACATCCCTTCCCCCTTTTCATAATACCAAGCAATCTTATTTATGTTTTTCTTTACCTTAGCCCTGAAATGTACAGTTTTATGGTTAAAGTAAAAGCTACACTAAACACAACACTTGCTCGATGTATTTACTAATACACTATAAAAGTAGATCAGTATTTATTCTGTAACCTTGTTTTTAATTACTCAGTGTGGCTGCTTGCTATAATTGTTATATAGAATCAGTTTGGTTCTTGCAAATGAACCTACCTACAAATGAAAATAATTCAAGGCAAAAAAATTTCAAGCTCTTGATAATTTTCCTTTTTTTCTTTTTTTTTTTTTTTTTTTTTTTTTTTCCAATAGAGTGAACAAACCCTGTCTTTTTTCTTCTGGTTTATTTAGGCCAGACAGCTTCCAGTTGAATCAAGGTGGGTCCCAGTCTGGGTATTTCCCAGACTCTGAGGAGTCCTCAGCGGGGTTTGAATCCTCAAATAGTGAGCAAAATGCCACAAAAATCTCAGTTTTGACAGGTGACCACACTTTCTGACACAGGAAGGTGTTCCAGGAGTTAAGCCTATGAGTGATTTGGTCGATTTGGTATCTGTGGAATCCCCTGCTTTTAATTTTCCATTGTTTGCCTTCGTTATGTAGGAGAAATCTTTGTGGATACGAATGGATTGCCCGTCTTCTGCAGAGGCAGCACTGAGAAAGACCACACAGCAGCCTACAATGCCTCACCGCTGGGTGGGAAGAAGACATTTTGGGAGTTCAGACTGGCTGCATTCTTCACACAAACGGGCACATGGGACATGACCTCCCCTGGGAACAAAAGCAAGGGCCTGCCATAGTTAATCCTGGGCTTTGTTATCTCTCCTGCACATGACTGTGCTTCCTGGCTAGCCCTGGACTGCTGCTGCTCTGCAGGAGTGTGTAAAGAGAGATGCTATCATCCGCTATCTGCCAAAGCCAGAAACAGGCAATACCAGAAAAGCCTGTCTTGTCCAATTTCCAGTTCAGCTTTGCAGACCCAAGAAGTGCAGATAGTTTGGACATACTTTAGATAAGGACCTGAATATCTGGGCGTTTTCCTGAGCATTGAATGCCATGCTTCATACAGTTTACTAAATTGTGTCACTAAATTTTTACCTTTCCTGGTAATAGACTTTCTTGCTTCAGCGTTTCTTCTCCCTACCTCCCAGCAATAGTATTGGTAAACGAACAGATGCATATGTACAACCACCAGTGTACCCTCTCTAGTAATATTAGTTCTAAAATGTGCATATTTACTCAGTGCACTTGGGTTCCTGAGAAATAAATGTGCAAAGCCAAGAGCAAGCTGCTCTCATGCTTACAAAGCCCCGTGCTTGCAGTGAGAGTTCACTTTTAAATGCATGATGAAAAAACAGACCTTGCCTTCCTGTCTTTGTAGAAAAATCCCATGTATGTGTGTAGTACAAATGCACTCAGATGCAAAGATGAAAGTGGGTATTTTGCTTCTTTCACACACAGCCACAAAGGAAACCATGCACCTTTGCAGAGATGTAATTGCCAGGTGCCTCTTTTAGAGGCAGGATAGATAGCTAGTTTGGCATTGAGTTAATCATTTGGAAATGTAGGAAGGAGAAAAAAAGGACTGATTACACATTGCTTTGCTTCATAAACCTCACTCCCATACTGTCTGAAAATAAATGTTTGTGTTCGTTGTTACATCTTTCTATACAACATATTTAACCAACATTCAAGAGGTTGGCTTTTTTTTTCCTCCAGAGACTTTCAGCAGATTTTCAGCTAGTTTTCCCCTTACTTTCCTTTCTGACTTTTTCCCTTACTTACCATTCCTGGCTCCCTCTAATGTGCTTCTGCTAAAGGATACCTTGCTTCTCCATTTGTTTTTCAAGTGAAATTAAATTGCTTAGGGATAACTGTTTGCACCTCAACTCATTTGTGAAAAATGTACTGATGATTGTTCCTATTTGAAGCAGGAATCTCTGAAACACAAATCCCTTCCTTAGGACAGGGAGGCCAGTCTTCTGCTGCTCTTCTATCCCATGAGTCATAGGTCAGCATTTAGTTTTTGGAGAAAATAATTACTATTCAAAATTGCTAACATGGTTCACAATACTTTTTGAAATTCACATCCAGGGACCACCTGACCAAGACTAGGAGTGGGCAACCTCATAATTAAAGTGTTTTAGCTGTCCTGTCTTTAAAACCAAGCACATCACTGACAGCACACTGAAGACATAGGAGGTTTGTTGGACGGTACAGTTAGGTGAGCTCAACCTTTGGCAAGGGGGGAAATGAAGGACACAGACACCTGAACTCCAGGAAGCATTTTTCAGTAAACTTTGCAAAGACCTTTTGTCTCCATCACAAGTTGCAGTTAGATAATTATCTCCTTTGTTATCTTGCTGTAGAACCACTTCTGTATCAGCAGACAGAGCCTGTCACTGCTGGGTTTACAGAAAGTAAAGATGAAGGAAGCAGGGACGAGGACAGGGATCAGAATGGGGATGAGGACAGACTGGGACAGGCATGGGGTGAGATGGGAGAAGCAAACAGATCTGAAGCAATGTCTAAATCCTGCCACACAGGCTCAGCACAGATAGTGCTTGACTCTGCTAGTATGTGCAGTGTCACCAGTATGGCAGCATAATAAGTGTGAATAAGCATAATACAGATGCTTCTCAAAAGATGAAAGATCTTTCAAGTGATTGTTTTCCACCTTGTTTCCCTTGTTGTCACATTTGCTGCCCTAAAGAAGTGCATGCCTTCCCTGTGTAACAGTGAACTCGGGACCAGCAGCATCCCAGCACAGAGAAAGTTCTCAAATGTACTGCAGGAAAATCTTGCAAAGGCTGGGATTTCTGTAATTCAAGCACATTCTGGTTTTATGTTTTTCATGGAGATCACAGTAGATGCTGAAGCTCAGTGTCAAATGATGGTCTTGTGAAATAGCTGTTTTCTAACAGACAGCTTCTTGATCGAAAAATGGTGCTTTTTTTTGGCCCCAATCTTTATGAACCTGAGCTGACAGCATATGCAAAATGGTATATTCAGCATCATGCAACAGAAGTGGGAAGCAAAGATTTGTGTGGTTTCATGTTTTGTATGGGTAAAGACTAGGGAATACACTTAAAGTAATCACAAGGAGAGGTTTTTTGTTGCTGTTTATTTCAACATTAGACAGTTTTATGTGCACAGTCTAGAAATATACCAAAAGGAATAATGCTATTAAATTGAATTATGAGAAATTTGTGCTTTCTTTTCATATGCCAGTTCTTCTTTCTGGTCTTGAAGTCTGATTTCCCACACAGATATGGAGTACTGCTGCGTGCCATAAATGTCTCTTTCTCTTAAGCTTTTTCAATTAAAATGTTCAGAGATGACAGACAAAAGACTCAGGCTGTAGGACCGAAGCAAAATTTTAACTAACAACTGCTTACAACGTGAGGAGCTTAGACATCGTAGCTGCTGACCTTGCCACCAGCTTCTCCATGGTGCCAAAGAGGAGCATCTACCACACATTTTATTTCCATGTCAGATTATGTCCTTGCTTTGTACAAATCACATGCTGACACAAAATGTCTATGAGTCAGTCTTTTCCTTCATGTATTACTCATGTAAGATCTGCAACAAAATCCTCTATTTTCTGCACAAAGCAAAGCCTTCTTAGATTCATCACACTGCAAATTGGAAGGAAGAATTATGGCATTTCTCTTCAGAAGAATAAAAACTTTTGACATTTAAATACTATATTTACCAAAGCACTTTGAGCTATACTGTCATCTATTTTCTGTCTATTAAAAAACATGTTACAGTGTAAAAACTGTTTTTATCTCTGTCTCCACAAAAGCATGGCAAAAATTGATTCTATTTAATGTTTTATCAACTGAACTAGAGAAGAGATATTACCTCTTTGAGCATCAGCCAAAGGTCTTGTAGCTAATGCTGACCTCTGTCAAATCTAGCACATTGTATAGGAAGGATTGACAATTATTGTTCTATTGTATTTTGCAAGACACCAAGGGTCAGAGCAATGGAATTGTTACATTGCAGCAGAACAATAATTCAAAGCTTGTTTGCCTGTGCTGGGGAAAGCTACTAAGGTCAAAAATCATTGTTGTGTTAGTGTAAAGACAAAATGTTAAGAAATCTGTAAATAAATTTGCAATTTTTCCAATTATTTTAACTGTTTGCAGGGATTTCCTTTGTGGTTGACAGGTATTCCAAATCAACCCACTGTCCTCCTATGACAGCGTGATTCTTCTTTTTAGGAAATGATAAATTAGCCTTTTAATCACAAAGATTCAGATTGCATTGAAGCTTTATCTAGCCTCCTGGAAAGGAGAGGCAACATCCAAGTAGGAAGGGAAATGCTTTAGAGCATGTATACAGCAGTGAGATAATATTTACAAATTCATAAAGGGCATTTTGAGTTAACTTGCTTAAGTTTTAAGGCCACGTAAAATAAAAAGTATTCCAAGATATCTGTCTGCGAAAGCCTTGATTGCATCTCCCTGTGGTGCATGACTTTTTTTACACCGCTAATTTCTATTGACAGCATTCTGCTTAGTTGAAAGAGCGTCAACTTATATTTTTGGCATTGAAAGTACTGAGTCTGATGTCTTCTTATCTTTTATGAATGCATCTATGGTTCATTGCAAATAGACTATAAAAAGAAAAGTATAACTAAGTGCCTCTATATAATCAACAGAAATGACAAACTCATTTCCATTGATGTTGAAGCCAATAAGGGTTTAATGCAAAACTTTAATACGAACAAGATTTGATATAATACTGAATATAGTTACAGTATGAACTGTATTCATAATACAGAGGAAAAATATGATGAGTATCAATGAACTTGTCTAGGTCATCTCTTTTGCCTACTGTAGGATCATTTTCTGGGGCTATATTTCCAGCATTTTGGCTCAATCAGCCTGTGTTTGTCAGCAACATCACTCTGCTGCAAAACTGGAAAATACAGTATTGAACTATCTAAACAGGAGTACCATCTACTGGGCTCAGAAAGGAATCCTTCTGACCTGCTTAGCACTGCTGAGTCCTCAGGTAGTGTGTGTGATTCCGGGCACTGCACATTTGGAAAATTGTGGACCAAGGGCAAAAAAAGCTATCAAATTGAAGAGAGAGATGTAGGGAAGGCCTGAAAAATGGATGGTTTTTATGAGAGAAGACATGCAATGGAGCTATAGGCTAGAATGGGAATGGCCTCAACAACTGATACCAGATTGTAAATTCAAGTACTATTCAGGATAAGAATAGACATCAGTGAGTGAATTAAGGAATATCAAGAATTTGGCATGATGTCAGACATTTAGTCAGACCATTTCATTGTTGTTTTCATGCTGTGGACATTTATTCATCTGTAATGAATAGACTCACAACACAAATTGGGAGTCAGGCTCTAGTTCTGTTACCACAGAACCCACTACGGATCAGGGCCCATTTTTACTAGGCACTGTCATTACCTTCTGAAAAAGAGCACCCAGTATGGACTAATAATGGACTAAGCTCTACACTAATGAATGAAATCACACGGATATCTGGGCTGGCTGAGAGGAACAAATCAGCAGTGGATATTTTCTTTCTTTGTAAAACCGGTGCTGTGGCAGGCAGTCCCCTGCAAAAACTCCAAGGAAGGAAAGAATCTACTGGATGAGAAAGGGGTCAGCAGTGTTCAGCAACAGACTATGTGAATTAAAATAAATTATGATTTTAAGGATTTAAAAAGAGAAGAAATTAATGTAAATTTATGAAATGGAAAAAAACCTAAACCAAACCCCAGTCTTAGAACAGGATGACTTTTTGTGAAATTCCAAGATCTTAAAATAACAGCATCAGGACTTGGTGTAGCTCTTATTATTTGACCACTCTTCTTGTACAAACAGTAATGTTGCAAAGAGATTACAAATGTTATGGCTCAGTATAAAAGCACTGTTTTTTCCAGCAGGTGACAGTATGGAAGGAAGGCAAGGCACAAACCGAGTGTGTGGATTATGCCTCATTTTGATTTCCTCTGGCTGCCTAAGTTAAAGTCAAGTTCTGCCTGGAACCGTCTATTGCTTATGTGTAGGAGCCACTCAACCTTCTGAGAGTGGATTTCAGTCTTCAAAGCAGCCACTAAAAGGCATTTGTAGCTACACTTCTGCCCAAGGAATATATGTGAAAACACTTTAATAAAATTATTTTCCATTAAAATAAATCACAAAAATATGTGTACAGTACGAAAACATTATGGCAAAACTATTCAAGAAGAGAAAAAACTTTATCAAAGCTTAATTTGTCTTCTGAAGTAAACAAACCAATAAGCCAAAGTTGAGAAGGATTTGGATAAGCCACCTCTATGCATATGTCTTGCTGGTGGTCTCTTTCTGCGTAAATTATGGCTCTCATAGTTTGTCAAAGATACATAGCTTTGGTCAGTTCCTAAAGTCATCTCCTTCTATGTGATGGAAACGTTTCCTCTAAGCTCCCTCTAATTATCACTGAAGAAAAAAGTTCCAGTGAGGTGATTCAGGAAGAAACTCAAACTAACAGAAATAATTTGTGTGATAAGAGCAATGAAATTGTGGCTGTGACAGAAATCAAACTCTGAAGCTACTCATGATCCTTGGGTGGGATTCACTCTTAACACCAAATCCTGGCTCTGTGGTTTTTGTAATGTCCCAATGTTGTGCTGCAGTGTGGACAAGCTCCTGCTTGCCCTAAGGCTCAGAGTATCAGGCAGAGGAGCAGAAACACCAGCCTTGACCCAGAATCCAGTGAAATGTCCTTCAAATCCTTGATTCTAAAGGTTCAGTTTAATTCTAGTATGCACTTGGAGGAAACAAGGCTTAAAGAATGGTCAGTGTCCAGAGCTGATGGGAGCTGTCAACCTGTCTAGTGATGACCTAAATGGGACTATCTAAAGTTACTACTTAAAATCCTCAAAATCATTGAGTTTGTCATTGATGTGACATAAAATTAAGCAAATTAAAGCCTAGAAACCTGAAAAAAACTTAATAATTGCTTTTAGCTTTCTTTTTCATCAAAAGAAATGATGAAAAAGCAATACCTATGACTCTGGGCTTCTCCTGAATTAATTTACTTGGGGTATCTCTGATAGTATAAAGAAATTTTTTTTCTAAATTTTTGCAGAAAACTACTTTCTCTTTCATGTGCAAGTTCAAAATCACAATTGCTTTGTGATATCAATACATTTTAATTAATATTAAATTTATTTTTCACCAGTCACATGCTAATAGAGATGGGGAGGATTATTCTTTCTTTTTTACAGCTTACCATTTGGAAGTTATGAGTGTTTGTTGATAAACTAATAGCATGCATGATGAAATGGTTCTAGTGTTAAGCTGTTAAACATTGACCAACAAATTAATGTTATAAAATACGTACAAACTACAGTGTGACTTGTGCCTATTGAACCATGTATGTCCTTGCCAGATAAGTTGTCAGTAAATAATTTATCAGATACACATGTTTAAATTAATGCAATTAAAGTGAAAAGCAGTTCATCAAAGCATTGTTACATCTGAGTAGAAAACAAAACCAACAGTAATTACCACTATTAGATATAGCATGCAGTATATGACATTACACCAAATGGAATCCAAATCAGAAAAAAGATTTCCGTGTAGAGGTTTCTTAGGGAAGTGAATAAGAATAAAAGTCTTAACAATTGAAGCTAGCCTGGCACAATTCCTGCTACATACTGGTTTCATATAGCTCACTTTTTTCCCCTGTACTTCTCTCATCTTCTCTGTATATAAGGTCTTTGGGGCAGAAACTTTTATTTTGGGCCCATGAATGCATCTGAAAAGCTTATAGTCAGTATCAGTTACATTTTTCACTGTCAACTACCTGATATGGGTTCATCTGGTGATTCTCAGTATTTCTCACTTCCCATTAAATGTCAGGAGTCTCAACTCAAGAGTAGATTTCCCTTCAAAGCAGCATCCCAGTTCACGAGTCTTGCCTGCTGTAGGTGTGTGCAGAAAATACGTGCAGCAAAAAAAGTCTGAGGCAGCACATGTGAACTGGACTTAGTCCTGTCAATACGTTAAAAACTTAAAAAAAACTTGGAAACAAAGCCGTGTTCTTCCATCAGCCTGCCACTCTAAAACAGCCAGGGTGAACAGTGATCCTCCATTGAGGCCAGCCTCATCCTGAACAGCAATTTTCTTGTGAAGGTGTTTTCCCACTCCCCTCAGTTTGACTGCTTGGAGACAAATGTGGCTTTCCATGGTCTGGGATGGATGGGCTTTTGGCCCACATCACATCGATTCTTCTGGCTGCCTGCTTGTCCCAAATGGGGAGATCTCAGTTTTCAGAAGAGTTCAGTGAAATATGAATCTAGGGAGAGATTTTAATTCATGCTTTTGGATCCATGATGAGATGCCTTAGCTACTGTGCCCTATTCAAAAGACACTTACTGAATAAATCCGAATAAGGAATGAACGAAAGAGACTGTTATCTGGTCTGTATGCACAAAGAGGCTACGTTTGTCAAATTAATTATTCACTGTGAATTATTCACTTAACTCCAACAACCTCTTCATAATCCGTCTTCTTCTGTCCTTTCCAAGTGCTATGAACATGGTCTATGCCTAGTTCATATTTTAGCCTCATTCTTTGAGTTACGTGTGATGTAGGTTACTAACATGTAGCAAAGACTCATGATAGCACTGGGGAAAAATATTATTTTATTTAAAATTAACTTAAAATCTTGAAAACAAACAAAAACCCAAACAAACAAGCCCTAAGTACTAATAGCTGTGAAAAAGTGGAGAGCGCAGCGGACATATCTAAGGTCCCAGTCTTGCAAACATGTGGACATGTGCTTTCCAAGTAGCAGCTTTGACAAGATCAGTGGGAGGAGGGATGGTGTCAAAGTTAAACATATATTTATAAAGGGAGGAGCCAAAACATCTCATGGTTTAAAACCTGAAAGCACTTACAGAGTTCTAGTTGAAACAGAGCATTAACAAAGGTGAGTCTTTTATAGTTAAAGCTGTAATTTCACTATGCTCATTCTTATTTCTTATCAGGAGCATTTAACAGTTTTGTATTACTAAGTCTTAACAGGTTAACTGATTAAAAATGCTCAGATTTTGCTTCTGTTAATAGTGCTGAGCAGTACCTTAAAACTCTATAATGCAGAGGAAGGATGATACAGCCAAATTTTTTTGCAATGTCCTAATACATGAAATATGAAGAATGTGGCCTATAGGAACAGAACTAAATTCATAGCTCAGAAACCCTGCTGCAGTTCACCTAGTTTGGAGAATGTGTGAATCCCAGAAAACAAAACATTTTTAAGATTAAGGGCACAAATGTAGGCTTTATTTTTATCAAGTGAGTTTAAAGAGATATTTAAGGCTAATACTTCACTTTCTTTATGGCATACTTTGTTTCATGCTAAGCAGAATCCAAAAAGACCCTATTAATGAAGATGGTTTAATGCCTGTGCATTATTATAATGCACTCCTTTGTTCTACACTTTCTCTGTGTGTCATAGACTAAGTCATTAATCAATGGGTGCTGAAAAATAATTGTCTAGTTCTTAACAATCTTCTATTGTTGAAACATTTGGAATTTTAAGATAAAGATGTACTGGCTGCTCTGAAAAAAAATGTGGTTTAAGATTACCCTTCATGGAAGTATGGGCTTATTGTTAGAAATGCAAAGCAGATGACCTGGTTTTAATGTGTTTTAGTGCACTGTTGTTCAATTGCCTATTCAAATTGTGCTCAAAAAGTAGACTTCATTAATGTCACAAAATAATGATTTTGTGTGTTATTTTATTGTACTGGCACATTAATTAAATGGAGAAGCATCATAGCATTACACAGGGTTTAAAAATAGAAGTATAAAATCTTTTTGGTAATAATAATAATAATGATAACTCTTAGTCCATTTAATACAATTTAAGAATTATATTCTTTTGTACTTCTATCCTTGATGCCAGATATGCATAAAAGGCACATACTGATTTACAAATCACCTGGGAGTATGTGCCTATAACAATCTATTTCGGTGACTCACCTAGGAGATCTGCCTGACAACCTTCATATAGGCTGGGTAATTTTGTGGAAAATCTTCTCAATCTTCAGCTCCCAAACAACACAGAATAGTTATTTTTCTTCTGAGAGGAATACTGCAGAAATGGACATCAATTAACTTCTACCAGCTGTTTCAGCTCTGCCAGCACACTGGTTGGGTTGTGAAGGCCACAGAAGCTGCCTGGAACAGTACTACATCTGAATACCCTTTAGTCCATCTCAGGCTCTTTTAATGACTCCCAAAATCTAAATAAAAGCAGGAACAGTTCTTCAATCACAGCTCTTCCCAGAAAGCCCAGTGACAGGTACAGCTCTTCAAGATACTGGGACACACAAGTAAATCATGAAGGGAAAGAAAAATGAGGCCTCGGAGTTTGTGCAAGATGATGTTCCTTATGTACACAACATCATGAGATAGTGACTAATCCTTGGGGGAAAAAGGTGCTGTAAAAGTCCATAAGAGGAAAGCTTAGAATGAGAACAGAGGGCTTGGGCACACAAACCCAAGGAGGTAACAGGCATCTTCAGGGTGTTAACACAAGTGATCAGTTCTTGGTCAGTGTAGGAGCTGGGTAGAGATAGTTTTAGGGAATAACTGAGGAAGTAAAACATCACATTTATGGCAAGAAGGCAAAGGAACTAATAGAAGCACACAAAAGACATTAACAGCTTCCTTAAGGATGGGATGAAAAGAGGAAGAATGGGAGGGATTACTCCTACACCACTTCACTGGGTTAACCGCACAGATTATGCACAGTAGTATATCCTTCATTGCTTTTTGATTTACTATTCACCATTGCAAACGCAGCAATTTTATGTAAACGATTATCCTTTACTAGATAACTGTGATGAACAGATGAGAATTTTAAAGGCCAGTGCTGTGTGTGTTTTCTGCTGCAGCCTTCCCACAGACCAAGGTGACAGGCAGTACACCACCAAGTCAGAGAAAATCGGGATGGAACTGTCCTGTGCTACTTTAACAGCCAGTCCACACACGAATGCTAGAGATGTCTTGTATAATTCAAATTGATGAAGGTCTGACAGCTTTGGCCTAAGGTGTTGTAGCCAGCTCATATACCAACTTATTAACAGGGAACCTAAGAGCTACAGGCATGGTTTTAGTTATTGTTAACTACTTTCCTCAGTATGACAACCACTCTGGGAGATTATTGAGTTAGAAATGGCATGTGAAAAGAAACAACAGGAACCAAAGTAGGCGGAGGAAATACACAGGATATTAACAATAATTTAAAAAATACTCTCAGCTTGGTGGTGGCTATTTCAGAGGGTGGGTATATGATTTAATCTTACCAGATTTTTACTTTCGGATTTCCTGTTTTTTATTCAATTAGAATTTGGAGGTGATATATTAGTCCTTTTCAAGTAAGTGATGAATGTTCACTGACCTTGATATCAAGAGAAACAGAAAAAACTACACTCAATTTCCCCACTTATTTTATTAATACTGAATACAACTTTACTAAAATCCTAAAGCCAGTGGCTCCAAAGATTATTGCAAATATGTTCAAAATTTAAAGAACAATGAACTTCAAATTACATACACATGAAGAAAAGAGCAGAGGGTTTTGTCAACATTCTCAAATATTTACTGCTTTTCTTCTTCCTACTGGCTGTTTATTTTCCCCTGATTAAATACTGAGCTCCTTGGAACAAGCAAAGTGCTTATTTCAATGCCTGGAAATCACATTGCACATTGTGCAGGTTATGGCAAATAAACACTAAAGCCCATTATTGGAAGATGAGTCCTGCCATTGCATTTTGTCTTCCTGTTTTAGCTACTTGAGGAATGTGTGTCCTTTATTTTCTTTTTCTGCATATGCTTACATAAATGCTGGAGAACTCAACCATATATATGTCCACACCAAGGGCCAAACATGCAATAAAGTCAGTAAACTCATTTTCTAGTGTGATGGCAACAATGAAGTAAATTCTGTGCCTAGTAAATAAGGAGGAAGGCAGGGAGCTGCCAACTTAAACATACTCCTCTTTAGCACCTTGAACTCTCAGGAAAAGGTTTTTCTCTGTGCCTTAAATCATTGAGAGATGAAGAATAATTGTCTAGTCCTTAATCATCATCTATTTTAAGATAAAGATGTACAGTTTGCACTGAAAAAAACGTTGTTTAAGATTATCCTTTCTGAAAATGTGAGCTTATTATTATAAATGCAAAGCAGATGACCTAATGTTAATGTATTTTAGTGCTATTTTAGTGCTGCCTATTCAAACTGTGCTAGAAAATAGACTTCATTAATGTCACAAAATAATGATTTTGTGCATTGTTTTATTAAACTTAAACATTAATTAAATTTAAAAATACTCTGGATCTATAAAACATTTGAAAACAGAATTCTACCACATTGCTGTAAGTATAGAAGGAAACAGTTCTGAGGCTGTTGAAAGCTTATTTTCTTTTTACCTTTTCCTAGCTGTGTGCCTAAACAAAAAGAGTACACTGCAAGTGGTTACAGCCCAGCTAGAAATACACAGGTCTGTGCAAATCTAGTTATAGTAAGACAAAGAGAATAGCTTAAGAGGGCTCAGTTTTATTTTTCCTTCAACTGCAGTAGCACGACAGAACTTGAAACACAGAACTGCAACGCAAGCTATTGATGCCAGAGAGAACTCTACTTCCAAACTAGTCAAGACTATTTATGAAAAAATAATGTGATATATAACAGAAAGATCTCCTCTTTCAAGAAAGCCTTAATGGGTTACTGCAAAAATGTAGAGAAATGGCACCCTGTTTTGCAGAATAAATGACCTTGATAACAGAATCTCTGGCAATAACTTTCATGATAAAGCAAAGAATTATCATGATAAGCATTTCCCCTGTCCCCCAACTGTATTATCTGTATTTATATATTGCATTTGTACACCTACATTGTGTAAAGTGTTGGCACAGTACAGCATTTCTCTCTACATGTAGCTTTGGTATGAAGAACAACTAGTTAAAACAAAATGGATACCTGATGGAGGGGATTCTGGTAACAGAAAAAAATTGTCTGCAAAGCCTATAACCAGTCATACATAATTCTTGACCTGCTCCTATTGCAGAGGGGGGGAAAAACCCCTACAGCTTCAATATGATAAAAACTGCAACTATGAGAATGTAGAGCTCATTAATCAATCTGCACTAGCCCTTAGGGCTGGTGGTAGGGAACAGGAAAGGAAAGTTTACTATTGGGAAAGAAAATACTAACTCTCAGTCTTACTTATCTGCAATATAATATATATAGGTGAAAACTTGGGGAATTCAAATGCATCCATGTGGTCTTGTAAGGAATATGACCTAGTGGGATAGGGGTGCATACTCTAGAGGAGCAGGCCTTTAGTCTTGACTTTTTTTAGTCTATTTTGTCTCACAAAAAGTTGTTGAACCAGGGTGGGCATTACTCACCTAATTATCTTAATTTAAACAGGATTTTTTCAAGTTTTATTTGTCATCTTGGGTCAAAAACAAATCAGAGAGATTGCAATTATGTGTGGCTATTTTCTAAACTATCTTGGGGGAAGAAACAGTGGTGCTTCTCCAGTAGCTCTCTAAAACCTGTACAACAGTGGCACAGCCACTGTAGGTGAAGTTAAGATAATTTTAGACTTAAGCTTTTGACAGAATAGTTTTCTTTCATGCTGCCAATAAGAGTGCCAAATTATACACAACCTTCCTTCTTTTATGTGCTGCATATACAAGGAAATGAAAATGATAAATTTATACATGTAAAATCCAGCCTATGTCCACACAGTTGTTGTCTTCTCAATATGAAATAAATTCCAGATTTCTTTTTAAAATTCTTTGGGCCTTATTCAGTGTCAATATAACAAGGGAAGCTAATATTTTCCTCCCACATACAGTATCATATGATCACTAGTTTTAAATCTACCAGCTACATATACCTGTGATTATATTTCTCCACTGTTTCATTAATATTCAAATTAATTTATTAAGAAAGAGTATTTTTCACTATATTTATAAAAAATTTAACTGACCAATAACATTTGGATAATATTCTGTTTAAATTTAACCATCTTCCCTGTTGCAAGTACCATTGCTGACCTTAATGTCGTACAGTATTATCTGCTCAGCAAATTGCACCAATAGTTTCATTGTATTTTTTAGCACGTTAGCTTATCAGGAAAAGTCAGGAAGAGAAAAATTCACAGTTCTTTGAAAAAGAATTTAAATGAATAAAACAAAGATATCATTATTAGCAAGTCTAAATTCAGTTATACTAGCAGCAGGAACCAGAACTGCTGCTTAGTCCTCTAAACAGTGTCTTATTTAAAGAATAAGCTGGTGAAAGAACTAGAGCACATGTCTTATGATGAGCAGCTGAGGCAGCTGGGGGTGTTTAGTCTGGAGAAAAGGAGGCTCAGGTGGGACTTTATGACCCTCTACAACTGCCTGAAAGGAGGTTGGAGTCAGGTGGGGCTCAGCCTTTTCTCCCAGGGAACAAGCCAGGACAAGAGGAAATGGCCTCAAGTTGCACCAGGGGAGATTTAGATTGGACATCAAGAAAAATTTATTCACTGAAAGGGTGGTCAGACATTGGAACCTGATGTAGGCAAGTGGTGAAGTCACCATCCCTAGAAGGGTTCAAAAAACATGTAGATGTGGCACCTGGGGACATATTTTAGTGGTGGACTTGACAGTGCTGGGTTAGTGGTTGTACTCGATGATGTTAGATGTCTTTTCCAACCTAAATTATTCTCTGTTTCTATGTGTATCACCCACTACTCAGATGCATAAAATTGCCATGCACAGGGAAAGACTAAAGCTGCTGACATTCATAATATTAAAGAAACCAAATTTTTGTCCCCTGCAAGGAGTACCTGCCTCAGCCCTACTTTACATAAATTACTGGCTGATGCAGAGCACTGGCTGAGTAGAGAGTAGAAAAGTATGTGCCACAGATCTATTTCCAATATTTTCTCATTCTGAAGAAAAGAATCAAAATATTGCTATGAATTGTCTCATTTGAGAAAGTCCCTCATGCAAAGAAGTTTATGATGGCGTGTAAGGCTTTAATGCTTACTAAAGTGGGAAGAGTCAACAAGTTCTGAGTTTAACCATCCACCTGATTCTTGAGTTGATCCTGAATGGAACAAACAGCAAACCAGGACCTTGTTTCACCACTGTGGGATGTAATCCCAAAATAGGGATAAACTGATTCTGTTAGCACCTAGTACTAACATTGCAATTATCCTCATCACCTATAACTTACTGGGAAGGATAAACCCCTTGGAAAAAATAGTAAAGATGGATAAAATTGCAGATTGAGCACGTGGAAATTGGAGAATTGTAGGAGATGGTCTGAAGATCCCTCATCTGCCTCACGGTCATCGCCAAGGACAGAGACTGAACACAGGAGTCCTGGCCTGGCTGAGGTGGGATGTCTGCCAAGTGTTGCCTGCAGGTGTACCCACTGGGAACTGGTAGAAACTAGTGCAGGTCCCAATGGACTGAGCCGTTCTTGTTGCCAAGGCGGGAAGGACTGCGCTGATGCGGAAAGGAACGACCTGTCCTGTACACCTGTCCTGTACTTGTTTCCCAAAGCAACGGGCCCCATAACAACAGCTGTAGATTTCCCCCATCTCTTGGCCAGTTGCCCCTCGCTTCTGAAAAGGACTATAAAGGGACTTTCTAAATTAACTGAGATCAAGATCTCCCAATGGAAAGAAGACGATCTATTGGCAGAAGGCCATGAGGTCTTCGTCCCATCCATTGGTAGCTATTACCCCCGTGTTGTGGGCACTTAATAAAGGTGCACTGTTTTGATGAAAACTGAAATCCCTTGTGTCCTTTTGCACTCTGAGATCTATAAACGAACCATCACGACCCCCGCTTGTATTAGTGGATTGTGACAAGGATTGGAGGCCATATTACTGAAGTTCACAACTAGGGGACTTGGAAGGGCAACACAGTTAGCATGTGACTGTCGAAGCTTATGTTAGACCATAACCGAACCCCAATTTAGTTCAAGTACTGAATTTGCTCAAGTGACAACAGAATGCTCAGGCCAGACTGAGCAGCACAGAACTTCCAGAGCAGTCTTCTGCCAAGGAGGGGAGATGATCTGCCTGGATGATTTTTCACATGAATTCATTCGTAATGCTCCTTCAGTCCCAGGTGGAAAGCATCACGCCACCACTTCAACCTGGAAAAGTACTTTGGGTTTCCCAGCTGTCAGATGCTCTGCAGACGTCTGCCCCAAGAGAAGCCATAGATTTTGGAAAGCTTGGCAGGCAGAGGGAGCTGGCCTGCAGGAGTGAGACAGGGTCTATATATATACAGCATCTTTTCTGAAATACTCTTTGTTATTTTATACCTTCTAGATGTAACTAGCTTTTGACATCAGTAAAGTCCCTGTCAGGGAATAGCTATACAGCTTTAGGATACTAGAGCCTTGAGGGGCATAACCTACTGAAAGGAGAATGGAAAATTAGGGCTGAAGGAATGTCAGTCTGTGTGAACTCACATAGGGATTGAAGCAAAAAAAAAAATTGCTGAATCAACACAATGTGCCTTTCCATCCCATGCTGCTGTCTCCGGCAGCTCCCTCATTAAGGTGTACATTTTAAACCTAGAAGTGTGAGTTTTTAGTGCTTTAACAGATAGCCAACCTCCTCCCCAGACTGAATGATTTGGCTAGTCTGTGAACACAGTGCAAAATACAAATGATTTTCCATAGAAAAAATGAGTAACTTTCTACAGTAACAATTATTGAACATGTGAAATATAGACATAAACACACATAGAGCAAGGTATAGCTGTTGGTAAATTTGGACTTTTTAATAGGTGACCTTTGAAAACCCACATAGAAGATCTGTCCTGGATATGAAATTCATACTGCACCTAATTTCATCCAGAGTGCCAATTCCATAGTTCAATATTTTTCATTTATTTCAGGTTTCCATGGTTTGTTTATACAACGCTGAAAAGCCATTTAAGTTATTCTTCATGCTACACTTCTCATTATGGTATTCATGAAAAACTTCTTTTCCAAACAAACAACAAACCCCCAAAAACGTAATCTGCTTTTTGCCCCTCCAGGGTGTGAAGAGGAAGAACTCTAAAAGCATTTGCAACTCAGAAAACCCCACATCTGTAGAAGCATATAAACCATGGGGAGAAAATATCTTTCATTAAGTCAGGGCAGATCTATTTTGTATTCTAGCCATTTACATAGAACAGGATTATACTTCAGCACTAAATAAGTGGTAAAGTAATGCTTGGTAAAGTATATATTATCTTCTTAAATGTAATCTCATAATCAGATGTAGCAGCATCTTAAACAAATACGTTTCTCAATAGGTGATGTTATACCATGCAAAGCAGGGGAATCATTTCACAGGAATTTGATACACTGTTAGTGCTTTTATCTTGTTCCTAAGACATGGCATTGTTTGGGCATTAAAAGAATATTAAGTCCAAAGTTGCAAAATTCAGTTTTCAGCCTGTTTCAGTGTTGTTTGTTATGTTCTTTTTACTTAGGTTTACAATCCCTTGTGATAGATTAAAAAAAATAAAAAGAATTAACACAATCCTAATGACAGAGAACAGTTTATACTTCTGTGTATTAACCTACTACACATTTGCTTCTATTAAAGGGAACAAATTTTTCAAGGCTTAAGGCTAAGCATGAAAAAAGCAAGGTAGACCAGTGGTAACCAGATGTATGTAAGGAAATTATAATTTATGGATAAAATCTGGGGGACAATGTTGAGGCAGTTTTCTAGAATGTCAAATACATTTGCAACCCATTAAAGTATATAAGAAACATGTTATGCCTTTACAACTGCTGTCTTTGACTCCTCAGCACCAAGGCCACATTTTCTGAGAAAAATTAGGCATGTTAACTGTCTTGGTTAAATTTGTCATCAAACATTGAACAAGTGGTTCACAGCAATGATACTTCATCAGTATCTGCTCATTTGCCAAATGTTCTTCATTCAACTGACAGCTTACACAGGTCTATTTCTTCTCATTAAGCACAAAGCAAACTTCAGCATTGATGTCTTGTACATTTTGTGTTAGTGCAAAAGATATATCTCAACTGATCAAATAAGGAAACTTGAACATTTGAAGCTTTTTAAAATAAAAAGCACTGCATGAAAAATATGAACCTCGTCTCAGGAACATCTAGAAGCCTTGGCTGCTATGTATGTCACACAGTGGCCATGGCTCTGTGGTCTAAAGTAGGAGGAGGTGGTCTACAGCTGAGGGGGTATCAAACTACCTGGACAAGGTTACCCAGAGAAGCTGTGGAGACCCCATTCCTGGCAGTTTTCAAGGCCAGGTTGGATGGAGCCCTGAGCAACCTGGTCTAGTGGAAGGTGTCCCTGCCCATGGCAGGAGTGTTGGACCTTGATGCTCTTTAAGATCTGTTCCAACCCAAACCATTCTATGATTCCATGGTTCTATGGTATCTTAAATATGGCCAATTGTGGAAGCTTTGTGTATGACATATAAGAAACAGAAATGAAAACAAAATGAACAAACCAACCCGCCAAACACCAAAAAACTGCAAAACTGCAGCAATCCTTTCTCCATATCCAGAGATGTGTAACTCACAAAGTGCTCATTAAATCCCTTCCTCCTGTTTAGTCCACAGCCTGGAGAACACAGATTGCTCCTTTACAAATCATTCCAGGAGTAAGAAAAAGACAGTTTCTGCAGTTTACATTTTTTTTCCCCTGTATAAAATGAACACAGTTCTTTCTCATACAGTGATCTCAGAGTAAAATTGCCACCTTTGTATTTTCTCTACTTGCACAAAAAAAAAAAAAGAGCAAGCCAGGTGCAGGTCAGTGATTGCTGTTAGTTCTTTGAACAAAGCCTCAAATGCTCACCATGGCATTCATGGAACAGTACTAGAAATCTCTTTTAAATTTTGAAGGTAAATATTCTCAGTGAGGTGATGTTAACCATCTTGCTGGTAGTGGTCATCACATCAACAAGCTGCAGAGTGCCCTGGTTTTTGGATATACTGTGTTGACAATGAGTGTCCTGTGACAGAGCAATGACATTTACAGACAGCTATCAGCAGTTATAAGATCTGAAACTGAGGGAAGAGCATGGGAAAAGGAATGGAGTTTAAAAATTGAGTGTAACACATAATATGAATGAACAACAAATCATGGTGTTGTTATTCTGTGTTAGATTCTGTAACATTGTATTTTTAAAATCTGGGTATTATCATAACAAGACAGAAATTTGTTAACCAATACATGGTTCATTTATTTCACTAATTATAAATTACTGAAACACATCTTTCCTCTCTGCCCCAATATAGAAAGTTCTTGTTCTTTTCTTTCTTGTTTCCTGTACTTTTTAACTTTAAAATAGTGCTTTCTTCAGATGGACAGGCAAATATAATTACAAGTAAATATGAAACCCACTGCTGTAGAAGCTAGAAGACAACACAGGCTTTCTGTAGAGAAATATTAAAAGCTCTATTTTGCTAACACAACCTGGTTTAATTTTAAACAGACGGTTCTCCCATCAATTCTCCTATCATTATTCTCATGCCTAAAGACATGCAGATGCTGAAATGTTTGCAGGGTTGGCTATTTAGTTATTAGTTAGCAGTTAATTAATTCCACCAACTAATTTATAAAGGAGGCAACATTGCATTTCTTATTTCAGAATCCAATGATGAAGGTTATTCTGTTAAAAGGGTTAATGAGATCTGTACTGGAAATTCCACATGCTTATCCTTGTTCCAGTGCAATGGTTTTTTCCCAAAAGGAACTACATCTTAGAGGTAAGGATAATTTTAGAATCCCAAAATTTGGGAATGAAAAGGTGTGGATGTGGAGAAGACAAAAAGCCTTACTTTTACTTTTCTCCAGGCTAGAAAGAATCCTTTTTAATTTAAAGAAAAAGTGATTTCTGTAGAATAAGAGTCAATAGGAAGATAAACAAGAGATAAATAAAAGTTTGGTAAAGAACTGCAACCATTGCAAGACTACTCTGACTGCAGAGGATCTCTATGCACAGAGCATCTGCAATTTGGACTAAGTATCTAATTCTTTATCAAACAGCACTAACTTGTTTCCCTGTCAATATCTTCTGGTTGCAAATTCTACAGCTTATAGCTGTGTTCGTTTCTCAGCCACTTTAAATTTGCAGAGGATTAATTTAATTGACTGTTTCATTAGCCTTGTGGTACAGGAAAGGATAAAAAGTAATCCCTAGCTGTCAAAAGATCATTACAATATAAAATGCATTTGCATTCAAAAAAATATATGTTATAAACACGAGTATATTCACGATGTTAAGGATTATCAAGACCCCTGTTCACACAGCATTTGGTTTCTCCCTGTTTCCCCATGGTTCACCCACCTTTACTGATCAATGGAAAAGGACTGCAGTGCTAAGCTGAGATATTCCAAACTGCAGAGCAGGGGCGGGTGAGCAGCATCTGCTCTCTTGCTTTGAGGGGGAATGTAGAGGCTGACTTGACTTCCTGTGTAAAGTTCTCATTTGCAGATGTTCATATCTCAAAAGCTAGAAAGCCAATTATTAAAATATTAAACAGTACTTCCATCAGTCAATCAGTAGCTTCAGAAGTTTCTGAAATATGTTCATTTGTCTAGACTGCATCAAAGTCATAAACCCAATTTTTTAATAGACTGATGTGTGTGACAATTGCATATCGTTCCTCAGATTCTCTTTTCAGATTGAAAATTGCACAGTGGTTCAAAAGAAAGATTAAAAAAACAACTGAAGTATAAGGGGATAAATTAAGATTCTGTGTAAAGATTCCCACTGCATTTAGCGGGTTTTGAAGAAGTGTACATTTCAAATGACTTGCTAAACATTCTGTCTGCCAAAAGTAATAAAATAATAATTTACACTGGTGAAATATCTTTCAGCAAAGAATCACAGACTGTGCTATAAGGCTGGCAGTAAACTTTAACTTGGAAGAAATTAAGACACAAAGAGCTTTAGGCCCAAGTATCTGTTGCTGTTATAGATACGATGCTGTTCTCTGACAGGATGCAAGGGGTGGGCCCTCTTTACGCTGTCAGGAAATGACAGGCTTTTTCTTCTTTCTGATGCTTTGCATGCGTGGACAGGACATTATCCTCTTGGTATGGGTAATCTGCTCTGGCAGGTCTGGGTCCCTCTGACCAGCACCACAACCTTCTCCTTGGCCATACCCAGGCACAAGTCATGGGCCTCCCTCCAGCTGCCACTGAGCACCTGGGAAACAAAGGAAAAGCTGCTGCTCACGTGCAAGATGCACAGTGTCACTAAGGGAACATCCAGATGGGAGTTCAAACTCAAAAACATCCCATTTACCCTTTGATGGATTAACAGCACTCTGGGGCCCAGGAGAGAGCTCCCACCCCATTGAGGCTTTGTAGAAGGACATGATCCCAGGCTGCTTTCCTGTAGCAAGGTCCAGCAATCAGGAACAGTGAGACACCACATGAGGCTCTGGAGATAGAGCTCCTCTTGTGTCACATGAAATGTATCCCCTCACCAACTCTTCCAAAGCAGAGAAAATGGGAAACTTTTGCTTGTACTTAAGAAAGAGATTTCTTTTGATGAACCTTAGCTTGAAAATAATCCAAAATCTGTCTCGGTTTTGCAACATTCCTAGATGCACCTACCTGTGTCAAAGAGTGGTTTAACATAAGAAGTGGGGAGATGTTCAGGAGTTTGTTCATGGGGAGGGGAGGAACCAGCCATCCTGTACAGTGAAACTTAATGTCAAGGCAACATTAAGCTCCAATTAACTACTGCTTGAAGGTCTAAAATTGGGAGTAAGCCCTCATGTTTAGGAAACTTAGTTTAATTTTTAGAGAAAAACAAATTTACTGCAATATACTGTGAATATGAAGGATGTCTGAAAATCAAGCCTTTGCTGCTGTCAAAATATATCAGTGCTTTTCTATAAAGCCCTGAGCTTATGAATTAAAAGCAGCAAATGTAATACACAGACACACACACACAGACACACACACACATGCAGAACTCAGAACCTCAAACCCTAGACTTGACTGAAATAACTTTATCTAATTTTTATAGCACCTGAGTATTCCAGATAAAGATGTCTTTACAACTTTACTGGCATTAAATTATCTTTTTCCCCCTATATTGTGTCTATTCAACTTGAAATTCATTTATTTGCATTTAACGTGCCTCTTAAATAATGTGAATCTTATAAACGAACTGAAAACATAATTGGAGGCATTATAGGAATTAAACACAAATGCAACTAGCTCTCTGAATTTCCCTGTGCAGAATTAGCAAGACATAATTGACTTATATTTTACTCCCAGGCTGGGTTTTTTCTGCTTGTTATTGTTATTTTTCAACTACTTTTTTGCAAGTCATGAGGATACAGGAATTTTTTTACCCAGTTGTCCAGAAACTCTGATGCATTACCCATATGGGAATCCTGGTGGTGCTTTGTAATGGGAGGGAAAACAAGAATCAGGAAGAGAAAAATCAATTTAGCCACCAAGCATAAGGGTCACAGCCAAATTAGTTTCAGTACTGATGGCGAGATACTATGATTTGAAAGGGAAGCCAAACAAAGTAAGAAAAAGGTAATAGTCAGCAGTGTTTTAAATCATCAGGAAATAACATGGGCCATGACACAGCACCACTGCATTGCACAAGCACTACAGGCACTCTCTTTTTCTATCACAGCTTCACATTTCTTTCAGAAAATAAGTAGACTGAATGCTTAAAGACCTGAGTGCAAGGGAAATATGTCACACAGCAAGACATCTGCCAAATTTGTGTTTCTTAGCATTACCAGAGTAGAGGACATGATTTGTGATAGAGCAGACGAGAGAAGAGGCCAAAGAGAACATGAACATGACCACAGCAATGAGACATCATTTATTCATACTTTTACTGCCAGAAGTAAATAAAGTTATGCTTGTAATTATTGCAGCATATGTGCAACTAGGAGGAAAACTGCTGAAGCTTTATTGTCCAGATAGCGCTGAAAGGTAGTTAATTTATACATAGACACACTGAAGAAACAGTGCCCATTATCACTGCTGTCCACTCTAGCACATTCCATCTTCAGCCAGATTTAATTTAACAAGAAGAGCTTCAATCTGCCACTGCTGCAGTCTCTCCCTCCTGCACTTCACAGCCTCTTTTATGTGTCTGGAGAGAGAAGGAGGCCCTGTAATTAGCTGCTGATATTAACAGTCTTTCTTTTGCCTTATGAAGTTGGAAATAAATGGTCACATTACTGAGGAAGCTGCTGGATACTCATCATAATTTTTTTGCAGTTATTTAAAGTGGGCGTGAGTGCTGTTGTTTCTGTGCTGCTTTCTTGCCTTTGTGTAATGGAGTTTTTTGTTCTTGTCAAAGCAAATTGGGGTCCCAGTTCTGTTTATGTTAGTAGCACAGCTCCAGCCAGGGATATTGCAATCTCTAACATGAGAACATGAAGAGGAACAGGCAGCACAGCAGTGCTATACTTTGTACAGATATTTTCTTCAGCAATTTACAAATCTTAGTCTTAAACAGTTAGGGGGGTTTTTTTGCCTATTATTTTGTCTACTACAAAATCAGATAAAGCTTCCTAGAAAGCAGCACATTCTCAGAAGTGTGTGGCAGCAGTTTCATAAAAGTGTCATATTGCCACTGTTTTTCACAGTACTTGTAGGAACTTAATTTTCTCCAGCTACTATCTCCAAGTTGTCTGAAACTGGCCAGAGGGCTAAAAAATTATTGGACCGATCAGGAATACAGGCAAAGGTGGAAGGTGAGCAGAGGAATGAGTTTAATGGTAGAGAGCTTGCTTTGATGCTCAAAACAGTTCAGAAAGCAGCCCACTTGACTGAGTTACAAAAGTCTCAGCAGCCAGAGTGTCACACCATGGACAGATTTTTGTTAAATGTAAGTAATAGTCAAAGGAGAAGCTCCACCAAAGATAAAATTTCTCCTTTACCATACAGTATCAGCTTTTCCTGAAGTTTCATGAAACACTTGCCACTGGTCTCCTCCTAACAATTTTACCAGCACATTTTTCATCAAGGATTTTTTCTTTTTTTCTTCTTCACAGTTTTTTATTTAGAGAGTGAGAAAACTGCTATGATATAAGCCACAGGAAATATTTTGGTAGCATTAAATGAAAACCAAATCTTAGAATTGTAGAATTTCAAAATGATTTGGGTTGGAAGGGACCCTAAAGGGACCCTCTTTCCAGCTCCCCTGCCATGGGCAGGGACACCTTCCACTAGACCAGGTTGCTCAGAGCCTCATCCAGCCTGGCCTCGAACTCTGCCAGGGATGGGCCATCGACAGCTTCTCTGGGAAGCCTGTGCCAGTGTCCCAACTCCCCCACAGTAAAAGATTTCTTTCTAAAATCTTATTTAAACCTATCCTTTCAGTTTAAAGCCATCTGCACTTAGCCTATCATTACCTGCCCTTGTCAGAAGTCCCTCTCCAGCTTTCTTGTAGCTTCCTTCCGGTACCAGAAGGCTCTACAAGTTCTCCCCAGAGCATTCTCTTCTCCAGGCTGAACAGCCCCAACTCTCCCCCTGTTTTCATAGGAGAGGTGTTGCAGCCCTCTGATATATTTGTGGCCCTCTCTGGACTCGCTCCAATTCAACATTCTTCTTATGCTGGGGTCCCCCAGAGTGGAGTAAAGGGGGAGAATTCCCTCCCTCAGCCTGCAGCCCGCAGTGCTTTTGATGCAGCCCAGGACACATTTGGCTTTCCATCTGCAAGTGCACATGGCTGAGACCTGTGGAGCTTCTTGTTCATCAATTCCCCCAAGTCCTTCTCCTCTGAGAGAAGGCTGCTCTCAATCCATTCTCTGCCCAGCCTGTATTTTTGCTTGAGATAATCCCAACACAGGTACAGGACCTTGCACTTGGCCATGTTGAACTTTAAGACATTCACATGTGCCCACCTCTCCAGCCTCTGCAGGTCCCTCTGGATGGCATCCTTTCCCTCCAGTGTGTTGACTGAACCTCTTAGCTTGGTGTCCTCGGCAAACCTGCTGAGGTTGAACTTAGTCCCACTGTCCACATTGCTGACAAAGATGTTAAACAGCACCAGTCCCAGTCAGAGACCCGGAGAAAGACATCAGCACTCATTCTGAAACATACATTGATGCTCATATTTGATTATAGTAAGTACCTGGGGAAGCTTCTTCCTAATTCTGTTGAAGAATAAGCACTGTAATCTTTCAGGTTGAGTCTCAGTAGTGGCAACCTGAAGGACAATATTAACTGACTTAATGAACCCTTGCATTTGTTTTAATATATATGCTTTTCTAACCTACTTTCCCTCTTGTCCAAATTAAACCCAAACTCTATTTTTAAATTTTAAGTTTTCTCTCTTTTTTCATATTGCAAGTATTTTATCCTGATATCTACTCATCTTAAGACCTCAATAAGTAATACCTGATGGAGCAGCTTCCCCTGCAAACTGTTCATGAAGCTGCAGACTGTCAGGGCAGTTCTGCTTCCTTCTGCCAGCCAATCAGTGGAATCTCTCCATATTCCTGCTTGTTCCTGGTTTAGAGATGTGGGAGTGGCAGCAAAAACTTGAGTTTGCTACAAGCATAGAATAACACTATCTACAGAAATTTTTAATAGACTGAGTCCCTGTACATCCCTGCTTTTTCAATAAACGATAGACATCTTTTCAAACCCCAATTTTTATCCTTAGTTATACAGCAGTACTCCAACTGATGGTATCATCTACCCTTTCTTACAGCATATTTTCTGTGCTAGAATGAAGAGTAAGTTTAAAATTGAAGATCCTTATTTTGCATAATTATATGTAAAGGCAGGAAATGTATTTCTTTCATTTATTGAAGCTTTTTACAAGAATTCATCCCTGAATTCTGAACGAAAGTACATTTTATATGTATAGAAAATACCAGCAGTAGCAGTCAAGAATAGCTATGGTAACAAGTCTAAGAGATTTTGACTCATATCATAGTCAGTGAATAAAATCTCTTTATATGAAATATCCCTGAAGACTTTTTCTGAGCAAATTTATACAACTGTTTTTCCCAGAGTGTGATGGTGTATCACACAGCTGACAAGACCCAGAAAACTGGTACACTGCTGAGGGCTCTTTTCACAACACATGCTTAGCAATGTGGATGCACACAGGGTCTAAATTCGCTACATGTCTAACAAAAGGTGTTGCTTTATTTAAAGAAAATTCATTTTCTAAGTAATCTTCCTTTAGAATTTATAGAATAAATCTTGAAAATGAAATAAAAAAAGCTGCAGAAGGTGCCACCAAAGAGTTGCTTTAAAACTGGGATGAAAAACTTGAATAGCATGTTTCTTTTACATGCATGACCAAGAGTAAATGTTAAGGAAAGTTCCCTGTCTGACCATCTGGGAGCAGCTCTGACAGTCACACTCTCACCCCCTCGAGCTAAGACTTGAGGTCCCTTTGCAGCCATACCCCCCACCCTCCTGCAGTTGGAGAAGGTTTCCTTACTGGCTCAACTCCAGGTTTCCCATAGCAGTCTTAGATGTCTAGATCCTAAAAATGATTTAATCATGGTGCATCAGCTGAATAACAGCTCGAGCTGGTGCCTCTGAGGAGAAACATGAGCCAAGGAACCCCTGAGTTTTTATTCCCTTATAGTCTAAATATATGAAAGTCTGGGCTCCTCAGCTCCTGCCGCATCTCTGGGTGTCCCTCACCTGGCTGGCCACAGGTCCCTGTGCCCTTTGTTGTGCAAGGGTCAGCAGTTCATGGCCTCTTGCCTCAGGCTCTGCCACCTGCACGGCTCTGCAGCTGCACATTGAGCTACCTGCACCAAATGTATTCCTCAACACACAGATCCTCAATACTGCAACATCAGTGCACTTCAGCCAAGATGGTTCTCATTGTCAAATCATTGCTGTGAGGAGCTGTGAGGAAAAAAACTCTATGTGACATTATTATTGACAGTTTGCAATCCAAGGTCATCTACTCCAGGGTTCAACAGGGACATAACCCATTGTTGAAATGTCAGTGGAAATTATTATTCAGTAAACTAATGACGAATTTTTTAACAAGAAGGCAATTATAGTTTTTTACCATGAGACTTTGTAAAAAGAGTTTCATTTGAAGCTAAAACTTATTTGTTACATTCAGTTAATGTTTCAAAGAGTGAAAAATCTGTGCTTTCACTGACAGTACTTGTGCTTTATTGGCTGCTGAAATACTACCATGTTTGTAATCAGGTTGCTTTGACTTCTGATAAATCTAAAACTAATGATAAAGCTAATGGCAGCCTACACACATGGCTTTGCCTCTGTATACTTGATATTCTCCTGACTTATTTCTGTGGGGATTTGTGACTTCAACCACTCAAGTCTGCAACTGAGTTGTTTTAAAAAGAAATAAACATCATCACATACTCCACTTTCTATGAAATGTCAGAAAATGAGAACTTGCTAGGAACAACCATTTTAACCCAAGGCTTGTTTTTAGTAGGAGATGTTGCAACACTGTGACTGTTTTATTTAAGTTGCATTTAGAGAGCTGTAATGCGCTTTGGACGCTCCTATGATTTGTGCTGTGATATGAGTAGCCCAGGAGGTAACCAGTCAGATACATTCTGAGTTTTTCTCTTGCTTGAAAGGGGAACTGTCATAGTGTGTCACCTGAAAAAGACACCTCTATGTCCTGTTTCTGACCATGACTGGCAAATAATTCTCTTCTGTGGAAGAGAAGCCTTCATTTGCTCCTAGTTCCCGATCCAACAGAGATCACTCTAATATGATCCCATATGGTCACACTGGCAATTAGCAGAGAGAAATACTGTCCAGCCACATAACTCCAGACTGCATTTTGAATGCATCATTCACACTCGCAATTTTCACAGCTTTCTGACCCATCTAAGCACCAAAAAGCAAGGTATCTTGTTACCAAAATGGCTGAAAAAGTCCTCCTTGGATAGATTTTATTCTGGTTTAATTCTACAGTCTTCCATTGGAAAATGTTCCCATGGGCCAGACTAAATTCATTGCACTTTTCTGCTCCAACCTGTAGCAAGAGGAAAGTTTACTTACTTAGGTTCCCTGCCCCAGACTTCAGCCCTTTTCCATCTTCTCTGGATGTTCTGATATTCTGGACAAACTTATTGCTGCAGCTTTCTGCTTACAGATTCTCCCAGAAAAGCAAAGGACTTCTCTCTTTTATCTCCTTCCATCTGTAGCCACGAGGAGGGAACTTAATAGGGAGGTTTCAGTCTAATTCTGGTCCTCAATGATATCACAGCTCTTTGCATAGCTCTGTTGGGCGGCACCCACAGGATCCTCAGATGCTCTCAGGGAGTGCTGTGTAGCCAGGGATACTCTGCTGATTACTTCTTTTGAACATCCCTTCTGTTCTTTTCTTCATTTGTTGTCATGCATTTTTGTATCAATCCTTAGTTCTGACCTCCACTCCTTTTTCAAGGGCTCTTCATTATTCAATATGGATTTCCTCCAACTCTTTTTATATATTCTCCAATAAAGATACTTAGAGGCATATTAGAACTGGGCAGACACACAGCAACACCTTCTCAGTGCTGCTCCCACCAGACTGAGTCTTGGATAGATCCTGAGCCAACATTACATTTCATCTTCTTCCATCTCGCTTACAAAAATTAACAGTACACAGTCTGCCTTTGAATTCCAGGAGAAAAAAACCCAAGCAAACAAACAAACACAAAAACCTCAGCCACGTGGTGAATTTAATGTGCTTTGATGTATCACCATGCAGATACTTCCACATTTCTTTAAAACTCAGCAGCACATAATAGTTCTCAATTTCTGTTACTCATTAAAACTTCAAAATCTCTTAGAAAGATATCTGGGAAATTCCATCTCTGAAGCTACAACTTTTCCCTTTTCTCCAGATTGTCTTTTGCATTACACAGTTATTTGCTTTGCTTATGTACTGACCCAGCCACATCTCCAGACCTGCCATGGTAGGGTTTATTTCCAACATGGACAGGGCCACACCAAGACAGATACACTCTGCAAAGTCATAGAGGTCTGATAGGACAAGCTGAAAATATGTCAGAGCTCAAATATAGGAATTGCAATTGTCTCATATTTGGGCAGTTTAAGAAGATACTCCCCCTTTATCTTCTGAAAACAAGAACAGAAAGAATTTATTCTTATTTTCCAGCTTCCAGTTAAATGTTACTTTCAATGAAGTATTGAGGAGTTTTGCTAGAAGGTAACATTTAGTATGATGTAGGAGAGGCTGACTGGTTTAAATGACAGAAAAGTAACCTGTGACACATATATTTCAGTTCCATCTGGCAGCCTTCTGATTTCTGCATCCAATGCAAGGACAAGAAGAGTGTGTGACTAGCAGAGAGTGGGTCAGCAGCCCCTTCTGGCAGCAGTTTACCTCAGTTGTGAAATGGAACTACACACTAAATTTGTACATATGCATTTCAGTGAGCAGAGCTGAGTTTGAGTAATAGATGGCAGCATTTGGTATTAGCTCCTCATATGCATCACACAGTGAAATCATGTTCTATTTTTTTTTGGCATAACAGAGTATAAAGCCTCCCATTCAAAACATTGATCAAATTATAGCCATAAATAAAACTATGAGTTCAAAGTAAAGAGGAATTTGTCCCAGTGACGGATTTTGTCTGGGAGATAGATTTATCACATAGAATTTGATCATGCCAAATCCTTAACAGTAAAATAAGTAGTTCAGACTTATCACTCAGTATTAAAAAAATAATCTGGATTTCACTATTCTTCATGTGCAAGTTTTCTTTGCCTCTATGGAGCTACACATTTGAGTTAAATGACAGCAAAAATCACTAGTACAAACATAAAATGTGTCAGTGTGAATCATATAACTAAATTTATGTAGTAATTGACACTGGCACAAACTTCATCTCGGTCTTGTATGACCCAGTCTATTTTGGGCTGTCATTTCTTCCACCCAGTTTCCTGAGAATTATGTATCTATTTGTTCCTCTGTCACCTTTAAAACTTCTGGGATTCTTTGGCCAATTTCAGCCAAAGCTAATAGGCAGAGATTTCAAAGATATTCTATACCTACATATTTTATGGAAAATGGTGGCCACTATGGCTCAAAGACCTTACTACTGTGCTAGCAAGCAAAAGGACAGCAGTATGAGCCCTTTATTGCACAGGAAAGTATATTTTTGACCATGAGTCACAGACTCCAAGGAAATCAAATTTTTCCTGTGTTTGATGTCTGCACAATGCATCAAAACCAAGAAGGATTACCTGTGTCACACGGTGGACTCCTATATTGAAGATCCACTATTGCACTTCAGTTTTCCAAGTCTTTATTGGTGGTTGTTAATTTATAATTATCACATAAAAAAAAAAAAGTTAGATTCCTGTATTTTAAAACTACTTTTATTCTTTAATAAAATCTGATTATCTTGTTAAATGCCTATTCATGCAATCAGTTGAAAATTATAATATTGAATGCTTGTTTTTGAAATTCCTTTTCATTAAAGCAACCAATCCAATCCAATTTGTTCTGCTGCTTACAGCCTTATTTCTGTATATGTCTTTCTCAACCAAATTTAAGTACGGATAATGTATGGTAGGGCAGGAAAGATAAAGGTCAGGTTCTGATTTTAGATATACACATCCAAATTTTTCCAAGGAAAGGATTCATTCAAACTGTCCTGTTTTTTAAGACAACATTATGAACCCTATGTATTGGGTTGTTTATAAAATCCATTGCTGTCAGGGAACAGTTCATTGGAGTCCGAGATGTCCAAAATCAAATTAAGTTCATTCAACTGATTTTGCCAGTCTGCAAGATTACAAGTTTGTGTTTGTCCTGACATACAGATGTCCAGATTTTGAGTAGAAATCATTCTTATTTATGACCCATGCAATCTTCTTCTAGAGAGGAAGTTCACTCAGTTGAAGAAAAGACCAATTAATACAGTAGTCAAAGAATGTCATAATCTTAGGAATCACTTTGCTAATTCCACTCACAGCTCCCCATGAGTTTTCTGCCTTTTTCATGGTTGTACAATTCTAAACCACTATTCTTGATAGTGGTTTTAAGACTTCTGTAGTCAGCTCATTATTTGGAGATGGGATTACCACATCATACAATTCTATTTCCAAAAATATATATTTTCTGACATTGAAAGAATGGAAGTATTTGCAGTGATTCAATGCAGAGAAAGAACTATGAAGCATCTGACATCAGATCTAGATCCCATGATATGATACAATGTTCGAAGTGTTTCCAGTTACATTTCAATGGGCAAAATTTTATTGAGAGGACAGGCTGAGAGAAGAGCAGTCAATGCATCTTTTCTACCAGTTAATACTTCAGCATTAGAGATCTGTCTCAGGAGGAAGGAGCTGAGTGAGAGGCTTAATATCTTGAGATTTTTTACACAAAAACAGTTCTGGAGACCAATATGGCTCATTTACAACAAAGGAACAAACCTGAATCAAAGTCCTCTGAAGGCCCTTACTTCCCCCGGCATTTGACTAGGTTAGAGTCATATGTGCAGCACTATTTATTGCTGGGCTATTGCTCCTGTCTTAATGGAACCAGAAAGGGGAATTCATGTAGGAGACATGGGAATTCACACAGCAAATCAATTGGAGCCTTGTGGCTCAATGTGTGAGCTCTCTTTTGTGCCCTGTGCACAGAAGAAGTGGAGTCAGGGTTTCATCTTGTGCCTGCTGCTGAGCACTTGAAAAGCACAAGAAGGGAGCAGCCTTTGTCAAGAACTGATGGGAATTGAGCAGTCACTTGAACCTAACAGGGACTGAACAGGCAGAAACTTGTTGCATGTAACATAGGATCATCATCTGAGTCACACTCAGCAACAGACATAAATAACCTTTTCTTCATTTACGCACGAGCAGGCACCTTTGCAGAAGGGCTTGTTCCTGCATTACAAGAACTAAGGCATCATTTCCCACAGAAACAAGTGCAATAGTTCTGCAATATTCCAGTCCTTTAAAATATGCCCTATATAATATAGTTTAAAGGATCCCAGTCCTTTAACATATTTTTGTATGTAAGAAACCTTTCTGACTTCAGTTTGTTTCTTTGTACCAAAACATACAGGCAAGTAGGAGTCACTGCAGAATGGGATGCTAAATTAGTAGAAGCTGGCTCTTTCACTGAAACACAGCAGTAATATCAAGATGCTGTTGATAAGGAGGACTGTCATTTGCTGCATGATTATATACACATCTATTTCCATGCAACCTATATATTTATTTAGATTCTTTCCATTCATGTCAGAGATTGCTTAGTAAGGCACGACCATGACACCCTGTAGGACAAGTAGCAATATTTATGACAGCAGTGAAGAGAGGAAATGGTACATAATTAAGTGTCATAACTGTTTTTAAAAAAAGCAAAGAAGAAAAACCTCAATTAATTTGTCAGCTATGTTTGCCGTGTAAGCATCATAGTTAAAACCCAGTAAGCACTATATAGTTCATGTTCTGGGTCTCTATAATTAAATTTTTCCATTGCATTTAATTGTTCCATGTATTTATTGATGGCCGTTGTGGATTCTCAAGTTACAATCATACCAGACTGCACTAGGAAACTACCCTAATCTTTAAAAATCCCCTAGTTATCTATGCTTATTTCCAAATGCAAGAGATAACACTGAAAATTATGATATTGAACACTTAGAGTGGTTTTTTTTTTAAGTAAACAAAGTAAACTTGTCTCCATTTTATCACTAAACTATAAAATAAACTGCTTACTCCTCAAAGTTGTTTGTCTAGTGTGGGAATGGACTCTATCCAAGAAGAAGCTCTTCAGTTTGGTATTCTAGCTGAGAGAAGTCTTTCATAATGTAGCAGCTCAACACCACTGAGATCACCCCCACTGGTGAGCTAGTACCTCACATGCCTCATTGCAAAACAGCTGGGATCTCTACATGTAACACAGAGCAATATTCAGTAAAAACAGGAGAAAAATGAAAGCATAGAGTTAATGTCATTTATGTTTAGAGACTGGAAAGAAATTTATTTGACTTCTACAATCCCTGTACTATGCTATAGAGCTCTATTTCTGACATTCTCTAAAAATTCTGGAAGAAGGGTTTTCTTTGAGGACTTTAGGGATGTAAATAGATTTTTCATCTTAACAACAAACAAATATACTAGAGAAACAAATCCATATACTAGATTTTCTTGTCTGCAACACCTTCAGCAGTTCTACAGAGCAAAAAATCCCTATGGCATTATTGTTTTTTTTACTTAACAATATATTTTGATTTTGTTTTAAAACAGCATCCTGCTATTTTTTTTCTATACTACCTACCCCAAGCACACTGTTTCCAGTGAAAGTTCTCATTGAGAATAATGAAAGATATTTTACCAGTTGGGCTCAGTCTCCCTTGGACCAAATTCTATTCTGCTGTCAGGTCTATGGGGAATGATCAAACAACATTAACTGTCTGAAATAAGATGTATAACAGCCTGCAACTGGACTTGCTTTTTTTTTCCCCCAAGGAAAAAAAAATTCTAAACTCCTCACAAGGTGTACAAGCTAGAAATTTCTTTATTAAAAAAGCCATGACCATTGGTGATTTGCTCAGGGAAACTGCATTCAGATACAAAAGAAACAAATGAAACTATAAATTATTCATCATTGTATTTACTAAGTATATTGTGGTACATAGAGATATTAATCTGAGGGCAGAGTATGATCTACTTTTTTTAATAGAAGTGCATTCAGGGTTTTATTCAGTTAACCCACTTCAAGTCCAAACCTCCAGATATTATGACTTTGCTTTTTATTACGACTTTGCCCTAGGGCCAAACCTCATTTCACCCTTGGAACTTCCCTTCTTTTTCCTTCATAAATACTGCCTTTCCTTACTCGGACTTTTTCCACTTATATTTGATGGAGCTCTTTGCTCACTCGCTCACCAGCTCTCAGTATTACTTCAGGAATTTCCCCTGATTTCTCAGGACTTGTTAGCACACTTCCTTATTGGCTTCAATTTTGTTCCTTGCTGGGTTTGTGCCTTAGAGGCCACTTCACTTCCAGCATCCACCGAATTGAAAGCCTTTGCTCTTCTGTCTTTAGCAGTGAAATGGGTATTTTATTCCTTTGAAGAACATCTTCCCTATCATTCTTTCTCCAACTTCATACCAATTTCACAGCACCAAGTGAAATTATTACTTCACCATTTCATCAGCAGAACATTAAATGATGGGGAACTTTTCTCTTTCTGACAACCTTTACCTTAACCTTCGATGACTCTATTAGGAGGCAATGATCATTGCCACAGAATTTTTATCACATATATTCATATCTTATGCTGACTTCCAACTTTCCCTTTCCCCCTTATCATGAGTTAAAGTGCTAAATATGAATTACTTTATGGCAATCTGTAACTAAATGAGGGTAAATAGACAGGTCGTGTTTTAAATCAGTACCTTGTCTGTGTAAAGGAATTTCATGTAGATTTCAATCAGAGATGTTTCTGTTCAGGAGATGAGATTTTAATGGAAATGTTCTATAAAGAATTTCATTAGATTTTTTTGAAATTACCCAATGGGATTGATTAGAACTTAATATTGGTATGAGCAACCTGGGCAAACATGGGATGTATGTACACTATTGCATAGTTTAGAGTGAAACTCTCATTATTCAGAGATGTTTGGAAGGTGATGCATATTTATGGCTTCTGGGTAGAAGGCAAACTGGACAGCAAGTTTGATTTTCACTGATTTTACTAAAGTCTGCAATAGTTGTGCTGACAGTATTTGAAACACAAAGAGGATGAATAATTTTAACTTAATTTCAAGCTTGGATTTGGGATTTAAGAGAATAAAACAATATAATATAAGAATAGTTAATTCAAGGGAGACATAGATGGATAAGATAATCAGAATATGAACAAACTTATGCAGGCTTTTCAAGATGCCAAAGGAAAAGTCAATGATTTCAGTTTTCAAAACCAATGCCTCTTTGGAGATTACTTCCAGATGTGAAACCAATGACAAGAAATTTTTTTCTTTCCAAAAGCAAAAATAAAATAATAAGTGAAATTACAAGCTTTTAAATTTCCAGATGTTCTTATTAGATATATTGCCTTCTATGTAGTGACCACATATGACATTAAATATTTCGGCATAGATTTAATGTCTCTGGTAATTCCTGGATTTTCAGTTCTCTGTTATGCTTCATTAATGAAGTAGAGAATGTGCTTAACACCTGTCTTTTCTGCCATTCTCTTCAAGAAGTCTCCTGGTACTCTGTCATCTCCTGTCTACACTCCCTGCCCTTGTCTCCATGGTCCTGGGAAAGGAAGCCCTGGTCCTTGCATATACCTGGGACACCATGTGGGAGAAGGAGATGTCACTTCTCTCTGCCTTTGGTCCCAATGGAAGTTTTATTTTCCCTTGCAGATCTCCTTACAGGGAGCTGGTTGAAGAAATTTTGCATTTCAGAGGGAAAGTCATCCCTCCCATTTTTGAAGGAATCATAGAAAGTTCAGGGTGAGAAGGGACACTTAAAGGTTGTCTAATCCAATCCTCCTGCAATGAGCACAGAAAGTGGAAGGAAGGAAAGATGTACTGATCTAAAACTTGCATTTCCAATGGACAGACATTATAAAAACTACAGGTTTCTCACCATCACAGTATAAATATAGAGGTACTGTTGGTTACAGTTAGACAAATTATGTCACTCAATCATCAAGTTAACTAAGTTACATTTGATAACACTGAGCCACAGTCCACTCTCAGGTACACCTGATGTAGCAACTACACTTTGACCACTTTGCCCACTTGTTCATTGAGATAGTGGAAAGAGGGCTCCACCTGGTCAGTAACATTTACCCTTGCAAAATAAAATGCAAAGTATTCTACTTCAGAAGTTTTTCTGCACAGCAAAGAGGATGTTAGTTTGTAGTTGCTTATTAATTCTCTAAGTGAAGAGAAAATGGAAAACATCATAGCCAGTGCTTACATGTAGATACTAACAGCTAGAACTGCTAAGTATCTTTAAGATTTGCAAACCTTGGCTAATTCACCCATCAATACCTAGAGAAAGTAAAATCCTGAGTCTTTAAATGATAAAATATTTATGGTGGCACTGCATGCAGTCTTCCTGTAGTAAAGAAAATCTGATTGCGACAAAACCTACTGTCAAGCCTGAGGTCCACAATTTTTACTGAAAAGAATTACTTAAGCCCATTAATTGCTAAAAGCAGGTGTAAAAAAAAAGAAAAATAAATGGTCCTTTAGTTTAACCTAAATGTTAAAGGTTTTTGACAAATTTTAAAAAGCTTTCTATTCCATAATGAGAAACTGCAAATAGGTTAGATCTGCATTTTATTCATACTGTAAATGTCTAAGGAAATGCTCAATTTTAAAAATTAAATAAATATTTCTGCTAGGTAGCAGCCACCCTCTGTGATTAGGATTCTATTCACTGTTTTCTTTTTTCGGGTATTGTAATTATAGCTTGCAAACTGAGAGCACAAGATAATCATTATCTGCACATGTTTACACGTTAAAGAAAATGCTGAAATATATTTTACTGCTCCACACCGAAAGTGTGAATGTTCTCACACATTTGTTATCCCACTGTATTATAGTGATACTTGGTGTGGCTGCATAGCCTCCCATCCAAACTTATTCTTGTGCAATTTCTTGAAAAATCAGATGGTACTTCTAAATACACAGGTAAGAAAAAGCCATTCTATGGATTGTTATAACTTTTGCTACATGCAGTTCTGTTTGGCTTTGAAGCAGGGGCAAATCTTTACACTGCTAGCTGGTGTTTTCAAATGCATGTAATCCTAAGCATGGCTCTGTTTAACACACAGCAGTTGAAAGAAAAAAAGTGATCTCTAGAAATGCCATCCAGTTGCCCATGTCCCCATTACTGTTTGCTGACAAAATCCTAAAACTCCTCATGTGTTTGAGCCTATGCATTGATTAATGCTGCCAGAATCCTTACAGAAGATCTAATTTTTCTAATCTTTGGGGGGAAAGAAAGAAAGTGTTTTGTTTTTGTTTTTTTGTTTTTTGTTTTGTTTGGTTTTGGTTTGGTTTGTTTACCAGTGCACTTGCAAAATATATGTGAGCAGGGCAGTCTCTTCCAAAAGTGGTTCCTAATTCTCATATTTGTTGAATGCCTGTTCTGTGAAAAATCCAGTCAGGAACAGAGAGAAAACTAGGTGATTCTTTCCTTCTCACCCCCACCCCCTTCAAAAAGCAAGGAAACCTTTAATCTCCAAAACAGAACATCTGTGCAAGAAGTAGCAGTCGGTAGTGTCAAAACATGTTTAGACCTCTAATTTTAATGGCATGAAGTGACAATTCCAGTGGCTACTCACCCGTCACTGCTCCCCATGCTCAAACAGTGAGCACACTTTCTCAGCTGCAGAACCATCTATTTTCTGGAGGGATGTGTCTATGTGTGTGGTGATTTCTTTTTCAGAGGCGTATGAACACATGTCTGCTTAAATCAACCCCGGAGACGATTTGCTCTGCGGTCCTGTTTATCTCACCTGTACACTTACACAAGGGCTGCATTCCACAATGAGCTGAGGCGTCGGCCAAATTCACCTCAAGATTTGCTGTTCTCAAAAGTGAAGATCGAATTGATCCAAGGTAAGTAAAACTTCATTGTAGTGTTTGGCTGATATAGTTGGAAACTGGGAAATGTTTAACACCTCTGAGGCAGTTACAAATGTGCAGCCAGTGGGCTGCTGCTCTATTTGTGGACCTTTTGCAAAGGCCTTTACAGATAGCTTCTGGAAATGAAGGTACTTACACTATTAGAATAGCAGGTTTAATGGTTTGGGAAATACTTTTAACTAATGTTCCCACTGGCAAATTGACTATCCATTTCTTCTCAAAGATGTCCAAGATGTAAATGGTCTTTTTTTCTGAGTGTGGAGGTTGTGTGTTGAAACCTGCTGTTCAACAATCCCAGCTGCATGCATGTTATTATCCCAGCACTGATTACAAGATTCCATTGACCACAAGCTGCCTGTTTGCCTGTCTAGATGTTGTGATTAGTGTACAATCAATCTTTAACCCAATCAGAAATCTCTCTGCCTGCAGCTGATAAAGGTCTCGGCAGGGCACTGATGA
Source organism: Corvus kubaryi (assembly GCF_017639235.1). NCBI lineage: Eukaryota > Metazoa > Chordata > Aves > Passeriformes > Corvidae > Corvus > Corvus kubaryi. The sequence goes on along the minus strand of NW_024581137.1, from coordinate 48,213,038 downwards.
GGCTGGAGCCCTGGTATCTCTAAGGGGACACCTGCAGCATGTGAGGTGCAGAAGCTAAGCAGGCTGATCTAAGAGAAAGGAATTAAGGTGGCCTGCAAAGAATCTGATAAACAGCATTCAAACAGAACAAACCAGGGGCTTAAGTGTGGGGCTCCTCAGCCTCACAGACCCTGGAGTGCTGCTGTTCTAAATCCTAACACCTGGAGACAATCATCTTTTAGCTCAGAAAGACCATTCAAGACAGAAGATTTAGTTTCTGGTCATTAAAATAAGAAGCCAACAAATAATTTATCTCATGGTACGATTTTCTCCAGTGCATGAATTCCTCTGTACTACTTCAGCTTTGTACTTCGTTGTCTGTTTTTCTTCACAGGAGTATGGAATGGCATATAGCTGTGACTTTCCAAATTGTAGTGCTAAGAAATAATTGCCTGTTCTTTGCTTCTTCTTTTTTAATTCCTTGACCCAACTTTAATTTCTTTTCTCTCTTTATCTCAGTATTCTTTCCTAATTCTGCAGATGGGATAGTTATAATTACAGATCATATTAAAGCTGTTAAAAAATAGCATATTATTATGTGATAAACCTGCGTGCTTTATATTAATCCTTGTTGATCTGCTTCAGGGCAAACAGTTTCTCATAACTTCCTTTCTATGATATGAACTGTTCTTATTACATTACCATTCAAAATTAGAGAGAATGACAACTAACTGCCTTATTGAAAGCTAAAGAACTTCCAAAGTACCTCTTTTGTAACCATAAAAACATCTCTTAACTGCTTAAATGGAAACCATTGTTTTCATTAGTTGTATAATTATTTTAAACACAGTTATATGAATTATCTTGATTTCTAGAAATACAGATTATTTCCACTAACCCCATAGATTTGTTATCCTTTGTAACTCCTGGGTGAGCTATACTCCTACTTTCAAGCTTTCCAGGGCATCTGATGCCCATCTGAGATACCTGCAGCAAAGCTTACATTTATCTATATTCACAATAAGCCTAAGATCAAAAGAAATATGATTATTCTGTCTGTGAAGTCTTTTTTTCCTGTATGACCATTTCATATTTAATAATTTCTGATTTCAAAGTCTCTAATCAGTAAACAATGAACAGCATCACAGTGAAATAATCTAATTGTCACAGCTCTGACTTTCAAAAAAAGCTTTCAAGACTGCTTTAAACTTGACAATTTTGGCAAAACCTATTGTTACAATGTTAAATGGCCACAATGCATGCAAAAAGAACAACAGTCGAGTACATACAGGTACTTGGAACATGCACTTCAAAGTCAGCATGGTCTACTGTAAACAGTCATATCATGCTCAGAGCACAGTTTTGAAGACTCATTTTGAACTAAACCAGCTTATACCCAATGACTGTGCCTTTAAAGATATATGGAAAATATCTGCTCTTCACAGAATATGACCTTCATAACTCAATTTATGGGTCATTCCCTCACTTGTGGGATATTTTCAATATCATAATTGTAAAAAGAGAAAGAAAGGAAGGAAAAATGTTCAGTTATTCATTTTGCAGGGCCTTTTTATTAAAAGCAGAAATAACATTAGATGAAAATCATTTCACTGATAATTTTAATGAAATATGAAGTGCTTTGAATATATTTTATTGCAGGCAATATAGAAAAAGGCATTGGCTGCTTAATGTGTCATTTAATGAATGGATTCCACATTGCCTTACTTTGCCACATTTGGAAGTGAAGGCCATGCAAAGATGATAGCAAGTGCTTTCAAAAGGGGGCTTCTTCCCACATTTTTAAATTACACTTCACCTAATGGAAAGTGCAAAGTATAATGCAGCAGAAATGAGGCTGAACCAAAACATTGGAGCTACATACCTTAACAAATCTCACTGAATTTCATCCTGTAAGTGCATCTCTAATATGGAAAAAAACCTGATGTTGATAATGTGCTAGCATGCTGAAGGTCAGACTGATATAAGAAGGATCCCAAAGAAACAGAAATTCTGGCTAATTTGCAAAGAGCTAAGCAGTTGCTTAGTTAGCCCAGCTGAAGGTGAGGAACCAGAGTGGAAGCTCTGCCCACAGGGATGCAAAGGTCATTACAGAGAAGGCTGGTAGGTGTCATTTGTTTACACCTTCTCCAGCTCAGAGAAAACCAAATGCGATTTCCAGTGCTGCAGAAATACACCCTAATCTGCTCAATTTTGTTTTTTAACAGAGACATGGGTCTGACTCAGCAAGTTTCCAGTTATTAACCCTAAACTGCCTTTGGCTTTCTCTGGTAGCAGCTATCAGCTGCCACCTCAGGCTTTTTTCCAGTAAGATGCAGATTCATTAGTTGTGTCTAAAATGAACAAAGCATAAATGATAGCCATGCACTGGTCTTGAGGCTGGCTGGCACTGGGTGGCTGGGTCTGCAGAACCTGCCCCTCTGTCCATCCCTTCAGAGCCCAGTGTCCTGTGTGCATGCAGTTCTCCTGACTGCCTAGGGGTGGGCAGCCAAGCTCCAGCTCAGAAATGCTAACACTTAAGCAGTAAGTGGTCTGGGACCCAGAGCTTGGGCTTATTAGCTGGCACTTTTATTTAGCAGTGCAGGCATACCTATTGGTCCACTGAAAGCAGCCTTCCACAGCCACAAGCACTGGCTTTTAAACTAGCAAAGAAAAATTGTAGGAATCCATCAGAAAACCATGCAGTAGGAAATTTTATCATGTCATTACAAGTAGGCATCTTGCTTCCTGGTCACAATTCCCCATTAGGTTAGAGATTAGACTTTATATAGAAAAAAACCCATGCAAAGAAGGTCTGAAGCTAGCATTACAAACGGAGGCTATTCTTCAAGCACTACAGAAACTTCCATATCAAGCATGAGGACGATCCCACATGTGTTTTTTTGTCATTTAGGAAAAAGTGCTGCAGCAGAGAGGAGGTATATCTGCTCTGTTGCACAGGACAGCATGAAATGGATGAATGGCAGGAAATCCAGAATAGAAAGAAAGGTGTCTCTGGCCTATGAATGTAAGAAACAGAGAGCAAACTTTCACCTTGTGATGTTTTCCACATTTACCTTTCTGATGTCCAAGCTCCGTTGCCAAGTTACTGGCTCCACATGAAAATCAATGAATGATGCAAATAGAAAAGTCTGTATGTAACAGACACTGCTTGTTAACAGGAAGAACACCTTTCTTTCAAGGCATGGTATCAAGAAGGAAAAAAACCCATGTAGTAATTTAATCAGCCTTTTAAAATTGTTTTAAAATAGCTTTTTCTCAACACAAGACCTGCAAGTTTAACACCATATGGTCTTAGAACCTAAGTCAGTTACATGGAAGTGTCAGGTATTGTTAGAGATTACATTATCATACAGATCCATAAACAAGCAGCTGCATATTTTCTCAAATGATTATCGCTCTTGCACACCTGGTGTGTGTTATACTTTAAAAATTAACAAACAAAAGTGAGAATTTTACTATACTGCTGTGCTGTCATGGCAAATTGCACCATCAAAACCCAATTGCATAACCCAGCTTAAGGCATCAGTATGACAAGAGAAGTGCAGTATATAACTGTAGAGACAGGGCTCCATTAAATAAGATGTGAAACAGGGCAGCGTGGAGCCTGGAAAACCCAGGAGCTACTGAAGGCAATATAATAGGGCCCCATTGTCAACAGTATCAGAAGCTGCTGATAAATCAAGACAATGAAAGAAGGAGCTTCTCAGTTAGCTTGAAGTAACAGATCCTCATTACGAACTCTCTCAAGAGCAGTTCTAGCACAGTAGCAATATCTGAAACAAGACTGAAATTTATTAGAAGGATTTTTGTGCATTAAAGCCAGGCTGTAATGTTGGAACAGCACTTTCAAATGCGATGAAATCAAGGGGCAAATAAGGTAAGCTAAGAAATTGCCAGTAATTACACTTTATAATCTAGTACAATTAAGAAAAATATTGTTTTGACAGTGTTTCACTCCTCAAAAATGTTTTCTTTTGGCTATCCAATTTCTCTTTGGTTTGAGCTTCTAAACAGGAATTGACATATAGGAAAAAATAAACACCATCTCCAAAGCACCCAAATATTCAGGAGCAGTGTGACACAAAAAGACTGATCAGGTGGTATTAACTACATCTGGCCTCTTGATCTCAAAGTTCCCTCAAGTTCTACGTGTTGTGTTTGGGACCTACAAGCTTACATCCAAGCTATTGGCTCTGGATGCCTCTGTTCCTCATTAGGATGCAGAAAGGAAGTGTGAAGGGGTATCCATACTTTCAGGCTCAGTCTGCCACACACTAGCAGAGTCAGACCGCATCATAACTGCTATAGAAAAGGCAGCTGGAAGACAAAAGCATAGACCTACTAGATAAGGGTCTTCACCAAAAGAGATGTACAGGACTCCAATGACTGAGGTGCACAATCTATGTAATGGGCAGAGGTTTTTACCAAAGAGATAATAGTGATGGAGACAAAAAAAAAAAAAAAAAAAAAAAAAAAAAATCAAGCCCATAACTCCCTCAGAACCACTTTATCTGCTGGGATGTAGATTTCCTTTCCTCTTAAGGGTCCTTCCTGAATTTTCCACAGCACCTTTACTTCAATAGGACAGGTCAGAATAAACAGTAAAGGCAGTTTTCTGAACAGTGAAAGAGATGGATTTGAATGTCTACAGAGTCCAGATCCCAGCCCTCCATCTTACATGGTTAGAATAAAAACAATCACAAAAATACTTTGTTGACTTCTCATCCCAAGAAGACAACTATCTTCAAATGAAAAATGAAATCTGAAACCTAAGCAGAACAGTATAATGGAAGGAAAGCAAGTGGAACTAGAAGACCCAAGAACCCTTATTCCACCCTCCAACTTTCTCATGGGCACTATTCCAATTTGGAAATCTCTGAAGATTAAAAAGGTGCTTCTAGAGCACTGGAACTTAAATTCCAAACCATTTAGGGCTTCACAAAAGTATGACATGAAAAAAAGTATCATAAATCTGTACCATAAAATACAAAATGTTGCTAGTGTGAGATCTTAGATGACAGATGTATTCATAATTACACATATAATACATAAAATACACAAAATAAGAACAAAACATGCTTGCAGTTTCCTGTATTAGAGCAAGTCTTAAGTTTAACTTCCACAATGAATTTTTTAACTTAGGGTATCAAATATTTAAATGGCCATTGTAAGAAGTTTTGAACTCTTAAATACAGATCACCTCTCTAAAGTTTAGTCTAATATTTTTTCGTAGGAATTTATAGCAATTTAATATAAAAATTTAAGTTTTTGCAATGAATCTGACTGAATCTGGTAAGAATGAATTATAAATCCACATGACAGGGAAATACAAAGTAATAGACTAAATTCAAATCCTCTGCTATCCTGAGTTTCTGATAATGTTCATATGGGGCTCCATTGCGCCTACACTGTTAAAATTTGGGGCAAAATCCCACAACAGGCTTCACACAAGCTGGTAAACATCCTCACCCTCACTATATATAAATATGAGCCTAGTGGTAATAATTTGCTTTCTTTGAGAGGGGTCTTTAACGTGAAGGATTAGCCTCAAGCTCCCATAGCTACACATTTCCAAGGATTTGTGAGTTTGTCGTAAGCATTATGTGGTACATATAAAATAAAGGTAACACAGAAATTATACCAGAGATATTCTCTTGAACATATCTCTCATTCTAAAGTTTGAAATGGTTCAGAATTTACCAAGAAGCAAATAAAATCCCATTTCAATTGTACTTACGTTAGAGCTATTGCCAAAAGGCTTAGCTCAAAATATCGAGGTACCATGTATGATTTTATGGGTTGGGATATACTAAAATTATAAATAAATCTGAAGCAATGTTACTATACTTTTATTTGTTGTCATACCAGTGCAGAAAGACATTTACTCCAGCATATTTTGTATACTCTAAAATCATGTCCTGTATTCAGCTGTTCTGTTGGCTTAGTCTGCTCTAAATGAAGTTATTTTACCTGGTGCAGCAGCCTAACCTGCCCCTCTTCATGACTGTCTAGTCTTAACAATAAAACTCCCAACATTCTTATTATCAAAACAACCTCTAGCATTAAAAATGTGCAAAGTTTACATAAATCTTTGAAAACGGAATAGTAAATTATCCACAATAAGCCAGATCTCACAACCTTCACCCAGTTTTTACTCACTGCCCATAGAAATTTGAGAAAATATGTTCTTAATTAGGAATCTTGTAAAAACTTGTTGAGCACATTGAAAAAGATAATATTCAGAAGAGTTGACTAATAGCAGTTCTATGCTGTTAACAGAAGATGGATGCAATGCACCTTTCTGTTCCTCTCATCACACAGAAACAAGCAGTCACAGTTTATTGTAAACTAATCCACGTGTGTAGATTGTGGCAGACAAAGTGATAGCCTTACAAAGGCTCTGCTGATTGGAGGGCACTGAAGAGCACTACTGTTCTCTCCTCTGCTGTGAGATGTTCTTCTCTGCTGGGGATTGCATGAACTAAGTCATTTTCCTGGATACAAGCAAGAAGTTATCTTTTATCTATGCATCATTTAACCAAGGCAAAGAGAAATATGCTGAAAACTAGGGCATGTGACCAGAAGCTTATTTGTTAAACAAAAAGGGGACAAGAACCAAGACCACCTTTCTTTATCCTTAAAAACAAATTAAAGTGACATGACCCCATGCTCTGGAATGTCATCCATCAAAAGCTGGCAACATTTTTTGAAGTAATAATGATTGAACTTGCTGTGACATCTTCATTGCCTCTAGGATGCCAGAAATTCTGATGCTTTCCTAAATTGCCAATCATATAACTATTTAAAAACTCTCCAGGGAGGTCAGCATTAAAACAGGCTGGAAGGAGCCAAAGTAGCATATTTTTGAATTGAAAAATCTGTTTAAACTTGTGACTGCATAAAATAGTTAATTTCATTCATTCACCAGGACTCAGAATTTCTCTAAGAGAAACAGCCTTCTAGATAGATGTAAACACCATCGTAAGGACAATAATCTGGTTTGAATTCCTCACACCCCTAACCTTGATAATATGCCAATATTCACATACAAATAAATTGTTTTTTCCATAAAAGTTTTAAGTATCAGTGCACGAGACTATTCTTTTGAAAATTACTTTCATGGTTTTTAAAGGTGAAACCTTGGAAAATACAATGATCAACATATTTTATTACATTGTTGCTGTATTTGAACTGCAGCTTTTTAGATTTCAAAGTTAATTGAAGATGATTTGTCTGTGAATCCAACATGTTTTGTCATTTTGCCATCTTTATTTTAAAGTGATAGTAGCGTTAAATACACAGACTTCTGAAGCAAAGAGATGCGTCTACCACAGCACATCTCTGTGTAAGCCAGCAGAGGTCTTTTTTATAACACTAGGATTATCTCTTTAATTTTGGTGGATCAAGATGGAGATAAAATATTTTTACCAGACACTATCCAGGCAGACCAGTCTCTCAAGGTACTAACAGCACAACGTGTACATTTCATTTCTCTCCTTTCTAGAATTCAAGAGGAAACTTCAGCACACAATTGTTCTGAAGAGCAGTAGCTGATGCCTTCCAAAGGCTGGAACAGGTAAAAAAAGTAAAAACGCTATCATATGGTATAGCTGCATTGCTGTAGTTATCTGTGACACCACAAAAAGCAGTCATATATCTAATCAGATTTTCTATGCTTAGACAGATGTATCAGAACAAAAGAGACAGGCAGCAACTGTAAAATAAAATTCAGGTTCTTCTCATACCAGTGCCCAGCTGACTGCTACACACTGACTTATCAGAGGAACCAGAGAAAGATGTGTCACATATGTACATCCCATTCTGAGCAGCAGTCAGTTAGTTGTGATAGATAAACAGAAATGAAATATCACCAGGAAGAGCTCAGGTAAACCTTGCACTCAAATTAATCGGATCATGCCGTGCTGTTGTTACATGCTAAACTTGGAAAGGCTAGCTGTGAGATTCTCAGAATGTCAGGAACATCAGTCAGCACAAGCTGAATGATGGTGGTGCTCTATCTGTAAAGATCTATTTGAAAGACTTTTGGCGTGACTTTGTCACAGCCCTCTATGCTGTGGGCTCAGGAGAAGTTTTACTACCCCCTGCTATAGTCAAGGCATGTGCAACCCATAGCAGCTTCATCATAACTTCCTACCAGAAAGGATTACCTGCAGCTTGCTCTTTGGCAAAATTAAAAGACTTGGTCAAGCTGGAGACCAAGAACAGCAAAGAAAAGGATTGGGGAGGGAAGTGGAGAGGAGAAGCCTGGAATTCAGGCAGAAGTGCAAGGAGTGGCAGAAGGAAGGGGGAAGAAAGGGCACTTGCACGGGAGGGAGGAAGAGGCTGGGAGGAGAGCAAGACAGGATGTAGTCAGATTGCAGGGGCAGGATCAGAGTAAATGTGGGCTAAGGATGGCTCTCTCACAGGACTGTGAGCTGTGTAACAGCTGTCGGGGAAGTATGGACTGTGGACTGGATGATTGGGTGTGTTAGCAGAGAGTTAGAGCAGTAGCAAATGGGAGAGGGGAGGAAAAACTGTGGTGAAGATGAGAAAGAGGTTTGGGATGAGAACAGATAAAAGTTTCTGTGTTGAGGGGAACGAGATCAATGTTATGGGACAGGAAGACATGGAAGTCATGTCAAAATCATCAGAAGAAGGTGAGGATTAGAGAGAATGAAGTGCAAGAAGTTGCGGTGTGTGATGTTCCCAGGCCTACAAGAGCTACAAAATGTGTCATATTCCCACAAAAACAAGTGTGTCTGATTTTTCTTTGCCCAGACAGCTCCAATCTGCTCATCTTGCACACATGACTCGCTTCAAAGTCACAGTAGCTCCAGAAGTGCAGATGATCCTGTAAGTAATTGGGGATCCCTACAGAGTGAATGCTTTTGGAAAAAACCCCACTTTTATCCTTTTTCTTGAACCATGCAAAGTATTCTTTACCACCTAATCCTGCATTCAATCTGTTACTTAAAGTAATATTGCAGTAAAACACTTATGACTGAAGACCATCTGACTGTCAAGTTGTGTTTAACATGTTTAATGAAAATTTAATGTTCCTACAATTGATTTTTCTCTAAGTGGCACTGAATTACTTATGAATAACCTCATCTCTACTTAAACAAAACATGTTCCTCTAATGAGATACAACTAAATGAAGATCAAAATGATCTATAATGCAGCATATACTTGGCAACACTCTGAATCAAGATCCTTCATATTTTGGGGACAAACCAGCTCTAGAAGAGATGGGTGAGAGAGAAGGAAGATGAAAGTTGCTTCCATCCTTGAGAGTGGAAAAGGCAAGTGGATGGGCTTGAAATGAAAGCCTCTGCAAGTGCTCATGCTAGAACTGGGAACTGCTTTCCCTTGTGCTTCCTCTTCCTTCTCCCACCTGCATTTTCTTTTCTCCAGCATGCTTGTTCTTTCTCATATTTTTTTTTTCCCTGAATAATCCCAGAATGAATGAAAGAGTCAAAACATTGGATCTACTCCTTTGGAAAGAGAGGATGTACCTGTTCTCATGCCTTCCATTCATGATTTTTTTCATGACTGTGCAGTGAAGGACCTAATTCACAGGGTAGAAAGGAAATCCACCAAATGTATCAAAGGATGGGGTATCCTGACTTGCACTGATAAATACCTTGTGTTCTCAGCCTTTTACAGGCAAAAGGGGAAAAAGCCTTGGAAAGGCATGGATTCTACATCCTCAAGGGGTTTGGAGACACCAAGGACAATTTGGTATTGATTCCACTGAAGTTGCTTCCTAGGCATGATTTCTATTAGAAAGATGACTTAATCTAAGGATATATAACAATGAAGAGGTAAATTGCTCTTTGAGTCTTCCCCGAGGCTGTTGATTCCCACCACTGGGAGCTGCTGCCACATCCTTGCTGTACTGCATGCCCATGGGAGGATCACTCCATGACAGTATTAAAATAGTCATTTTGGAGCATACCAGAGAGATGCCATCTGGTTAAAGTACTAAAATGAAAGTTTACTTTAAGGCAGGTTATTAGGAAACACCAATTTGAATGCTAAAGATGAAGATGGAACAAAAACTAGAAATAGTGCATTTATAGTAAAAAGAAAGACAAAGCTAAGTCAATCAGACAATAAGCATCATTAGAGCAGAAATTAATATGCACACAGAGTGCTTTGAGAGAGCTGTTTACATTTTTCATAATGAGCTAGTTTCAGAAGATGAAGCAGGACTTTCACGGCTGGATTAATTAGGGTTCACTTTACACAGGAATGCAAAAGCCAGCAGTTAGTGTAATACACCCAGAGAACTGGCAATCACTGAGCAAATTCCTCCCCTGTGACAACCCATTCTCCGTTAGTGTTGCTGATCACTCATGATGCACAAAGCACAACTGTGCCAGCCACTTCAGAAGTGGCTCAAGTAACTCAGGTTTCAGTCAAGTACTCATTTGTGTATCAACTAATGAAAAAAGGGAAGAGTATTGAAGATTAAAAAAAAAAGAAAATTAAATGAAAAATTTCGTACAAAAATTGTCTTTCCCATGTAGAGCAGAACAGAACTGCGTCATATTTATCAGAACCATCAGCCTTAAATTCTGGTATGTGAAGGTAAAACTGATCTGTGATTTCTGCACCACTGAATATCAATACATTGTATATTGACTAATTAAAATTCCTCACACTTGTCCTTCTGACAAGCTTATTAAACAATAATTTCCTGAGGAGTGATGCTTTAGTGATTATCAGAGATGAAACCAGATCTTTATTTGTTCTAACAGTAGATTACAGAAACAGAAAACAAAGAGATAGGGATTTCATTGAAGTAGAAAAAGTCAAAGTGCTTTCCAGGACAGCTATGCTGACATTTTAATATACCAATATGCATTTTACAATACAAAAATTTTGCAAAATGTAAAAAAATTAATATTAAAATTATAATTATAGAATTGATTCAAAATTTTCCTACTATCTCAGATAACATGTAGGATAGAATGCAAAATAAGAAAAAAAAGAATGAAAGAATAGTGGTTTTTTTGGAATGTATCTATGAAAAGGCATTTTGTTACAAAATAATGCTATGAAAAAGCTGGCAGAGTAATTTTAACAGAAAATCTTTATTGCAAATTCACCATATCTGCGGTACCATGTCTGTGGCACCACTATTCACACATAAATTCAGAATGACATGTCCAAGAAACAAAACTTCTATAGTAGTCAGCTTAACAAATATATTTGTCTAGTCAATCAGGGACACAATGGTTTCTCATTGGACAGTGGGAACTGCAACCCAGGAAACATCTCCAATTTAAAGGCACTATACATTAAGTTCAGCTTTTTGAACTGATACTCTGTGGTCTGAACAACAGGTTACAAACAAAAACTTTATTGAGGCAATATTATTCCATGGACAACTGTCTGGGCAAGGACAGCCATTGCTTTCAAAATCAGTAAAAAACTACTACCCATGATTTCAGGAAATAATTTTTTAAGGGAAAATCTCTACTGCAGAAGTGGAAAGTGAATTTTTACGCCAAATTAAAACACTGCACTATTCCAAATACTAACCCAGAGTCTGTAAAAGCAGTTTTGATTTTCTCTTCTGCAAAAACTTCATGTATCATCTTGGGGACAAGTAATTTTTCTCCCTGATGAATATCTTTCAGTCCTCAAATGTAAAACAGAATAGTGTTATATATCAGCCCTCTGAAACACCAACATTTAATAGTGTAAGGAATTAAACACAACAATAAAGGAGTAAGGACAGGTTTCCCACATCGATATCTTAGTAGGCTTAACTAATTCTATCTATAGCCTAATTATTATTACTTTAACCAACGGAAATTAAATTCATACCATGTGGACCTTTCATCAGATAAAGTACAGGAGAAGAATTTTAACACTGCAGTGACGGATGAGGAACTTTAAAGCTTGTTCACTGGGTCATAGCGATAAAAACAGAAATTTAGTAAATTTTGGCTATTCAAAAATCATAAAATCACAGAGTGAGCTGAGTTGGAAGCAACCCACAAGGATCATCGAGTCCAACTCCTGGCCCTGCTCAGGACCATCCCCAAGAGTCACACAATGTGCCTGAGAGCATTGTCCAAACACGTCTGGAACTCTGTCAGGCTGGAGCTGTGACCACTTCCCTTCCCTCTGCTCATGTGGCTTCCCCTCAAGGCCCTTCACCATCTTTGTTGCTCTCCTTGGGACACTCTCGCATAGTTTAATGTCTTTCTCATATTGTGGAGCCCAAAACTGCCCCCAGGACAGGGTTGGTCCTCCTGGCTGCCAGAGCACGGCTGACTCAAATTCAACTTTCCATTGACCAGGACCCCCAGTTCCCTTTCTGTGGTCCTGCTTTTCAACCTCTCATTCCCCAGTCTGTCTGTACATCCAAGTTTGCCCCATCCAGATGCATAATCTGGCACTTTCTCTTGTTAAACTTCATATGGTTGGTGATTGTCCAACCCTCTAATTTTTTGAGGTATTGGACCACAGAAGTGTCTTCCATGAAAAATGAAAGATCTGTGCCCCAATATGTTTCAAAAATGCATGAAAAAAATATGCAAAAAGAAAAAAGGGTTGGTATTTGTTAGCATGAAAAATATGGGATGGATTAGATTGATCAGCTTTGACTTCTGTTTTAGAATGCTGTCTTCACAATAAGCATTGACAAGAATCACAAAAAGACATCGGAGAAAATGATCAAAGCTGTTTAATTTTGTGAAAGGGTGGTTGCCAGAACAGAATCTAGAAGAGACAAAGCATTCTTCAAAACTTTGACTTAAAGTAAGAATTTTGTTATGGACAGTTCTGGAGGCAGTCACACATGTGTGGGAGACTGTCACCAACTGTACTTCTCACCACATCTCTTCTGTAGTAGCAGGAGGGAACAGTAATTTCCTTTAATTAGACACTTAAAAGTTTTAGGCAGACTTTTGCCACATTTCAAGAAAACCAACAGGAACATCCTGTGCTGTTCACTGACTGTAACCAACTCATCTTTATACACATATACAACTCTCCCTACATTAGAAACCAGTAGGGAAATGGTGTTAATTCAGGAGTTCTGCATGCAGAAGCTAAAACAGAAATATCAGGCTAAGCAACTTCTCTTTCTAATGGCATAGAGCAGAAAGGCATCAACCACTCCTTTTCTTGTAAAGAACTAAGAGTCCTGCAAAGTACGTAAGCCTTTCTCCTGATCGTAGAGTGGTAACAGACTAAAAAACATCTGTTGTTTGGGTTTTTGTTTAGTGGAAAGGTAATTTTCACTTCATGGGCAAAACTTTTCATCCAGGTCCCAGAATGAAAATACTCCTGCTTCACATGCAAATTGGATAATCCTAGACACCAGATTAACAAAGCCACAGTGTTAAGTCAAGCAGGAAATGGGTTTATAGTTCTGAGGTCGTTGTTTGAATGAAAGATTTCCCCAATGCAAGTAGAGAAGAAATTTTGGGATGAGTGTACGTTATACAGTGATGTCCCAACACACAACCCCAGGCTTTGCTGAGAGCTACAGCTTGTACAAACACCAACAGCCTGCAGTTGCATTCTCTGTGAACATCTTCCATGTGTACACAGCACTACTCTCTCCATTGCTGTGATGTGCAAACATCAACAATTTGACAAACAAAGCTCTTAATTACGAAAAATCAGGGCATTTGATATCATAAACAGAACTACAGAATTCCTCTTCATATGATAAAAACAGAAATTAAGAAAACATTATGGAATAAATAGCACTTAGTGCAAAATTTTCATTTAATAAGAAGGGTTTTAAAGTTGAACGCTTGGAAATTTGTCATTCCAGACTAAGTGATGCAGCGCAGTCTTGTTTTCCTCTGTAAACAGCGTGGGAATCATCTTACAAAGGGTTGAGGGACAAAAGGACAAATTATATAGCATTAGACCAAAGAATGAACGGGCCAGCAGCCATCATGTTTTTAACAAGTAACCCTTGTTATGCACCTTGTTTTCTTCTTCCATTCATTCTTCTTCTTCTAAATTAATACTTACTTGAAAACAGGTAATTTTCCTGTAAGGTTTAGTTCTTATAATGTTAAAAGCAGAGTAAATAATTGAAAAACATGGAACAGAACAGGGACAGCTTGAGTACTTGCCTTTCAGGTAATATATTGTGCTAGCACCTGTGCCTGCCACCTCTGCCCTATGTATGCTCTGCAGCTTGCAGTCAGCCTTACAGAATGTCTGGCATGGCTCTGCAAACAGTCTGAGCCAGTCCTGAGATCACTGAGGTCTGCAGGTAGTCAGGTAGTCATGGGATGGAAATGGTAAATTGCTGTTCCAGTTCTTGGGACACAGAAATGTGACACCAAATCAATGTTCTGCTCCCCTCCTTACAGCACCTCCTCTCGCATCTCCTGTTGTCTTCATTCTGCCCTGTCACGAAAACTTTGCTGTTATGTTCCAAAAGCACTACCTCTTTTTTGGGGGGGTATGTTTCATCAGTTTTCTTTGTATGTATCAATAGATGCACCAAAAGTACGGCATCATTTTTGCTCCCAGTGTCTGGCAAGGGTTGGAGTGAGGGACTGCAAAAGGAATGGTGAAAAACCTTGGTCTTCCTTCATGGTTTAGGAAGCTGTCAAATGCTCAGGCTGCCCCAGTGGGACAGAAATACATCACATGCTAGCTGAAACATGTAATGCAAGAGAAAATTGGGAAATTTTACCAGTCCATTCATCAGTGAAGATGAAAAGACACAGGGGAGAGAGTTGTTTCAGAATTAATGCAGAGGTTGTTCACATTTTACAGCAAGTATTCACTGAGACTCCTACTAGGCCTCAAGTTAGATTTATAATGTGAAACCAGACACAAAACCCCATCTTTTCCCCTTTTGTCTTTATGTTACAATACAAGAAGTCCCTTGCTACAGCCAGAGAGGTTGTATCATTACCGCTTTTGTCTGGACACAAAGGACATTCTCCATATCCTCCACTTCAGAAGAGTTTTGTTTCGGAGAATGAAAGAGACCAGAAACCACAGGCAGGACTTGTGAGCAGACCTTTGTGCTGGAAACCATGTTAGGACTGTGTTTTACAGCCCAGCACAGCACCTTTTATTAAGAATATCCCAGTGCTACTGGCTCTGGCACTGAAGAGGCAGTTTCTTCCCTTGGTGTGCACAACTCATTTGTAGCCTCGAGTGTCCTTGCAGCTTTGGGTGGTCAGTTTCCATCTGGTTAGCAGAGTCTGAGGTGTCATGTGGTTTATAAAATAATAAGGATTGTAGGTGTGAAAAGGTGCCAAACCAGTATTGCTTGGACTGGCAGTTCTGGTCTTCCTATCCCAGCTTCTTTCTCTCTTGGGAAAGAAACATAGTTGAGAAACTCAGCAGTGAAAATACTAGAAGGGAATATCAGTCCTGATAAAAGAATGTCGTGAAGTTGAACAGAAAGAAAATTAGTGGAGAAACCATCCTATGAAGAAGAAATAATGGAAAACAATCTCCATGGAGTGATATCAAGATGGAGAGAAGGAAAGAGATGCAGACTCTTCAGGACTCAGTCAAAGATTAACCTGGGGGATGTACAGCAGGCTGCAATGGGAAATCCAATTGACATCTCTTCATGTGATGCCCCTATATTGACAATCATGACAGCTTTGCAGACTACCTAGTGGTTACTATCACCAATCAAACAGAGTCTCTCTGTCTGTCTGACAGGACAAACATACAAATCTGAGCTGACTAATACATTCAAATTGCTACAGACAGTAACAATTGTCTTGCATTTTAAAGGCTAAAGCTTGAAATTTCATTTGGGAACAAGCATTATTACATGACCAGGGATGAAGAGAGACAGTAGAAAATCAGAGATGATAAAGTTTTCTGATTTCATGTGGTTAAAACCATGATTCTTTAAAACACAGGATGGGAGACCTCCAACTCCTCTGTCTTTTCTTTCAGGTTACTTCCCCAAATAGAAGAAGAGGTCATATGTTCTCCAGAAAGAGCTCTTTCACAGAAAATCAGAAAGGAAGGGTGACTGGGGACCAGCAACCAATCAGTGTGTGTTGGTCCTAAATAGGACTGGTTTCTAGGATCTTTAACTTCCTCATGGGCCACCTGTTTTAGTGCAGGTTTTGTGGTCGTGTCACTGAGCTGCAAAATGCAGTGTCTCTGATGGAGAAGTGACTTCACCTTGCCTCTGCCTGAAATTGCAGCTGCATGAAGTTATTTCAGCAGAGGAAATCTTGATCCCAAACTTTGATAAATACGGCAATTCCAAATCTGACTCAGATTTTCATGCAGGAGGCAAAAACTAGAATTCTTTTCATAATTTAACAAAGGACAGGTTTTCAAAGATTTGCAGAGTGTTCTGAGTTGGAAGGCACCCATAAGGATCATCGACTCCAGCTCTTAAATGGCCCATACAGGGATTGAATGTACAAACTTGGTGTTATTAGCACTATCCTCTAACCAACTGAGCTAATCTCAGGGTCATTTGCCTGTTTCCAAATTCCACTGGCAAAAGAACTGCAGTCACAGGATATATCTTCCTTTTCTGAGAGTGTTGAATACACTATGTATTTTAAGTAGGTGCTGTAAAGTGACTAATTTTTCATTTGGAAACTTCTCAGTGTTTGCTGATATTTGCTAATTAGGCCTGCTACTTTGTCAATCGCACCAGCAATTTCTGAGCTGCATGATCTGCTTCAGTCAATCCTGTAGACGGGAATTGTAACAGAAGTGTTTTCTGGAATAAAACAGAGGGCTGAAAGACAAGCTGACAATAAGCCACATAATCCTTCCCAAATGATGCCTGTCCCACCTGCTTGAATCCCATGCCATCGTACCTCTGGGACTCCTCTCTATCCCAAATGCCACCTTCTTCAGCAGAGCGGGAAGGACAGAGGGAAACTGGATGCGGTTGTGAGCTGAATTTTAGGCTGTGGTGACAAGCTCACAACCCTTGGTGCAAACCATACTTGTAATGCAAATGCACCAGATGCTTACAAAATGAGAGCCTCCTGCTGTATATTCAAAACCCAAAACTGAAATTGAAAAACGCTGTTAAGATGCCTGTACATAAATATGGGGAATATGTTCAAATAAAAATTGCTCAAATTCCAGAGAGGTTTCTATTTCATCAATAATTCATGAATTTGTAAATTCATGAATTTGTAATACTTAAATGCTTCCTTGAAACTAAGTAGCTTTCATGTCTCTAGTTAAATATAGTGAGTGAAGGTTAATGCAGAGCTCTCTGGGAGTCTATATTGACCCTTATTTCTTTATAATTGCTTCATATTTATAGAAGAACAGCTGAACTACATATTTCAATGTTGATTTGAAGCTTTGGAACCACAGTATAGCTTTTGGATTTAAATCCTCAGATGATGCCCATAATATAGTGGGTGAAATTTCAGGAGGGAAATGAAAAACTTATGACAGAAAAAGGGATTTGTTAAACAATTGGAGAGGATAAAATGTGCAACATCGTTCAGAATGAGGCCCTTGTCTTCTGTGAATTGAAGCTGGCTGGAGAAAGGCAATTAATTATAGAGCAAATTGGAATCTTTTAAGCAATGCTTAACTTGCCTCTGAATTACACCAGAAAAAAGGAAGAGCAGTCCTAGGAATCTATCTGGCATCAGATGGTGCTGCTCTCTGTGAAAGCCTGAAAGCTTTACGAGACTTGGTGATGTGACAACACCAGAAATATCCTGCTAGTCATTTTTATACAGACTGGGATTTTGCCTTTCTGTCAGCTGCCATGACCTGTTTGATTTTGTTCTTACCTTGAATTCTGCATTTCAAATAGAAACAGGGATCAACCCTACAGGGACTTCGGTGGGAATCTTGCAAATTCTAGAGGAGAAAGCAAGCTCAAAGCTAAGCAAGCATGATGTAAGCCTGGGCTGGCACAAAGTCAAATACTAAAGCACCTGATGGGGTTGGCTTCATGGAGGAGTGGAGCCCACATGACACACAGACCTTCTGTCGTAACAGGGCTTGTGTCAGACTCAACTGCCTTCAACTTCCCTGTTACTTTCATCATGTCATCTGACATAAGGTCAGATCTTTAGCTGGTAAAAGTTTCTCCATCTCCCATGAAATTCACAGAGCAATGTCATCAACTTCTGCTGAACTACAGATTATAGATTTGTTTGCTGTCCTCAGCTGGAGGGAAGAAGAAACAAAAACACATGAAATTTCCATTTTTATTATCCTTTCACTCAAGATTTCAGTGAAATGCAATCTTACAGTGACTATGTGATGGCATCTTAAGAGCTTGCTAAGCCTGCAGATATGCTACAAAACACTTGCAGTGGAAAACTAGTATTAAGTTATTCTCATAAAATCTTGCAATTCTGCTTCTGCATCTTAGTCCAACAAAATTTCAATTCTTTAGATAATAGTGATGCAGTTTGGACAGGTTCAGATACTTTAGGTTGCACTGATACCCCTGAACACTGACATAGTCCTGCAGGTTTCCCAAGGTGTTGAGGATGTGAACAGATGTTCTTCATTCTGGTAAAGTACTTCTTGTTGAGCTGGTTTCAGTAGACCTTCTCCCGACTCAAAAAATATGTCAGAATTCAAGAGGCCTCTTCCATATTTCTGGTTCAGTTTTGCTGTGTTATAATTACAAAAAAAGAAATTAAAAATGGAAGCCTATTTATAATGACTAAAAATTAAAAACCAGTAATATTTGAGTGTCCTTGCTTGTCTGAATTTTTGTCAGATCAAGACTGGTGTTAGCGACTGTGCTAAATTCTCAGGGTGACAGAATGACTCAGTTTTATTTCATGGCTTTTAAGCTTTAAGAACTTTTAATCTGACAAGAGACACTGAAGCCCATCTGAAGAGTTAAAAGAGATTTTTTCAAATCCAGAAAAATTTAATCTGTCACTTTGATTTTTAGAAGCAATTAAACAATATATGCAATAAAAAACCCTTAAACAAGCCATGTAGAAAATTTACTATGGAGGAATTTGTGGAATTCTCATCGCTCTAATTTTTCTACAGTTGTGATTTGTAGTGTACTACTTTCAGGTTGTGGACATTAAAAATAACATAGGTATTGGTCTTATAGAATGGGCAGGAGATTTGTTCGTTGTGTGCACATATGTGCATAATAATTTCCCAAGAAACTGGGAAATGTGTTGTCAACTCATCATCCTCAGCATTCTGTTATCTTAGACTGCTAGTAAAATATTTCAAACAGAAACCAGGTATTAT
The DNA here is from genome assembly GCF_017639235.1 of Corvus kubaryi. Lineage (NCBI taxonomy): Eukaryota > Metazoa > Chordata > Aves > Passeriformes > Corvidae > Corvus > Corvus kubaryi. The sequence goes on along the minus strand of NW_024581137.1, from coordinate 48,193,838 downwards.
TTTTTACAAGATTAAAAATGCTCAAGACATCAAGTATTACCTTATTTTTTTAATATTTTACTTTGGATAGAGAAAATCCGTAGACATTTCATATCAGTTATACCAAACATAAAAGCAATTTATTAAACAAAATAATTAAATACATGTAAGTGCTTACATAGGAAGTCTTATGACACTCTGTTGTACTTGCTTTTCTGTATCAATTTTCTCATATTTAATAAGAATTTCAATCTTACTGCAGGCTTTCAAGCATTGACGGTCTCTCTCTTCTCCCTCTGATTTCAGAGAGATTTTAGGAACTTAACTTCACCGACATTTTCATTACATTCAATCATATCTGTGTAAAAAATATGGGAAGAAAGAGCAGACAAACTGTCAATACAGTCCTTATTCTTCCAGAACCCAGGCTAAAACCAAAATCAGTCAAACAGAAAATCCAGAGGCAAAACTGTAATACCAAATCAAAGTTTCAGAATCTACACAACAGAAATAAAGGGGTAAATTACTCCTGTAATTTACCCAGACTACCACAGGAAATTTTATTCCAATAGTGATTTTGTCTTTGTTACTCCCTCACTATTATTTGATCTTTGTATAAATTAATTTGACTAATTCTCCAGTGATACCACATCTGACATTTTTTCACTAATGTATTTCCTGCTGAGCAGGAAGACAAGCACATTGGAACAATCAAGAAAAGCATACATCTTAAATTCTAGCCCAGGACTGCCAGCATTGTAGATTTCTGTCTGAATGCAAAATGGAGTGGCATTCTTAGAGTACTTAATTCTTTGACAACTTTGCCTCTTGCTTCAGTAACCGTTACTGTCTTTCTTTCTTGAGTCTCTTGTTTATTTTGATTGGAAAAAATGGTATTTTTGAATGCACTTTAGTGTACTTTACAGCCTAGAATACATGATGCAGAGTATTGGCTTCATTTTACTCTGGGATGGGCTCCAACTGAGCTGATCACCTCAAATGCCCTTATGAAGGTCTGCTCAATATAGTTAAAGGAAGGTAAGGGTGATTCACCTTTTGTTAAAGTAGGTCAGATGATTTATATCTTAAAAAGTGCATCTGTTTCATGACAATAACATTCAGTGGGGATTATTAAAGTCTGTATCTGTAATGAAATTATCTAAAATTATGTGAGAAGAATTCTACCATCTTAGGAAACTCTAAGAATGCCTTGAATGTGTTAGATTAATCCATTTCCATGGTGCATTCATCCAGAAAACATAATTCTTGGCATGAATTATGTATTTCAACACAGATGAGGAATTTTTCTCAAAATGCAAAATTTAGCACTTTCTCTGTGATATTCCTAATGGTGATAAGCAATTGGAGTAACCTCACCACAGATATGCAATTTGGCTATTAAATCTAGTTTTTTGGAGGCCTGGCAGGTAATGACATAATGTCTGTTGTAAAACTGGGTGATCCAAAGTCTTGAAATTAGATATTTGGTTTCTCACACTTGGATTATATATCAAATTCTATCAAAAGTACCTTTCAGACACCATATAAGATGGTCTAATGAAAAGAATCTGTACTTTTCAGTAGTGCCATATTCACAGTCACAAGGGAGACTGACAGGTTATCTTTATGCCAACCTGGAATCTGCAAATAGATTTTCTATGAAGGGAAACTTTGGAAAAACCTATACATACGTTTTTTCTCTCAAGATTTTTTTCCTACAGTCTTCTCAGCTTGCTCTTATCCCCCAGTCGGAGGATGTAGTGGGTGTAGAGGGCACAAACAGGTTTTTTTTTGTGTTACCAAAATGTGTGTTTTATGAGAACAGATTGGTTGAAAGGAATTTGACTGCTTATGTTACTGAGTAAATACATAAAATGTAACAAAATGGCAGATGAAATCCTGTGTTCATTAATGCAAAGTAGTACATGTGAAGAAAAAAACCCCAGCATTATAAATAAACACATTTTCTATATTGCAGATTGCAATGTGGGAAAAAAATGTCAGCGAAGTAGTTGACAGTTTTATGAAAATAACAGCTCCATACTGAACAAGCAGTCAAAAGAGCAAAAAAAAAAGTGTTAGGAATTGTTGAGAGGCACCAAACAAACATGACCACCACACAAACTGTGAAACATTATTATGCCACATGCAGCTCAATGGTTTGCCTGCTCTGTGAGTATCTGAGTACAGTTCTGGTGTCCCTTATCACTAAAAACGTATGGGGAACTACAAAGAGTAGATGGAAAGGCGACTGATGAGATCAAAGGTAAGGAATGGCTTATGTTGATTAGTGCTCTCTGTATAGGAAAAAGATGATTAAGACAGAGATCAATAAAGTCATGAATTATTCATAAGTTATGGGAACAGGAAACATTTATTCATTGCTTCAGGAAAGACCTAAAGGAGTTTCAAGTGCAATGAGCAGGTAGCAATCTTAAAGTAAAAAAAAGTAGCTTTTCACAGTGCATGATAAAACCATGGAATCACTGCCATAGGGATGCCATATCATTGCTGTATCATACAATCATCCAGGTTGGAAGGGACCTTGAAAGACCATCTGGTCCAACCTTTTGTAGGAAAGAGAAACTATGTGAGATTATCTGGCACGCTGTCCAGTTGCATACTGAAAACCTCCTGGAGAGATTCCAGGGATTGATTGTTCTCACGGTAAAAAAATTTAAAATCTGTCTTATATTGGGTTGAAACCTCTCCTGGTGTAACTTGTCTCCTCTCTGTGGGTACTTAGGAAGAAAGAGCCTCCATCCTACTTGTAACCACCCTTTAAATACTGGAATACTTTGATAAGGTGCCCATAAGCCTTCTCTTCTGCATGGAGAAAAAAATTTGTCTCCTTCAGTCTTGCCTTGTAGGACAGATTCTCCAGACCTCTGCTAATCATTATGGCCCTCCTTTGGTTCCTTAACAGTCTGTCCATGTCTTTCTTGATGTCAGGGGACCGGAACTGCAAACAGAACTCCAGGTGTTGCCTGATTGGGATGATCACAGTTCTGTCTCTATTATTAATGCCCCTGTGGCTGCAGCTTAGGTTATGATTGATTTTTTGATGCTATATTTAATACTAAAGCAAAAAATAAGTTAAAAAAGTGGGTATTGGGTTTGTATGTCCATGTTTTGGTAGTAGTGGCCTAACAGGGTGCCTTCTGTGAGAAGTTCCCCTATGACCAATAGAGGCAATGTCAGCCAGCTCCGAGGTGGATCAGCTGCTGGCCAAGGAAGGCCAAGCCCATCAATGGCAGTGGTGGCACCTCTGAGAAAACATATTTAAGCAGGGGGGGAAATATCCCTGTGCAGATGCCGCTGTAGTGAGAAGAGTGACAATATACTAAAGAATTAGCACCAGGGGCAGTGCAGAAAGAGGGGCAGGAGGCGCTCTAGGTGCCAGAGCTGAGATTCCCTTGCAGCTCGTGGTGAAGACCATGGTGACCACCTGGTGTCCAGCTACGGTCAACCCACCACACTCTCTTTCATCCATACATTATGATTATTTATATAGGGACATATATAGTGACTTGACAGGGTGATGTAAATGATTGGAGCTTTCCAGGACTCGCTCATTCAAATCTTGCCAACTTCAGAATTTAATGAACACTGTGGTTCTTGGATGACTGTTCAATGCTCTGGACTCAGTATTTTGGTATTCCCAGTACTGTTCCTGAATTACAAGTAACAAAAGACAGCAGATCAACATTATGAGGTGCCACAAGTGCAGATAAGCTTTACACTTATATTAGAACAGCAGAAAAGACAAATACTGAAAAACTTTCTGTTCCGCCTCAATCAATCATCTCTCTTGCAGTCAAAAGTAAAAGATATTGAAGAGAAGTGCCAAAAAATCAAAGAAGTCACGAAGGATATGAAAACCATGCAGGGGTTAAGTGCTCAAGAGTATACGTGGTCCTGTATTGATTGCTAAAAGGTACTGAATCCTTAAGTGATGAATCAAATCAAATTGTAAAAAAGGCCTCAGTTGATGGGAATAAGTCCCCAGACTCACAGACAGTGAGAAATAACAAGCTCTTAGGCAGGAATGAATAGAGTCCACAGCAGATGATTCCCATTCTCTCCCTTGAAGGCAGATTGTCTAGAATTACTCCATCTCAGCACAGTTTCCAATGCAAAGACTCCCTTCCACTCTCCTGAATCCTTGGAAGCTCACTTCCTTTACTGTGCTTTTTGGGGAACAAAAAGGATTTGGACCTGTACTTGTCATTACTTCCAGGAAGCACAAACCCAAGAGAGTTTTTCTGCCATGCCAGCAGCAGAAAACTCTTGCCTGGGGACAGTGGCAGGGCTGGTAAGTGAAAGATGAGGTCTCTTTGCCTTCAAAGAGAAAAGGCACAGGTTTGGCAGCCCTGAGACCATTTCAATGCCTCAGCTCTCCAGAGAAAAGGCTTTTCCTTCACGTCAAATAAAAAAGTTGGGCATTTTCATTGCCTAGCCTTACAAGTAATACCTCCCTCACAAGCCCTCAAAATGCCATGAACTGTTCTTGCTAAGTTACTACAGTTACTATTAAGCATGGCTTCAATAATTTATGGTCATAAGGAGCTGAAAGAACTTGATTTTCTTAAAATATCCTGGAGCACTGGACACAACAAGGAAGACCATTAAACCAAAACTAGTAATGAAGAGCTGTGCTCTGGGGATTAGAGCTGGATGCTCAAGGGGTACATGATACTGCTGCCTTAATCTCAGCCTCTCTGTTGAAAGTAATGAAATTGGCGGTTGGAAATAGCACTTACATGGGAAAGCTGTTGGTCTTCAGGGAGAACATGGTACAGACACAGAGCTTCATATCCAGTTATGTGATCTCCTCAAGGTTTTAAAATTTGTCAAGAGGCTGTCTAGGTGAAAGGGATCATTGTGAAAGATGCCACAGACCTCAGATAGCCTTCAGATGCTCTCTGTTTGTCCAACTAAAAAAAAAAAAAAATATATATATATATATATATCAATTGCATAATATTTTCTGTTGAAAGTTGAAAAAGAACTGTTACCCCACAGTCCTAAGGCTTTTAATTTTCATCTATTTTGCCTATACAAGTTCCATGATTTGGTTGTGCTCAGTTCAATTGTTTTTGATTTAGTTGATTAAAACCAGAGAGTTTTTCATGTTTTAGAGACTTCCTAACAAACTAGTTACCACAGCTAGAAACGCTCATGAAATTAATATTTTATTATAGCTATTTTATAAACACTTTCTAATGCTCTTTCTAAGAATGATAGGGGACAACTTCTCTAACAAAAGTATCTCATCTCAGTACTTACTTGTCCTTCTTTCATTCTATTCAGCAAAGTGCTGCCAAGAGTAAAAGGAGAAAAGCCTATGCTGGTCTCACCTCTTATGCAGAAAAACAGGTCCTTCAGCTTCAGCTTAGCTGAAAGCAGTATTTTTAATACTAGTAGATCTTAAAATCAAGGGAAACAAAAAATCATACTGGTATGATAAGACAATAATTTCTTTTAACGTATCTGTATTAGGTATGCATTTTTGAATTACTCCAGGCTTCATAGCTATAGCTTGTTTGAAGAAGCATGACTTAGCCTTATGTTTATTTATTATAATCTTGTTTTCTTAGCACTCTTTATACTACTTCATTGTGTGTGAGCATTAGAATTGCCTTATGATAGGTGTGGAATCAGTATCGCATAGCTGTAAGGAAAAGAAATTCATGAAAGAAATTGCAGTCTAATGTACCAATGTACAATGGAAAATATCTGAGTGCCATTTGTCAAAGAAAATTAGTAATGCTCTTATCACCCTACATTAGCCACCTTTCCTGGTAAGCCCTTATAAACATCATAAACAAAAGCTCCATGCTCTCTGTCAGACAAAGAGCTCTTTTTCAGCCAAAGGTATAATTTCACTTTAAACACTAGCATTGGAACCGTGATGCAGATTTTTGGCCTTGGGCACTTATCTGGAGTTTGCACCCAGACTGATCATTTTTAACAGCACCCTCACAATTCCAAGCAGTGTTTTCTTCCTTTATCTACACTCATAGGAGTCCAGTTAATACAGAGACACCTTTCCATTCTTAGACAATACCTTAAATTCTAGTTGGTTTATTTAGAGGCTGCATTTGTAAAATGGTTGCTCCACTGAACTTAAAAATGTCTTTTGCTCCCCCATGAGGGGCTCCAACACAGAGAGTTCAGTAGCAGTGTTAGACATAACCCCTGACCTGAGCACAGCAAAACAGCTTCCCAAGCTCACAGGGATCACTCCTGTCTTATACAGGAAGCAAAAAAAGTTACTAACCACATTTTAGACATCTACAGCTTCCAGCCATTTCCGCTGATCTCTGGAGGCCTATCCAGAGTGCAGAATGCCTCACTCTCTGCTCCTGCAGACAGAAAGTAATGTTAAAAATGCAATATATAAATAACTACAGAGATCTGAACTACTGACACCTTCTTGACTCTTAACTTCAAGGAAGGTCCAGTCTTTATTGCCAGATCCTACCTCTACCATTAGTTTTATTATATTATGAATAACTCCAATGTGTCCTTTAGCATAATGTCCTCTTAAAACAGTCCTAAAATATGATGAAGGCCAGAATTTATTTTTTTTTTAACCTTGTGGAAGCTTTTGTCTCCTCTGACTACTTCTGCCTATGTTTCTTCATTTTATTGTAGCTTGCCATTGCACAAATAGAGCCACAGCAGATAATTGGGGTTCCCTCTAATTTGATCCTCTGCTATTACAAGCTGGCAGAGCTCTGTTCATCCTTTCTGAGCTGATGACATTGGATCAGGTTTTGTCCTTCCTTTCAAATGATCCCACTTTGAGGACAACAGCTTTGACACCCAGGGAACTGCCTCCCATCTCATAGACAAATGCAGTGTACTCTGGCAGGACAATGCTGAGGCTGAATTCCCTAATAACTATAACAGAATATCTGCACTCTGAAAAGGTTGACCACATTGTACTTTTGCTCTATCTGTTTCTTTTTTCTTGCACATTTATGGAGTAAAATTTTTACAGGCAGGTTCATACATAGTACTAAGACAATTATTTGTATCACTAAGTGTGCCTTTGAGCATAAAAATTGTTATGTCACCTGTGCAAACAGCATTACTGCCAGAGATAAGAAAGGGTAAGTATCTCCCACTGTGCTTCTACTGATAGGAAGTATTATAATGGAATGAGCAAGAAATTGTAGGATTTTTTCCTTTTACACCCTTGACTTAAACACTGTCAAAGTAAATATTTCATATATACTGCTTTTAAAGACATGGTGCTGCACTCAGTATCTTTTACTAATTATTGTCTATCTTATTTCAACAGTACAACAAAAACATAAAGATTTACGAAAAAAGTTTTAAATATTTTTTCTTTGTTTATCAGGACAAGGTTACAGAAGAGCTCTTTTACATAAATAAAGTGCCGCAGGCCTAACTTGTTCTATTTCTCTCCTTCCATTTTATACTATTGATGGCATAATTTTTCATTATGCATTTTCCTACACTTCATAAGAATTCATAAAACAGTTCTTATCTGAAAGAAACAATATGTTCTTCATACTACTTCCACTTATATTTTTTTCTCTCGATCTACATAACTAAGTGCTGAATAAACCTGTTAAAAATATGTCCTCATTCCTAAGTCAATTTACCAAACTATTCAGGGATGTCTTGCATTAAGACCCTAAATAACCCTAAATTGAAAGAATAAATTAAAATAGTTGCTCTTCATTTGCCTGGGTTTCTGATCTGCAAGGTAAGAATGAGTACACAGTACAGATTTCAGTACAATATAAAGGTTTAGGATAATCCTGCCTCTTTCACACTCCCTCTCGGACCCACACACAGAGCTCTGTTTAGCATTTACTTGGTATTTGCTGGTAACCCAAGCAATATAGCACTTGACTGCTATAAATTATTTTTACTGCTAAACCTAATGTAATTTTTTTGTTTCTTGTTAGTAATAGGAAAAATGAAAGCTTTGCATCTTTTCCTATACCTTCATGAACAAGTTATAATTTAGCCCTGGAATCTTTAACTGCCTTTATCTTCTGCAGTATTCGTAGAAGTGTGTACCATAGATATGGTGACCTGATTTAATTAGTCACAGAATCAGAGAATATGCTCAGTTGGAAGGGACCCACAAGGATCATCCTGGCTCTGCACAGGACAACCCTAAGAATCATACCATGTGCCTGAGAGCATTGTCCAAACATTTCCTGAACTCTGCCAGGTCATGACCAGTTCCCTGGGACTTGTTCCAGGGCCCAATGACCCTCTGGGTGAAGATCCTTTTTCTAATATCCAACCTAAACCTCCCCTGACACAACATCAGGCCGTTCCCTCAAGTCCTGTCACCACAGAGAAGAGATCAGTGCCTGTCCCTCCTCTTCCCCTCACAGAAAGTTGTAATTGCAACGAGGTGTCCCCTCACTCTCCTCCAGGCTGAATAGATCAAGAAACCTCAGCTGCTCCTCACACGGCTTTGTCTCAAGGCCCTTCACCATCCTTTGGACTCTCTCACAGTCTGATATCTTTCTTATATTGTGGTGCCCAAACTGCCCCCAGCACTCGAGGTGAGGCAGCCCCAATGCAGAGCAGAGCAGGACAATCCCCTCCCTTGCCTGGCTGGCCATGCTGGGCCTGATGCACCGGGGGACAGGGTTGGCCCTCCTGGCTGCCAGGGCACTGCTGGCTCACATTCAACTTCCCACTGACCAAGACCCCAGTTCCCTTTCTGCAGTGCTGCTTTCCAGCCTCTCATTCCCCAGTCTGTCCATACATCCAATGTTGCCGCATCTCAGTTGCAGAATCCCTTGTTGAATTTCATAGGGTTGGTGATTTCCCAGCCCTCTTATTTATTCAGGTCTCTCTGCAGGGCCTCCCTGACTTTGAGGGAGTTCACTGGCTAGCCCAAACTAATCTTTGTGAGAGGTCAAAAGTAATACTGAAGAGCAATTCAGCCCCCCAACTGTGCAGGTGAACCTCTGTCTCCAGGTGGGATATATGGTCCTTTGGAGATGTCTGCACGAATTCAGAAAACTAGGTAGTAGGGAAGGTAGGACACATTCTGGGAGAGTTAATGTTCTGCCTTTCTTCACCTCTGTTAAAGAAATGCAGTTGAGGCACAGTGCCTGAGTTTTCTACATGATCCTTGATGGGTTTTTTTACACTTTCTCAACAATACATAAAAATTTGATTTTGATGCTAAAAATTTTAGACTTGAGATTGGCCTAGTTATGAACATGCTTCCTGATGCAACACAAAGTTGAAACGAGATGAGCTTTTGAAACTTGATTTAAAATGAAGGCTGGAGACATGCATTTTTTCCAGAAGTATTCCTAGTTTAGGGAAACACTGCAATGATTTTACTTTTAAGAAATAAATATTAACAGTGGTTACATAGATACTATTCTTTTCTGTACTTTTGGAGTATTTTCCCCAATTTCACTTCTCTCCTGCTATATCTCTATTCTTTGGGCCTTCAGCTAATCCCAGGATTACTCAATTTTCACTCCTTGAATTTAAGATGGAAATTGTCCTGTGTTGTCAACATACCACCACCTCTGAAGAAACTTCTACTTTGTAAATCCTAATTCTCCATGGTAGTATCTCATGGGCATCACTTACCCATTTAATGTGCTCTAGTTCAGGTAGATTTACTTTAGAAAGATATTCAGTAGTAGTGATACTACTGTTCAGGTAGTGATACTTTAGAAAGAATAAATGCATCTGATGTTGGACTAAAATAAGGGAAAGAACACAAATAATTCATTTTTAAAGCACTGTAAGAAGTCATTTGGTGTCAGTGCATGAGCAAACACTTCACATGGCTCCTGTGGAACTTGACCAGGCATTGCCTGCCTGTCACCAATTTGAGCCTTCGGGCGGGTTGTCACCACACTTTGCCCCACTGTGAGCACGCGCCCGTAGCACATGTAAAGTATCTTTCTGTAAACCAGAGATGCCAGTTTCAGTCTTGTTTAGGGCATGTGTATGGACATGTGCTCAGTATGCTGTACTGCTCTCTGTGGAGCTGCCAGTCACGTAAATTTTAACAGCTTAACTTTAGTTGTCTAACATAACTTTGAATTATATAGACAAAGACTTTGTTAGGTTTTTTAAGTCTCTGGATATTTGTCTTTGCTAAGAAGAGTCCTGTGTTTGCAGGAGCTGGAGTAGAAGGCAGGTATGGAAGAAGTTTTCTCTGCTTAAAAATAAAAAGCCATAAAACTCCAGACCAGTTTAATACTGTAGGTTTTACTTTCATTGCTGGTATGACTGCAATTTCCATTCAAACACTTTAATTTCTTGCAGAGTTATTTCTTAGACTCAGCGCAGTATTCTCTCTCTTAAAAACTACCAATTTCTCTAAACATTTTGAGCTGCCAAAGGAGTTTTTGAATCTCTCTGTTGTTCTGTTTGTCCTCTTCTCAGTCCTTATTTATGTCATTTTATTTTTAAAATACAGTGACCAGACATGGAAGTGTTTTGCTTGTGGTCACATTGTGCTGTTTGAAGAATTTCTTCACATTTACATTTGTGTTTGACATCTCTGTGTGCATACAGAAATTTTATTTTCCTGTATAAAAGGCCGTTAGCAACTCTGGCAGAGGGCTTTCAGCTACAGCTACCCTCATTCAGTCACTATTTTCTTGATCAAGTGCTTTGTGTCTTCTGCACTTTGAAAAGAGTATTTATTTTTCATTATTATTTCTTCTCTTATCTTCCTACCTAGGTATGTCTGAACTTTGAACTGCTGCTGCAATTTTGCTTAATAATAGAAATGAGATGTGAAAATAGCACTGTGTGACTACCTTGTCTATTCAAGTTACTCTGAACAACTCATGTATTCTGCACAGATGAAATATTTTGGTGCATCATGAAGAAAACTAGTATGTTTTCAGTGGAGAAAATCATGATCTTGTAGATATCAGGGTGTGATGCCTTATGTTAAAAGAGGTGTATTTTCCCAGGTGCTACATCCCTGGACTACACATCAGAACAGAAATACAGTCTAAAATAAATTACAAAATGTTTCTATTTATATGCACAAATTTGCCAGGAGATGTGGTCTCTGCCTCACTGCTTTTACTAAAAAGAGATGTTCATAAAACTATACTTATGTTATCAAAAGAAATAGATTTTGCCTGTCTCAAATATATATATAAGTAAAAGCAGAGTGGTTGTCACATATATAATCTCTCATAAAACATGTTCCTAAACTAAAATAGCATATACTGATCATTAACCCAGTCTCTTCATATTTGCATATAGAAGCAGAAGCCACATCAGTAGGCAATACCATTGAAATGTGATAAGTCTTTCTCTTAGGACACCTTTAGATGGTGACCGTGTTATTTGTAGTGCCAACATTTGCTGCTAATATTTCAAAGAGGTATGATTAAGTCTTGTCTTCTAAGATATAGAAATATCTTTTATTTAGAAATATAACTCTTCTTTTTACCAGGGCTCTGCTCTGGTGCAAACCAAACTGTCATCTCAGTAGTAAATCCCATGCACAGGCCAGAAATGCACTGGGGGCTACATCCTAAATACATTTTTTGATGCTCTCTGGATTATCCTGTTGATGCTTTCTATGATCTTCATGCACTGTAAGTGTGACTTGTACTTCTTATGGCCCCTATACCTCATTAGTGTAGCTGTGAGCTTATTCACAGTACTTGGGCTGTGAATTGCTTTTTTTTAACAGTGTTGAAAAAAAAAAATTATACCTGTAATCAAAGACAGCAAAACAAAAAACATCACACTATTTGGATATCTAACTCTCATCCAAGTTCCAATTTATTTCAATAAAAAAAAATGCCTACAATGTATTCTAGATCTAGCTTTAGGCTACCTTTCTTGTCAATGGAGCATAGACATTTCTTGGGTGTTATGCATAATATAAATGTTACAGATGTGACCTATTTTAGATATATATTTTAGAATAAAATGAATTGCAACCTAGCAGTGCTTATTTTTGCCCACTCAGTATACTAGGAAAAGATGCAGCTACCTCAGGTACAGATCTCAAACATTAGTCCTACACAGTATTTGCATCATGTTGTTAGACTTTATATACTCAAAGTTAGTCAAAGTGCTGAACTCATCCCTTGTAAACAAACTACAAAAGAACCCTGTGCAGTCCCAATATCTCCCTAACATATGACACCAATCTATTCATGCACCTGTACCAGTGCCCCACTGAGACAGACTGGGGCCCCAAACAATGGCATGCCACCCTGATTTCTGGGGTGATGCAGTGTGCAAATCTGCTTTTGAAAATGATGAGCTTTTCTGTCAAAAGTACAACCATAATTAATCCAGTAGAATTGTGCACTAGGTTTGGTCTTTTTTCTTTTTTTTTTTTTTTTTAAATAATAAATTTAAGCTACTTCCTCCTGGTATTCTGCTTCAGTATTCTTCTTACATTGTTTACATTTTAAGCTTTGTTAGAGGAGAGGTAAGTGTTGATAACTGACAATTTGCTACCAATAAAGGCAGTCTAGATGTAAGGTGCTTAAAACTCTCATTTTGAACAGGATAAGGGTTAATTAAGTTCAAGTATACCTATCAGGCGTTCATTAGATAGTAGTTGATACATCACCTTGATGTAAATGTACTGACGTCCTGTATCTTTATTAACTTAATTGACTATTCACACTCATTATTCAGATGGACTGTGAAACTGAAAGGATTTACTCCTGATTCTCAGCAATACAAAGGACCAAGTTATATTACCTGTTCTTTCCCTACTGCTGAAGTTTACGCTGAAATTGGCTTCCAGTGGAAGCCTAGAACATCTCCAGAAATGTCCTTTAGGCTAATATTGGACAGATGCCCCTTCCAAGGACATTTTGTCCTTGCTGATGCCTCACATGTTCTTTTGAATAAAAAGACTGCCCTGTGAACAATACATTTATTCTATTAGTGTGATTATTCCATCGCTCAGTGAGTTTCCTTGTAATGGATACAGGGTTGTTCAGAGACTGATAAGTGGATATTAATCTATTACAACATTCTGTAGTAGTAAATTATAAATTCATCTATAATAAATACCACTACATAAAGCTTCAATTATTCAATTAACATACCTAATCTTTTCACCAGCATGCTGAAAGCTTTAAGTGCAGTCTGTTCAGTTAGGTGGCTGCAGACTGTATGCATTGTGTATTATGTGTAAAGAATTGCAGATTCTTTTTTGAAATGTCCTTTCTGAAGGTCACCTTGCTAAAATGATGGTTTCTATTATTGCCTTTTTATATTATTTTAATAAATCCTGTAAATGGGCATGAAGACTTTGTAGCACCCTTTGCCTCAAGGTGTTTATCTTTTTAAAGACATTTTTGCCATCATAGCACATGGACTAACTCTACTGGAGTCAGTAAGAAATAGGACAGTTCCTTTAGTGTCTCTTCGCTTTAGATTAAGCTATATTGTATTTAAAAAGCATGAATCTCATAAGATTTTTAATAAGTATAATCCCTCAGAGGTTGATGCTTTTTGTGAGGGACAGATCAAGTGGCCACAATTTTGCAAATTCTTTTAGCTTGTGTCTAACTGTAACCCCATTTGCAGCCTCCCAGCTCACAAATATTTTGAAGAGCCAGCATTGCTATTTTTCAAGTTTGTTGGTCTATAACACGGCCCTGATTTTATCAGGATCAAGGATTTATTCAAGAAAACGCAGACCTATCCTGCCTTTCTTATTCCAATAAGAAGAGTAAATGCAGTTTTTCATTCCAATGCAAAACCCAGAAAATACAGACAACACAACCCTAATGCCCTGGGAAGTGTTACTCTCCTACCTTAAGGTGGAAATCACTTTGTCATTACACTACCATGAATGATATTCTATGAAAGATATTTGTAGATCGGGCTTGCTTGCAAATGGACAATTCCTGTTATTAATTGTTATTAGTATCATGAATATTTTAAATCTAATTTTCTGCTTAACCCTGTTAGATACCTAGTGTCACTCTTTTTCTGAACATTTCTATTTGAATCAGTACAGTGCCCTTGCAGAAGCAGCTTGCTTCTCGATGGGATGAATATGGTATCTTGTATAAAACACAGAGAATTTGAAATAGCAGGGTTTCTAACACTGAGGTGCATTAGAAGTTTTACAGTGATTTACGTTGCTGGAGATTACTCAGCACTCTAGACAGGGCACAGCACTGAGGAAACGGCAATTAATCAAATGCAGGAAAACTGATCCACTAAGATATTTCCTGTGCTGAAGGACTTATTGTAATAACTAAAGATTATTGTGACAGTTATTATGACGGCCATGGAGAGAATTAATTTATCCAAGCTTTAGACATAAAACCACTGGTGTCTGGGCCAAGGCTCTTCACAGGCTTTCCCAATAGTCAATAAAGAGAGACAGAAACCTTCAGGAATATTTGTTTCAGGATAGTTGTCCATTGCCAGTTTGCATCACAGATAATGGAAAAGCTTAGCCTTTACACAGCTAAAGCTGAGTAAGATATAACACACTTCAAAACCCCATTTCTACCTGACTGAGAGTTTTCCATTTCCAGGATGTCAGAGATTACTTTTTCCTCCTCAGAGATAGTTTGTTGAAAGGTTACTGAGTTTGGTCTTTGTAGGATCAAGTGAAGAACTAAGTGAAAAAAACCTTGATGCCTTCTATGATGAAAGTACTACCTGGATGGAAGAGGTGACAGCAGTGGATACTGTCTTGATTTTGCAATGCTTTTGACACTATCTCTCACAATATCCTTATAGACAAGCTCAGGAAGTGTGGACTGATGAGTAGATAGTGAGGTGCATTGAGAGGTCATGGCACAGGGTCTAGTTGGAGCCCTGTCACTATTGGTGTCCCCCAAGATTTAATATTGGGTCCAGTGTTTAACTTTTTCATCCATGACCTGGATGAAGGGGCAGGTGCCTCCTCAGCAGGTTCATTAATGACACAAAGCTGAGAGTGGTCCCCTGGAGTGCTGTGCAGCCCTTCAGATAGACCTCAACAGGTCGAGAAATGGGCAGAGAAGAACAGAACTGTCTGAATATAGGGTCCTGGGGAAGAATAATCCCAGTACAGGCTGGGGGCTGACCTACAGGAAAGCAACTCTGTGGATAAGGACCTGGGGGTCCTGATGGACAACAAGCTGTCCATGAGCCAGCAGTGTGCCCTGGGGCCAAGGGGACCAATGGGATCCTGGGGGGCATTAGGAAGAGCAATGCCAGAGGTCAAGAGAGAGCATCCTGCTCCTTTCCTCAGTCCTGGTGAGCTGACTCTGGAATGCTGTGTCCAGTTCTGGGCTCCTTGGTATAGGAGAGATGTGGAGCTCCTGGAGCAGGTCCAGTAGAGGGCTATGAAGATGATTATGGGAATGGAGCATCTCTCTTATGAGGAAAGGCTAAGGGAGCTGGGCCTGTTCAACTCCACTTTGTGATGGTAGTTTTCGACCACATTGGAATAAAGTTTCTGATGTATTTTACTTAGAATAAATAACAGCATACTGAAACACAACAGTTTCCCAGAAATTCAGTCTGCTCTGAATTCAAACAAGTAGCTGGAGGAAGTACTAAGCCAACCAGTCTCCTAGGCAGAAATTACATTTTCTTTGCACATATTAAGAAAATATTTAGGTATAATTATGTCATCAGTACTGTCCCTGATTTAAATTGCTTAACTGCCCCTTTAAAATGTGTGCAGTGAGAACATATGGATGAAATGCTGTCATTTCTCACCTTGGGTGATTGAAACTTTGAAGAACATTTCAGTCTCGCAGCCTGTCACTGGCTGCCATTCTGCAAAAGGGTCTCTGCTGGGCTTGGATCGCACCACCAGTGCTTTGCAAATGAAGACATTTTGGTTCCTGTTCTTTATAGGGCAGGATAAGTGAGGTTATCTCATTTGCACTTAAGATCTAGCATCAGGAGGAATGCTTTAGCATCAGGAGAAATGATTGACATTGGCATAAGTCTTCAAGCTGTCATTTGTGGGGAGTGATAGTTATTGAAACAGCTGTTCTGTTATCCACAGGTACTGCAGGAGGTGTTCTACAAGGGTCAGAATTATTCCGGTTTCAATAGGTATCTTTATCCTCCTTGGCAATCTTTTTATAGTCAGGACATATTTTCTGGCACTTTCATGCTTCCAGTGGCATATTATATAACATAAAATGCAGACATCCTGTCCTGTCCTGTCCTGACCCATCCTATCTGAAATACAATAGAAGCATCTGTTAATTTTAGACATAATTTCAGCTTGTACATTATTTAATTTTACCACCTTAATTTAACTATAAACATCACAATTTCTAATTTAAATCCACTGGGCATTGGTAAAATTTTATGCCATTCCTCCTTTCATACAAGTGGTTAATACTTTTGCTTTCTCGTGGTTTTGTTTTTCAGCTTCTTGCTGTACACACAAAGTGAAAAGAATATAATGAGTTTCATAGATAAATTTTCAAACTGTTTCTCAGTTCATCTGTATTTGTACCACTGGCCTAAATGAAGATCCCTTTAGAGCCAGAAAACAGGGACAAACACTTTGATTTACTGCTAGAACAATCCGTGTTAACTTTGTAAGGACTCCCAATGCCTTTACTGGTCAAAATTACAGCTTTTTGGCAAAGGATGACCTCACTCTGCCTTTCAGGGTCAGGGCAGAGGAAATCAACATTTTAAAAGCCAGAATTCTCCATTCTAAAACAAAATTTCAGGAGCTACAAAACTACATTTTCAGGAGCTTTTCAGAGTATAATTTCACTTCAAAGAGTAGCATCCTCATAGTAGCACTATCAGCATCCTCATAGTGATGTAATGGCCCTATATAAGAGTAAACAAAAAAAGGTAGATACATTCCTCTATTCCTATTAAAGTTATTTCAAGCAACCTGTCCTCCATCTCACCTTCTCCATTGCACTAAGCTTTTCTGCAGAAATTTGTACTAAAGCCTTACTCCTTGTACCCCAGCAATGACTAACTTGGTTGCCTTAGGACATTGCCATGGGTGAGGGAAAGGAGAGTGAAGAAAGACAAATCACGGTGGTAAGGAAGCCAGTTCATATTTGACTGGTTCCTCTCACCAGTGGTATCTGCAAATGTTCCTTGCTTTTCTGTAACCTTATGAAACAACAACTTTAGTAGTCAAATAACCTTAGATCTCCTTTTATAATTAGTGCTATTACACAGAACCTAAGCTTACACAAATGTCCCTAGTGACATGATTAACTTCAGAGATACTAGTCAGCAGGAGTCAGTCACAAAGCATAAACTAATTAATGCTTGAGGACAAGGGTAGGACAAAAGAGGTCACTCATCTGATGTGCTTTTGAGGATTGCCAACTAAAAATGGAAAGGAAGCATAGCACATCATTTTCAGGGAGTTATTTCAGCAGTAACTGGAGAAACTGTGAAGGCTTTCCTGAGTCCTTCTCTCTTTTTCATTTTCTCTTGATGATCTATTAAGCATGGCAAAAAAAAGGGGGGGGGTGGGAAGTACAGATCAGAAAAGTAACTAAATGCATCTAAGAAAATAAATTTATGGAAGGCACCAAATTTACAGAAGCACACCGAAGTTAGAAGACATGTCTGATGTGATGGTGTTGTGTAAAAGAAGAATGAATCTGATATTTTTATCTCTTCAGATTTCTTTTTGTGCAGCAGAGTGCTTTTATTCTTAGGCCCAGATGCTTCATTCTAATTCTATTTTGGTAAGCATTTAAATATGCTCTTATTTGCTGACCTCTGTGAGAATTAAAGTAAAACATCTGCTTAATACTTTGCTGAACAAATATAGATGATTAATATATGCTTAAGTGCCCTGATGAAATGGGGGCTGTGTTAGCAATGTTCTCATTTCATACACAAGGATGAGAAGTTTGCAAATATAAAATTATGGAATTATGCTGATTTTATTAACTAAAGATCCTGTCTAGTCTACTTGGTTTCACCTTTGTATCTGCTGAAGAACTTGGTTTTTTGTGTTCCTCATATAAATATACTGCAGCCACCTCTGGTTCTCTATGCTGGCCTAATTAGGTGCTCACATCTGGGCAGGAACCCGGGAGCCCCCAATGCCCAGCAGAAATTCACTTACTCTTGTTCTCAGCCAGCAGAGAAAGTAGGGTAGAGAATAGAAATGGAGACAATGTGGTCATCAGGGAGAACAAGAGGTATGAAAGGACTGGGAGAAGAGTTGTGAAACAACAGGTGCTCCATGGAAGGATGCTAGAGAGACGAGGATACAAAACCTGGATAAGGAGTGCAAGTGCTGGAGACTCTAAAAATGCATGGGCAGGCTGCAAACAGGACTGCTTTGAGACAGATTCAGGCTCTAAGTCTGGCAAGACATTAGAAAGGAGTAAGATAAATGGGAAGGGTAGAAAAGTGGAATTAATTCTTTCAGTGCCATCTTTAAGAATTTATCAGTTAGCTACATTGCATTCAATTAGGATACCCATGTGAGAGCTCATGCCTCCTGAGCAATGGATTGAGGCAGGGAGCAGCAGAGGGGTGAGACTGTGCAAAGGGAAAGGGAAATTGGAAGGCATGAGGGTAACGGATCCAGTATAGAGACGGGAAGTGAATGATGCCAGAGAGGAACAAGGGATCTGTGATTCAGGCCACACTCCTGGAGCTGGGGCAGATGTGCGCCAAGTATCTGGATTTCTCTCTGTAACTTTGAGACTAAAACAGACTAAAGAGGTAGTCCATTAAGAAGATAACTGATGTTATCTATTCTTCCACTGACTTACATGACAGATGGTGGTAAACTTTAAAACTACATCACTTTTGAGTCATATAATCTTAAATATTTCACATATAGATCGGGGTTTTTTCTGGTGAAAATGAAAAGGATTTCATATTCACACATAAACAAATAAGGACCAATAAAAAGCATTCAAATTACCCAGTCAAGATTCAAGAAGCTCTAAAAAAATAAGAATTGAGTTTGTCAGACCATTTTAATTTTATCTCAGTATGCATATACATGCGTGCAAACAGTAGTTTTTTCCAGAGTCACAATTTATACAGAGAAGCATCGACTGTTTTACTTCTCCTTTTATGTCTCCTCTGAGTTGTGCATGGAACAAGAATTCTTCATAGTGTTGTTTTGGCATTCAGTCTACATCTCCCTTTCCTCCAGTCTCCCTGCTGTAAGAAAATAACTACAGGAAGACTGAAATCTCTGACACAGATTTTGCTCTAAGCAAATGTGACCTTATAGTTCTATGGCTCCATTGGCTTCTATATTTTCAAAAATAAATAATGGGCAAAATATATATACCATTCTACCCATGAAATGGAATTGTTCTACCTTTTGCTGAGGATAAACAGAAAAACTTTGTTCTAACAGAAAAACGATTAAAGCCCATTTAGTTAGAGAACACCAATGAATTTGAAGGATACTCTAAGCAGTAACTCCTGACTGAAGTTCTATTTCAGTTGCAAAAGCTGGTCTTTTTGGCAGTGTCTAAAGAGAAGAGAGATTAATATTGGATAAAGTTGTTGAAAGGTTAGTGAGCTGTAGAGATTTTTTTGACAGTCTTACAAGCACTTCTTATTGAATTAGAAATGACATCAGACAACATTCTGATTTTGGAAAAAAAGTGTCTTTTTCATCCTTAAAGTAACAGTACAGGGGAAATCTGAGAATTCAGAGGAGCTGTAGGATCTAATCCTTTTCCTACTCCCTTTGTACTCACCTGCTTTTTTCTCAAGGCATAGAAAGAGGCAAAAATTGATGCTACACTAGAGTGCTCTTGAGTGTATAATTTATTGTGCAAAATTACCTCACTTTAAGCAGCAAGGATTGTCATTATTATTTATTCTAATAAATAGAATAGAGTGAAGCTTCTGTCTTTCACCTCTTCTTAAAACATTATGTCTAGTGCACTGCCTCATTACTTGAAGCCCAAACCTCTCTACATGAGAGCAGCTGCTGGAAGACACACTCCCTGGGTCAGATCGTTAGAGAAGCTTTAATCCTTTAGAACAATTTTTCAATACTGTTTACACCAGGGATTTCCTTGTACAAATCCTCTTTACACAAGACAAGAATAACACAGGAAGAAACTATTTGTCTTTGATCTCTGAAAAGAAGGAGAGCAAGTTTAAGTCCTCGAGGGGGCTTTCTATCACTTAAACTTACCAGGAGGGGATTAATCAAAGATATCTTTGCTGCGTGCCATACAGCCAGCTTCAAAGGTGCAATCACATTGATCAACGTACAACAGAGCAACACTCTCAGCATCTTGTGTTTTGAGGTAGCACAGAGACTGAAATTCCCAGTTTGTTTCATGACTCGTTCTTTCCCATCAAAACAACCACAGGCTACCGAGATGCACTGGAATCCAAAGCACACGGGTCAGGTGTTTGCATGGAACTCAGCCCTGCACTGTGATGAGCAGTGAGCACTGAACCCTCTGTAGTGATTTTATGTGCCAGTTCCTTGCAAGCAAATCTGATCTCCTTTCACACGGCCCTTTAAAATAATGTTTTGTATGCAAACAAGTTTCCTCCATTTATAGATGCTTTATTATTCCTGCATAACTCCATTTTTTCCAATGCTTACCTAGTGTTATATCCAGCCTACTGTGTCTGCAGACAACTGAAATACTGTAGTGGTGAACTAACTCTATTGCCATCAATGAGAAAGACTAGCAAACTTTCAGATACAAGTCCTGTATACGTTGTAAATAGAATAATAGATGGAAAGCTTATTAATAAACTTAAAAGAAATATTTCTCAGTGAAATATAGTAAATACTTTTTTCACAAATCTCAATTAAAAAAAATCCATTTTACTAAAATATTTTTAATTTTCTAATTTTGTTGAAAGTGATTAACTTTTGTTATATTTTCATTTGAAGAAAATATAACTGTTGCAAAAATGTTCCTCTCATGAAACGCTTGCCCATTTTCATCAGTTACCTGCACATAAATCCCAGCTTCTTCCAAAACTGGTTACAAATTTTTCAATTAAGAGCCTTGCCATTAAAACCACTAGAGAAAAAAATGTTTTCAAAGTATTCTAGTGTCTTCTAGGCAATGTATATAAATTTTTTTGGCATCAGGGAAGGATTTTTGGGGACACAAAAAACGTGACCTTCATTACAAGACAACCATATGCCAGTAACTACAAAATTTAGTTGAATCTTATGGACAGATGAAATCTCTGATATATATAACTGAGAAAAGGGGCTTTTCCATTAGTGTCTTGTAGCCTAGCCATGGCACTTTGTATCAGGCCATAGATAGCGAATCCACTCCTTTGTAATGCACTGAATGTTTAGTTACTTATACAGCGAGAAATATACAAAGACATGCAAGGAGAGTTCCTAGCCCTACTAAGTGACCTACTTAGCTGGACTGTTGGCTGTATTCCATCTTTATTTGCCTCTTGTTTGGTTTCTTTTTTTCCTCATTGAAAGACTTCAGAATATTCTGGTTCTATGCCAATATTGTGCAAAACCAAATGTAAAGAAGAGAAAATTTTTCAGTTGGGTGGAGTTGCTTTTATATAGATAATGAAGATATTTCTAGACTCTCAGAAGAATAAAACGGTGAAGCTGAGAATAGCATCACCAACTTTTTTTTAAACTTTTGCTAAAATTAACCTACTTTCCTACAATCTCTTTTTGAGATATGTCCATTTTATCTAGTGCTGGTCTTCTAAGGTGGCAGAACAAACCTGAATAGAGCAACAGTTCCAGCTCAGGTTGCTAGTTCCCTTGAGATGCCATTGCTCTTTTCTGCCTCAAAGGATATTTATTGCCCAGGCAGCTAGGAAGACAAGGGGAAGAATACAAAGGCAAAGGCAGTGCTTGTTATTTGGGCTCATCAGTGTCTGTTTGATTTTCTTTGTAACAAGTCTGACATTTCTCAGTAGGTCACCCCAATTTTGGGTTCTTGACAGAACTTCTCATCCCATCTTCTCTATGTGCTGTCTCTTGCTACCCCTTCACTTCTTGGGAAACTCCCCCTTTAAGATGTGTTTTTCTGTGACAATAGGAAGAAAATGACAAGTTGTGAAGGAAGAATAACTTAATTTTTTCTGCCTTTTAAGAACGCCTTCGTGAAGTGCAGCTGGTCTCTGCCATCTCCCTGTTCTCTGTGGCTGCTGAGCCAAACATTGGAACAGGAATAAAATCAACTGAGCTATGTCTTGAATAGAAGAAAGGAGCTGTTCAAGACCCCAGCAGAGTTAAACCTCTTGGAAAACGTGGAGAACAACTGGAGGAAGTTTAAAAGGAACTACAAGGAATGGGCAGCAACTAAAAGGGAAGACAGAAGGCAGCCTGGTTTCTGACAGTAGGTGGTTTTGAACTACTTGATTTTTAAATGGTTTTCAGTAACTCAAGCAGAGAGGCCAACCCTGAAAGTGAAGTAAAAAATTCAAGGAGTACTTCACACTTCACATAAAAACGAATCATCAGAACAATTGTTAGACAGACACAGAAAAAAAAGGTTTGCGAGAATTGTGGAGGAATTTGTACAATTTCAAGCTGTACAAAGATATCTTTCAGTTTTGGATTTAACTTGATCCTTAACATCTGACAAAATTATGAGACCATCTGTGGTGGCCGGTGAACATACATTACAAGCGACAGAGAGTTCTCAGTAAGTCCAGTCCCTAGTATCGCAGGAGCCACTTTGTGTTCGGGTGGCCAAGGGGGCTTCTCCCAGGATGCATTGTTCTGTTATGTTAATCTATCCCAGTTTGGATTCCCCAGTTGGCTGTTGGCCTCTACCCCTCGTCACTCCCCCAGAGTTCCCCATTGGTCCCTGTTCCCCAGTCCCGCCTTTTCCCCGCCCCCGGATAAAACTGTGAGTTTCAGGATCATGTTGGTATTTGCCTCTGCAACCTCCGACAGTGTAGAAGCAATAAGTGCCCCTGCCAGAACGCACCCAAATGCCCTTCTCGACTCTTTGCTACCGAGTGTAACACTGAACCCACCCGTGCTTCTGTGCGTGCATGTGGGACCCCACAGAGCCGGGCAGGGACAGTATTAAATGGCGCCTCAACGTGGACAGCCTCGGACCATCCCCGACAGCATCTCCAGTAGTTCCTGGATTTAAGTCGCATTTGAGCAGCCATAGCCCCAAAGAAACCTCTGAGTTCTATCAGGGGCTTGGCGGAGGAGACCAACAACCTTCTAGGGAAAGAGAAGACTGGTCTAAAGTCGGTGGACCATCCTCGAGACTTTTATTTGACCCTCTAAGGTAATATGGGTCACTTTTGTATCTTTTTGTTAATTGCCTTTTATCTCGAGGGTTGGGAAGAGATGAAGATGGGGGCAGAGTTCTCTTATCTCCTGCTGTCTTGGTTTGAAATTCCTCCCTTGGAATGGCAGATGAACCCCCTTCCCTCCGAGTTATAATAATTTTGAAATCAAGGGGCTTTTAGGCAAAGATGTGAGAAATAGGAATAACAGTTCTTTACTATTATGTATCTATATGTGTATAACCAGTCAAACAAACAGCAATAACCATGGCAGTAGCAGCAAACAATCACAAACCCAGTCCCAGCCTTCTCGGCTGTCGGGCCCTTTCCCCTCGGGTGCAGTTCCGCTCGCAGCCGGCAGGGGCGCTGGCGGCTCCCGGTGAGCAGGGCAGGTGCGATGGTTCCCCCGCGGCTGCAGGGGGCGCTCCGGAGCGAGCTCGGGGAGCACGCGGCACCGGTACCCCGGGATCCCGGGAAGGGATGGGACAAAGGCTTCACAAACCCCTGGGCAGCCGATCCCGGTGTCCGGCCGGACCCTCGGGAACAGCGGGCTGGAACAGCAGGGACGAGCAAAAATCCCGGGTGGCAGATGCGATGTATCCAAATGGGGAACCCCCCCGGAGGTCTGGGCCGGCAGGGCGAGCACGGCTATGGCGTAGTGAAGGCTCGAAGCAGCAGCGGGGCAGGGCGTCCACAGCCCGGCTCCAAAATTCCTTTAACAGAAGAAAAAACCGGGAGAGCTCCTAAAAGAGAGCTGCGAGAAGCCTTTCTCCCAGTTCTAAAAGTCCTTGTTAGGGAAAATTTTTGTTATACCAGGGAAGGTTTAAAACATTTTGTTCAATGGTTATTTAAGCAGTGGTTAGTTGAGTATTTAAAATGCTTTGTGCGATGGTTGTTTATATCGGGAAAAGGTTATTTGCTTTACAAGCTAGCAAAAGCTGTTGATAGTCTTGTGAAACGGTTCGGAAATGTTAACCCCAGTTTAAAAAATCCTTTACCACTTCCCTCTCCCTGCATCCCTGATCCCTCTGCCCTTCTTCAAGGGAAACCAGGAGATGGATTCTGCCAGAGTGCACAGGTCTGCTACCGTCTGCCTGCTCTCTCCTGATCTCCTTTGTTCCCTGCCCAGGGTGGTGCTGGCCAGGCCACCCCGGGTCCTACCCCAAACCCCTTCCCTGTACCCATTTCCCCGTACCCATTTCCCCATTTTTTTCCACTTTAAAATTGCTTCAAGACGGTGGCAGCATGGCTGGTCCTGCCAACCCAGCTGCTACCTTTATTTTTCATTCTCCCGCTTCCACTCCTCAACATGGCAGACACCATGTGAAAGCCCCGGTAGGAGTGGCGGCCTTTTCACCCGTGCGTGGTCCCTCTCCCCTGCCTGCTCCCACTTATGTTACCGCTCGCGGTCCCTCTTCCGTCCGTGGCCCCTCCTGTGCATCGATACATGTTGTGTTGGGCCCTTCTCCCTCCGACAAGAATCCCTTCCCAGCCGCGGACCCTGCCTCTTCCCCCTGTGTCCCTGTGCCCTCCATCGGTGGTCCCACTCGTGAGACCCAATCCACCTCACATTCCCACACAGCCGAGACCGAGAGTGGGGATGGTAGCAGCCGGGGAGACTCCAAGACACTTGGGGACAGTGGCATCTCCACGTGCGCTGCCCATGTCTCCCTCCCCTCACTACCCAGCCATAGTGAGCCTGTGACAATGCGTGCTAAGAGAGCAAAGCGTTGCGAGAGCTGCTGCAAAAACGCAGCGCCCATACCTGCTTTGTGAGGGGAGGTTGCAAAGTGTTTGTGCCTGCCTGCTCCGAGCCCTGTGCCGGACCAGCTGCTCCTGTCAGGCTCAGCCTGCCCCTGAGCGTTGGCTCTGTGCCCCAGTAGCCCCAGCAGAAGCCGTGAGCGAAGTGGCAAAGACCGGCTCGCAAAGCCACACTGAACCCACCTGTGCTTCTGTGGGTGCACGTGGGACCCCACAGAGTGGGCAGGGATAGTAATAACCATCTAGGGAAAAGCACTCAAAAAGAAGCTACTAAAAGATTCAGAACTCACCCTTGGCAAAGTAAAATTTTTCCAGGCCAAAGAAATTGTCTGCTAAAGCCCCTGAGCGATGGTGTTTGCACAGGTTTGAGGTGATGGAAGACCTGAAGCACTGTAAGGATGGATACCTCAGGCATGAAGACATGTGGAACAGTTCACAATTAAGAGCACAATGGTATTTCACAGGAGATGGAAAACTCCAGAAACTACTTTGGTATATACTCTCAGTATGTAAGAGTTTTTAAGTGCCAACAGGAGAAGCATAGCTTAAATAAAGAAGATAATGGCAAAAAATTTCAGTTCTGAAGAACCCTTCCCAGCAAAAATCAAGACTGCGACAAAGTGAGATAAATGTGCTGTAAATTTGAATTAATATGGAAAATATATAGATTTAAATTCTGACAGAACTTTGCAAGTCAATGCAATGAAAGAAACAAAGTCATTACAAGCACCTGAAGGTAAATGGATGGAGTTCAGTTTTTAGTACTGAATCAGTCTAAATTTAGACAAATAATCAGAGTTTAAATGGAGTGCAGGTGTCTTCTCTCTGCAAAAGGCTTTCTTAATCTGTAGAATCATGTAAGGTCGTATTTTGAGAAGATACTGCTCCATCTTCCTTCCTCTGACTAGAATGGGAACTTTAGGTAGCTAGACACTTTACACAGATCTTTCTTTTAAGTTTTGGAAGTGGAATCCATGGAATAAATCTGAGTACAAAAAAAAAAATATGGAAAACAGTAGATTGGAAAACATATATTTACTTTCTTCTTCACTATTAAGAAATGAAAATCCAGTGCAGATGAGAAATAGGAAGGATTCAACAGATGGAAATCCCAGATCATTAAAGAAAGATACAAGATGCTCTCTGGTCATAGGAAAATTGTCAACAGAACTTCAGAAGCTATCCATCTTTCTAAATTTGAATCTTGAATGGATGTATTTTTCTGAAGATGGTAGAATAAGTAGAACGGGAATGAAATAAGCACACTGGTCAGTGAAGGCGGCACATTACTTCTTAACCAGAGCTGGAAAGTTAAATTATGTAAAATGCAAATGCTCTTCACTCTCTGAAAGGACAGAAGTTTTTTGAGTTATGGTTGATACCAGATCATTTTTCTATGCTTATATCTGCTGCCATCCAAGATTAATGAGGCTGTCAGAAAAATGTTAATTAATTTCTGTGATTCAGGAATATCTAGAAGAGACTAAAATGCTCTACTTCTACTGCTAGAAATAACTCCTTGTGCCTCTCATAAACACACAGGGATCACTTTTTATACTTACTGTAAATGCTTTCTTAATTGAAGATAAAACAGAATTTTTTTCTATTAAAATTCACACTCTATATTACTCGGCTAAAGCATGCTGTAGTCAGTTCAAGAGCTGCCTTCTCAAGAAAGAGAATGTTCACCTTTCTAAGTTGAAAAGTGAACTTAAATGGTTGAAGACAACATCTTACACAGAGAATAGATCTACTAACACAGTATTGCTGGGACAAGATGTTTCAAGGCCATATTTTCAGTCTGAATTGTATTTAAATATTATGCAGGACTTTTGAAAAAGTAATTCCAAAGGGATGTGTAAAAGTAATTCCAAAGGGATTAACAGGAGAAATACAGACATTATACAGTAATTGCAAAATGTGAGGAAAGCATAGACATGTTTTATACTGATCTCAAGTGAATGACAGCATTGAAGGCAAAGTTAAACCTCATTGTTTGGAAAAACACATTGGTCAAATTAAACAAAAATACAAGGCCAGAATAACAGAAATGACTGGTCTCAGAATAAAACAAGCAGACCTTCTTGCATTGCACTCGAGAAAACACACTAACAAACAAGCCCTTGCCTGTTGCTCTCCCTTCCTCAGGACTATATTCCTGGCAATTAAACTGCTGTGTTCATGCAAATCAATATTCTTTGACAGATGTGATAATCTGGCATAGCAATATCCGTGGAATTACAAACATGAGTCTAAGCAGTTTGCAAGGAAATTATGGGTTCAGACATTTCATCCCTTGTCTTTATTGTCCGGAACCTTAGATGCTGGTTACAGAACAGTAAGGAAATAACTATAACTTTTTATTAAAAAGCAGCCAGGTCACACTCTCGTCTGTCAATTTACAAAACAGCAGGAAGGAATTATGGGCTGTCCCTAAAACTCCTAGGAAATTATGAATCTTAGAGGAATGCATTCGCTCAAATTGACCTGTTTGTGTCCTTGCCTATTTTAATGGTTGGAATACCGGTAACACCTCTGTTAGAAATTAGTTTGATACAATTTTCAGGTTTTGAAGGCCATGTCATCCAGACCACACAGAGGACCAATTGCTATGGGGAATATAGGCAATAGGAAGTAGCTTCATTGTTTTTGATATCACTTGCTATGGCTTTTACTGAATTTTGTCAGAAATATTGTTAGCTATTTAATATTGGAAGGTAATTTATGTGTCAAAACATATGACCACACAGCCTAATTTATTAGGAAAAATCCTAAGTTATTCATACAAGTCTCATCCATTTTAAGTAAAAATTTCCAGTTTTTCAAATGGCAAAAGCAGTCTTTAAACTGTTTGGCCAGTTCTCCTGATAATGATGTGTGCCATGTGTACCCTGTATATATTTAGGACTTTAGAAGAGTACAAGTTCTGTCATAAAATATGTTAATACATAAACTATATGTCCTTGTGTGTTGCATGCAGTTTTTATATTAAACAGATGTGAAAGAAAAATAAGTCCTATACACATGCCTGGAAGAATAAAAGGTAGGAAAACCACACCCCCAAACTGGAGAGTTATTCTTCAAAAATAGCCCTGGGGGTAGAGGATGGCCCTCAGGCTGAGAGCAGTAAATGACAACAGACTGGAGTGTGATCCACAGCCCACAAGCTGGATTTGAATTTGAGCTCCTGAGTTTGCAGTTGTAAAACGAACTACCCTGCTAACAACCCACAGAGACCAGATGGACCCGTAATTAATTGCAAATCCTTGTATTTGTGCATTTCCAAGGTGTGACTGATAATACAAATTTATGCAAGTACCTGTCTAAATGTATACAAACAATAATGATGTTTATTAGAACATGGGACCATCTCTGAAGTTCCATGGAGTATTTATAAAAAGATATCTCTCTCATGATTTCTTGTTCCCTCCTTGAGAGACCATATGGAGTATTAATTAGACAAAAGAAGTGGCACACAAGGAACTTGGGTTTTGTTTCATGTGCTTCTGGGGTGAATTTGCACAGCTCTCAGCAAGTTGTGTATTTGCATAGGTAGGCAGGGGGAAATAGCAATGGTTTTCAGCACAGCTAGGTCTGGATGTGGCATCTGCTCAAAAGTACTGTGAGGGAGCAACATGGATGTGTGTCCTCATAGGAGAAGAAGCCAATTAAAACACTTGTAACACACTGAAAACACCTGCAGGGAGCCACGCTGCTGCCTCGCAGGCCATGTCCCTTCTACGCAGCTGCTGAATTCAGACGGCTGATCCACAGACTGATCAGTTATAGGGAATTATAGGGAGTGTTTGTTTTTCTAGACAAACTAAAGGGAAAATTCAGGAAGATTGTGCTCCTGACTTAAGGCCTTAAGGTAGGTGTTATAGGGTAAGGTGAGTATGGGCTCAAATTAATTTAGTAAGATAGAGAACTCATTCAGCTCTCACTTATGCAGTTCTACAGTTTGGCCACTGGCTGAATTTTAAGGAATGCATCTGCAGCTTTCTCTCCTTATGAAAACACTGGAGTGAAAGAGATAATTTCTAATAAAAATTTCTACTAGTTCTAGTGATTTTTGAAATGAAAGACTATATAATGAATTTTATAGTAGGCTGAATTTGTATAAGAGCATATTCATTGCAATGAATGCCAGGTGCTGTTTGGCACCTAAGACTACATTTAGTCTACAGTCTAAGCTGCAAAGGTTTTATATTGGAAAAGAAAAAAAAAGGAAGGCAATAGGAGACTACCCCATTTTACCCCTTCCTGTAGCTGGCCGCAGTGCGTCCTGGCAAAGCTCCATGTTAGAAAGAGCCTAGGTAGAAAGAGCAATTCCATGTATCTGTCATAGTGGAAAGTGCCACAAAGACTGATTAGAGTGGAAAGGAAAGAACCTTTCTTCTTCATGTTGAATTCCAGCATAAGTACTCACCATGACTTTGTTTCTCCAGACAAGCAAGCACATGTCTGTCCCACTCAAGTGTAGAGCCTCATGCAGTAGGCAAGTCTCACCACATCCATACTGCTTGTTCAATGCAACTCACTCAGCAAGACTCTCTTCTGGCTGTTTTTGCTAAGAAGAGAACTCGATTTGTAACATATATGCAGTGCAGATGACTTGGAGATTGGTGTCATGGAATGAAAGAGGTGCTGAACCCATCTGACAGTATAGATGCACGCTGTGAAATCAGTGAGATTTTGTTACATTTCTTTTTCCAAATATAAACTCTACAGATTTTCATTTTCAGAAGTGTTCATTTTTTTCCATAGCTGTAACAGCAGCAGTATGAATCTGTGCATTCATTACCTACATACACCAGCTTGACTTTTTTACAATGACTCATTGAAGCCTGAGGTCACTGAGTGGGAAGGTTTCAAAGACCTGCTAAGGAAGCACAGTCCCTGTCAGGAATTTTTGATATAGGTTATCTCTACCTTGTGCAGCTGAGTTACTGACAAAGTGATTTCACAGGAGATCTTTATATATATTTAAAAGGTGATTCACTCAGCCTTGGAGACAACAGACATTGAAGGCAGTTGACTACAACACTGGAAAAATCACTTTATGGTACTAAATACTTTTTCCTAACTGACAGAATCATTATTTTTTGTGTGCACTGTAGTTCCTTTGTGCCATATGAGCACTCATTATCCTATACTTACTAAGGTTAAAATCTCTGCTGGATGACACAGGGAAGCTTGAGCAGCAGGGTAACAATTAACAGACCTCAAAAAGCTTTGAAGTTTCATCTGGATAAATGCAGATGGATTTGAAGGTGGTTCAGCTAAAATGTCTCTCCCTCTTCAACCTGTCCTGTTTTTTCTTTCTCCCCTTCTAACTTTTTTTTTTTTTAAATCAAAATGATTTGGTTTCAGAATCAGGCAGCAGATCTAACAATTCCAGATTTTTACTCGCTGTGTTGCCAACTTTTTGACTTCAATTTAATAGTTCACTGGTAGAACCCACATGTCCTGATGTTTTATTTCTGTTTCATATCCAGATAGCTTCATTTTTCCCTAGCTATAATAGAATCAGTATGAATCATTACCTTCCTACCAGCAACCTGGCTTTGGAAGGTGTTCACTTTTCGTTCATATCTGCTTTGAAATCAATGAATGATCCAAACTCTGCTTCTCTCTCTCTTTCTTTTTTTTTTTTTTTTTAGAGGACATCAGTGACTTGGAGACAGAGATATTAAGGAATTCACTGAAGAACTTTAATTCATGGCATATAAAATGCTACATGATGATGTTTTAGTACTGTTGAATCTCTGGGTGTCATTAGGCATTGTTCTGGCTGAACTCTACTGGTCTTGTGGGTTCCATTTGTAATGTTTGGCTTTGTGCAAAACTGTATAACCCAGTCATACCAATCTTCCAGATGGACAAAAATGCAGCTCTCAAGTTGTCAGGCTCAGGTCTTCTGCAGTTCACCTGACAAAAAATATCAGGTCTTGGGCTGTCACTTCTCTGTTGTATTGAGTCAGAAATCATGGGCATAGATATTTCTAAATTTCTGTATTTGGAGTTACCCTGAACCTCTAGGTCTGGAGTAGCCTGGAACTGTGGTCTGCCAGATTTAATTTTTCATTACGAATTTGGCAAAGGTGAGGAAGTGTTGCTCCAAACTTAAGTGAGACTACCAATTTTGCAAATCCTTGTATGTTGTATTGACCTCCTCTTCATACCATTTCTTTAAATATACAATATATATCTTAACTGAAAGTCTAATCCAATCTTAACTTTAGCTAATCCAGTGATGAAAAAGCAATACAAATCACCTTCAAATGGGTTATCATTACATTTATTAGGAAAAAACTTTTTGTTGTACAGATATTTTTGTCTAGGAAGATGGATATTCTATACTAGCATAAGACACCTTTATACTCAACATGAAAATCTAATGGGAAGCAGTTTTGCCTGGTAGAAGTTATACTGGCATAACGCTTTAAAATCCTTTTTTTCAGATAGCTTCCCAAGCTCCCTTTGACAAGCTAAGTCATGTTCCCCCAAGCAGACATTGCTATTTGATAAGACTTTTATTATTTCTATATAAAACTGGCCCCTAACAGTTGGATGGAACAATGCTAACTTGGCCTATTTGTCAGAGCATATAAATACATGCATGGTCTACACTGGACAAACTGTTAAAAACTGCAACAGGAGCAATATCTTTAGTGACAAAATTGGGAACAGTGTGATAGAATGTGCTTATTCCACCTGCAGTTGTAAAGATTTGTTCATTTTCCAGCTTGGTTTCCCCGTTCTCACTATCACAATGCCACACAGCAGTATTATGATAAAGTACTGCAAGGGACCCAGGACAGTGCTGTGTCTGAGCACCTGTTTCTTCTGCTGGCAAGAGTCAAATAAAGATTAAAAGTGTGGCCATTGTTAAGCTTAAAACAAAAAAAAATATGTTGATGGTGTTCAACAGATTTAAGAATCCCAGTTCAAGAGCTGGATTTCTCTTACATGTCATGGGAACAATCCTGAAGAACTCTGCTAACTGAGTGGTCACTAACTGGATTTCTGTTTCTGACATTATCTATGAAACATTGATAGATTATAAATCTACATGTGAGAAGTTTTTTTCCTCTGAGCAACTGTTATGATATTTATGGTTCTTCTCTGTTGCTTTTGGAGAGAAGGCCAACACGAGATATCATGGTTAAGTTAAAATAATCACCAGGTCATGAGGACTGTTAGTCTCACTGGTGGAGTTAAGGAACAGTGAAGATGCTGTATGCCTTGTACACCTTTGTGTAGTGTCCGTCTGAATAACCTCTCCATTCTTCTTGGTTTATGAGGGTTATGGTAGGATGTAAACAGTGTTAAAATATATTTTTTAAATAATAAATGAGCATTGCAGTTACATGCATGGCATATAGAATTTGTTGGCATTTTTTTCCTACCTGAAAATAAGTGTTGGCTGTTTCTGTCATTGCTGAGGAGCTTAATTACTTCTGGCTGTAGTTTTAGTTGTAGGGTCCACATAGAGCCTTTTCATTTGAGAGTGTCATATCCTCAGTTCATCATTACTATGTGGATGTACTGGCAGAGCTATGTTGCCTCCACACCTTGCTAAAGCAAAGCTTAACTTGACCTCTCTGAAGATTGTCTGTGGTGGGTTCCCTGGCAGCAGCTTCACTCTCGGTTCTGCCTTAACACACTGCAATTTGCTGAAATGGTTCAAAAAATGAAAGGACTCAATTTTTGGACAGCTGACTGAGCTCACCGAGGTGAGCCTCACCTGCCACCAGGTGCCTGTACCTCTCTCTGCCCAGAGCTACAGTCTCCTAAACAAGGATGGTAAAATAAATTTGTGGCTCTGCACAGATAAAAAGTCACAGAAGGAGACCCAATTTATTCAAAAGCTAAATCTAGTTCATTGGAAGATGAGCTGAGGCAGAAGAGCTACAGGAGCAAAATTCTTCTGCTGCTTTCCAAAAGGTGCTACAACCTCTGACAGCAGGGGAGACCTGGGTCTGGAAAGATAATCCAGAAATTGAGACACAGCATGCTCAGAGATGTTTGTTATCAGTTTTCACTGTCTACAGTGATAAAACATCCTTGAAGAGGTAAAAAACTCAGACCCTTAATGAAGACCTCCAAAAGCATGAGGACAAATGTGGAGGACAACAAAAGAAATTAGATTTTCCCTGTATTATTTTATAATTATGTAATAAATAAACTGTCCATCATATCGATCCACTGAAAATATAGGTGGAGAAGGAATTTACCCATTTTATGGATGATCATTTTGGCCCAGTCACATATCATGAAAGAACAGGAATATAACTGAACATGCAAGATGTTATCTAGTTTATCTCACTTCTGATTTGAACAGCAGAGAACTCACCTATATCTCATATCCCAAACCAAAACCAAAATGAATGAGTTTACCCACTTTCTTCCTCATTTTCACCACTAAAATTAAAAACAGGGTGTGACTCTGAGAGCAGGAATTATCTAGACTGTAATCTATTTGACTTGAAGGCTGTCTTCCTGTCCTGTGCTAGTCTATGTTTGCTATGTTTTAGCAAACTAAAATCCTGATCATCTAATGGTGACTCTGAGGGCTGACTAGAGCACAGATAAATAGTACTAATGGAAGTTGAAAACAGATGCACAATTCAGTGAAGATGCAAAATAGAACTGGAACAGGGAAACAGCTACCTTCAGTTTCTATCTGACAGTTCTGTTTCCAAATTTTCAGAGTAAAATTTGAGGTAATGAATATGGCCTGAAAATGGCAGAAGTTTTCTTGCAAGGATGATGTTAAAAAAAAGCAATCATGAAAAATAGCCTACTCACTTTGGAGAGGCTAACCTTAATGCAAATAATGCACATGCAAATATTTGTCCATGTGGAATCTCATGTGGTTTAACAAGACCAAGTGCAAGGTGCTGCACCTGGATTGGGGCAAACCCTCGTATTGACACTGGCTGGGGATGAAGAATTTGAAAACAGCCCTGCCTGGAAGGACTTGGGGCTGCTGGTGGGTGGGAGGCTGGACATGAGCCAGCCATGGGCACTCACAGCCCAGAAAGACAATCATGTCCTTGGCTGCACCCAAAACACAGTGGGCAGCAGGTCAAGGAAGGGGATCCTGTCCCCCTGCTCTGCTGTGGTGAGACCCTGCTAGGAATATTGCATCCAGCTTTGGGGTGCCCAGCACAAGAAGGACATAGCCCCTGGAGAGTGTCCAGAGGAGGGCAGCCAAGATGACTAGAAGGATGGAGCACTGCTCCTATGAGAAAAGGCTGAAACAATTGGTTTTTTTCAAACTGAAGAAGAGGAGGCTTCAGGGTGGCCTAATTGTAGCCTTCCACTGCCTGAAGGCAGAAAGTGACTTTTTTACAAAGGCATGTAGTGACAGGACAAGGGGGAATGGATTCAAACTGAAAAAGAGTAGGTTTAGATTAAATATAAAGAAGAAATTCTTTACTGTGAGGGTGCTGAGCACTGGAATGAATAGGTTGCCAAGAGAAGCTGTGGATGCCCCATTCCTGTCAGTCTTCAAGGCCGGGTTGGATGGGGCTTGGAACAACCTGGTCTAGTGAAAGGTGTCCCTGTACATGGCAGGGGAGTTTGAACAAGATGATCTTTAAGGTTCCTTCCAGCCCAAACCATTCTATGATTCAATGACTCTGATTTTATGGTTCTACATATGCTTGAAACAGTAAACAGAAATCAAGCACTAGTGACTGAAACATAAATATTCAGAGAGAATTAATGAGAGAGATGGTAAGTGTTTTGATTATGCTATTAGTTAGTTATTAAGAAAATGAAGGCATATTCTGTGTGTGTAGTAAGCCACTTCTTCTAAGATACAAAGCAGGTATCTTAGAAGACTAACTTTCAGTGAAATAAACTTAATTCCATTTTTGCTTGGGGGCCAAAAGACATCCCACCTAAACACAACCCTGTATGTTTTTCTTTTCCATTAAGATGCTATTGTTGTATTGGAAGAAAAATTATTCTGCAAAGTTTCATTTTAATTAATGCAATTATTTTTATTTTCTTTAGAATATGAAAAACTGTGCTAATAATTCCACACTTTATACAGTGACAATTCATTTTACTCCCTTGAAATGATAGATATGATACATCAGTGTTAACTGGTAGACTTGCTGATCTTCACAATTAAGTCTTGACTGTTTTGTTCTGAGATGGTTTATGAAAATTTAGAATTTGTGTTTGTGGGGTGTTTTTTGTTTATTTGTTTGTTTTGTTTGGATTTGTTTCTTGGGGTTTTTTCCTGTGGTGGTATGAATAAAGAGATAACAGAGAACTAGATTCATTACTGTTCTAACATCTTGAAGGTTTATGGCAACTTAGCCAAAATGGAACACTGTAAGGAATAGTTAATGCTTTCCTAAAAAACATTTCTTAAAAAATTGGATCTTGGTGTGATGACCTGGATAATGCCCTGTGGTGCTGTCAGGAAAAACTACAGGGAGAGAAATGCCCTCCTACCTAGTGTTTCCACCAACAAGCCTATTCCTGCCTTCTTTGAGAAGATCCATGCTCCCTTACAGGCCACCCTTTTAGGGATGTGTCCTCCTTTCTCTACAGCCCTACCAAGGTGAACTTTGGGGAATGGTCTTGCACCCTTGAGGAGCTGGAGGTGTGAAGACTTTACTTGCTGTTACTTTGGTAGCTATTTGGGTTTGTCTTTAAGAATCCTTCATGATACCCAAGGGTGGCCACACGACAGAATCTGTCCCAGAAGAGAACTTTTCAAATTCTTATTTTATTAAGAATTCCTATCTGGAGTTCCTCTGCACTTTTCCATACTGGAGTCCTCTCAGACTTCTACTGACCTATTTTCAGTTTATGAATTACTTGCAAATCCCTTTGAAATTAATTATTTATCTTCAAGGACCTTAGGTTTGTCTGTTACCTAATATTTTCTTTCAACTGGTATATTTTCATGAAAAAAAATGCTTTATTTGCAATGACAGAAGCAGAGTTTTACAGAATTCACTGTATTGCCATGGGAACGAATGAGTTCCTTCTGAATCATCATGGCCAAACTAACTCAGATGAAATAGGAACAAGCCCTAACCTTTGCCCATTCTTCAAACATACGTCAAAACTGATGTGGTCTGAATGTTCAAAAAATTGAGGAGGTCCCTGGTATACATAGGTGGATTTCTAAAGCTATTTATATTATTGGAAAAGCAAAGAGGCACCTGCTGATTTATCTGTACCCTTTCACACTTAACTGCTTGAAAAATATGTGACTTTCAGGCTGAAAAGAATAATTAAGAACTTACTGAAAAAGCTGTGAAGAAAGGATATTCTTTTAGAAAATTGTTCTAAATTTCCTTTCATACTTCTTTCCTTTTAGGATTTTCCAATACATTTTAATGTTTTTAATAAAAAAACCCCCATAATTTTGATCATTGTCACAAAAATGCATTGTCTTTATTATCTGTAGATCCATTAGAATCTGAGATGTCTGGAACTTTTTTTGTGCCTGTTTCTACAATTCAGATTTTGGCAAAAGACAGCAAAATGTTGAAAACTTACTGTGGAAGAAAATATAAAGAAAAAAGGGGAGAAATCAATGAAATGTATTTCATTTTATAAATGAATAAAAGATGAAAAACTGAAATAAAAATGCTCCAGTTTTTGAAAATCAAAATTAAAATTAGAAGATGATTTTTTCCTTATTTTTCCTGACAGTGTCTTCAAAGGTAAAAATCCTATCTCTGGTGTTTTGAAATTAAAAGTGTTATTTTATGACCAAACATATATTTCACTAGGAAGATTTTGATGTGCCTTCTTTATGACTGGTTTTTTTCCTGATTTTATTGAGTTTTGTACCTTGAAAGGATTCATTCTCCATCAATCATTAAAGTGAGTCTATAATCAAACCTACAGTAAATTATAGTCTTAATTTCTGTATTCACTAATACAGAGTTTGAAAGTGTTCACTTCAACACAGATAACAGAAAATCTGAAGATTTCTGGCCTGCACAACTAGGTTTGGGGACTTGAAGGAATCTGGTTCCACAGTGGGAGAGTGGATGAAGTGGGGTCTCGGATGAAGCACTGCTAGGTTCTGCCTCCATGCTTCATGTATTCTTCAGGGTGGTAGAAATTCAGTCCAGTTGAAACTTAAACATTTCAATCTTTTTGTTGACGCTGTCATGAATTTTGCCTTTAAGCAAAATGTTAGGAAACTAACCTTAATATTTCTATTCCCTGTTTTAACAGTGCACCTACATTGAAATAAAAAAGTAACATTCATTACAATTAACACACACTTGCAAAAGATTGGTAAGTCATATAATTAAAAGTAACTTTCTAATTATAAATATTTCTGTAATAAGGGTAGTTTTGTCAAAATTTTTAATAACTTCTCAGGATAAAACCCACTTTTTTGTATATACAATTATTTTCTTTTGTCTCCCATGAGAGATATATCAACCAAGTCAGAAGACAGTGTGAAATATTGAGCATAAGCATGATTTTGAAAAATGCTGGCAGTGCTCACAATTTGCACATCAGCTTAATGCTTAAAGACTAGTCAAAATTCAGAGACTAGACTTCAGTGATTTATGCAGAGTCAAGATCTTCAGCCCTCTGTTGAAGGAGTACACAACTAAGGGCATGGGGGAGTATGTAAGAGCTAAATTCAATATCCTTGGCTGGAGATACCCTGATTTTAATCGCCTAATCCCAGAAATGTTTTCCATTTTGGCCAGTGTAATTTATTAAAAAAACAATTCAGCATACAGTGGAAACCAGAAATTCCCCCTCATGATGTAAGGTACAACAGAAATTATAGAGAAGCTGGGCTCTATTTGCCTGCACTTACAACTGCATTTGTGAGAAATCCAATCCCATGTGGATTTGTTAGGCACGTGCAGAAGATTAAACTCTTGCTGTGAATTTAAGAGAGATGTCTGGCTTCTGAGATCCAGGATCATGTGCAAGAAGCAAATTCATCTAGTCCAGGGCATATGCTCAGAAGGGAAATGATTGCTGCAAAAGGGATATTATCAAGAAAGGAGAGTGAATTTAGTGGCAGTTAAGGTCTTTCCTCCTTCCTTCCTTTCTCCCTTCTTTCGGTGATCATCTTTGTGGCTCTTTGTTGGACTCTCTTCAGGTTGTCTATGCTTCTCTCCCAGAACTGAACACAATACTTGAGGTGTGGCCTCACCAGTGCTGAGTAGAGGGAAAGGATCACCTCCCTCAATTTGCTGGCAATATTTTGTCTAATATAACCCAGGATATGTTTAACCTTCTTTGTGGCAAGGGTAAATTACTGGCTTACGTTCAGCTTGGTGTCCACAAAGACTCCCAGATTCTGGTACTTTTGCTTCCAATTGCAATCAGCCTCTTGGAATTCCCACATTCTGGAAAGCCACTTTGTTTCTGTGTTGTTTTTTTCTATAGTATTTTGTATTTTGCTGTGTTCTGATTTTTCAGACTTCTCTCAGCCATGCTTCTCATTTGCATTATAAGCATGGTTAATCAAGCAAGCAACAGCCAGGTGCACTGCAGGTCAGTTAAGAACATGGACCTGAACAAATCCAACACATACTAAACAGTTGGAGCAGCACCTTGCACTGTTTACTCCAACTGTGGTATCCAAGTTATTAATGAAAATATCTACAAAAAGGAATGAACACAGCTTTGTTAAAAAAAGATTTTGTAAATATGCCAGAGAGTAACTGCTAAAAACTCTCATCCATTTCCTGCCATTAGACCTCAAGGTGCATTGAATGTGTCCATGTCACATATGCCTTTAGGAACAAAGGATGACTAGCAACAGGATCATTTCTCTCTTTTCTGGTTCTCAGTCTATACATTCACTCAGTGGTTAACTGAAAGAGGGAACAACATCCACTTCCTATTGCAGCCACTTCTGATGTAGTTCTTCTGGGTTGGGACCTGAACTGGATCAAGTTTCCATGAAGAAAATGACTAGCCAAAACATTCAGTTATTGATATTTACCTCTGAAGAAACGCACTTACCATTACTGTGTTCTCAGAGAATTGAAGCAACACCTAAATACTTGTCTCTTGTGGCAGAGTAAGAAATGGTGGGCCATGGACTCAAAAGGGGAACCTTGAAGACCTACCTCCAGGAAGCATTAATTCTTTACTCAAAGCTGGAATATTGTAAGGGTTGTCTAGTGGAGTATAGGGAGAGAAAACTTTTAAGTTGAGGCTGATTGAGAGCTTGGCCAGATGGAGAAGAAGGTAAGCAGTTGAACTGGCTGTAACTGAGTTCCCATCAGAGTTAACTTCTTCACTTGGATTGTTTTTCCCCTTACATCATAAAAAAGTAACTATATATGAAGTCTGTTATGAAGCAATATAATCAGAAATAATTCAGCTTGGGTCAATATAAGAGGATTATTTTCATAAAATAGAAGTAGTTTGATTTTGGCTTTTATTATAGTTTGTTCTTTTTTAATTTATAAAGGAAGGAAAAATAAAGAGTTTTAAATGAAATCTTGCAAACTTCAGTGACTCAGCTCTTGTTATTTTAAATGGTTTATGGTTTTTTTGTGTATGCTTGCTTCAATAATTACATTCCTTTGGCTTGCTTAGATTCCACTGAACCACTAATATAAAATTGCCCCTTCAAAAAATTATTGACCACATTCTCACAAAATGGAAAGATGTACTAGTTTGAAAGCAAACCAGTGAGAGATTCCAAGGCAGAGCTACAAATTAATAGGAAAATGAAAATAAATGCAATAGTACAGAAATATTGACAGAGTCAGAGTACAACCTGACAACCCTGCCGGGCAGGGTGGTGGTAGCAGTCCAGTTAAATGGTGGCTGCAATTCTGTTGAAGTGGTAGATGTGGTTCAGTTGAAGCAGTGATCCTGTAGAAGGGTCTGGTCTTCCTCTGATGGTCCAGTGGTGGTTATGTAGCTCTTGTCCTTTGGGATTCCAGTAGGTAAGGGCTGCCTGTGGTGTTCCAAACATCAGATTATAGCCAGGTAGGAATGCTTGGTTCCTCCCCCTGGGCGGAGCAGCTCACAGTGGGATGATGGAATTTTATGAGTCATGCAGTGAGGCCTTGCTGGCCCATTTAGCAGAGATAGCGACCCAGAAGGAGTTATCAGGGATGAGTCACAGACAGGATAAAGAACACTGCCTCACTTACCTTAACAGCTTACACAGATAGTAACAGAATACATACCTTTTGGTTATATCTTATATTGTAACCTAAGACAACATATTTTCACCTTTTATCTCTGATGGAGTTCAGCAATTAGCTATCTTAAGACCTCACAGAAAGAAATATAAGTTTATGAAAACCCTCTTAATTCATATTTTAATACATATTTTAAGACTTGTTTTGTTCAGCCTGAAGAAGAGGATATTGAGGGTAGACCTCATTGCACTCTTCAATATCCCAAGAGGGGAGGTGGAGTTGCAGGTACTGATCTCTTCAGTCTCATGACCAGTGACAGGAGTCAAGGAAATGGCATGAGTCAGGGAGGTTTAGGTTGGATATCAGGGAATCATTCTTTATCCAGAGGGTGGCTGGGCACTGGAACAAGCTGCCCAGGGAAGAGGTCACTGCCCCAGGCCTGACAGAGTTTAAAAGCATTTGGAAGACAGTCTTTGGCACATGGTGTGACTTGTGGGATGTCCTGCACAGTTGGACTTGATGATCCTGTAGGGTCCCTTCCAACTCAGCATAATCTATGATTCTTTGTTTCTCATATGTCAAGTTCTATCTAGGTAGAACCTATTCTATCACATTCAAATAATTTCCAGTTCAAAAGGACCCATGTAAGCAGACCAAAACAAACATTTACTTGACTGTTTCTTGTTTAACAACAACTTATTTGTTTCTTGTTTCCTGACAGACCCAGCTGCTCCCTCCAAAGCTGTTTCAGCTGCAGGAGAGATGATAGAAATACAGGAAATGGTACAAAGAGATCTTTTCCCTTCTTTTATATTTGTAACATCTGAAATTAGAAATTAGAAACTTAGAGTTTAGAAAATTAGAAAAGCAGGGAGCTGTGTGACACTAGTTTTTCTTGGTTGACACTGTTAGACACACTACCATCTTTCTGTGCTTTTGCTGAAAAGTTTTTTTTTTTAATGCTGAACAACAGCTTGTATTGATTAGTTCTAATTTATAGAAGGATATTCCAGAGACCTTGTCAATTGTCTATATTGCAAAATTCTTAGCTCAGCTGCCATCTAGAAAAAGCTTTATTTTATCTTAAGTACTCAAACTGAATAGGTGTCATAATTGAAATCTCTTCTTCCATGTGATAGATGCTTAAAGGGAAAGCTGTATTGAGTGCTTCTGTATAATACAAAGCTCAAAGGTCAAGTCCTTATTCAAACCTGTAGTAAACAAAATATCTTTCAAATTTAATGCTCTGGAAATGATCAGATATAAAAGTACATATTTTCACAAGTCTTCAAAATAATTTTTAGACACACAATCATGTACTGACATTGAATATTAGGATTAAATCTCTCTAGTCTGTATCATTCCTACTTATGCTTTCTCCTAATTTGTACACTGATTTGCCTTTGACACGTGTCTTCAATTTTGCTATGATTGTGATCTTCCAGCAACATTTTCTTTCCCTCTACCCCTTCTCTGTGATGTCCATGTTTCAGTTTTCCATCCTGCATGTTGATCTCAGCACCAATGCTGATGGTCTGCAGACAGAAAAAAAATCTCGTATTTCATTTTCTGAGTTCTTTTGTCTTGATTCATTGATTCATCTTCACCATTCACTGAAAGACCTGTTCACTTGATTTGTTTTGTAGTATATACTGTAACGCACTCAGATATATTTGTTATAAACAATCTCTGAAATACCACTATATGCACCTGAAAAGCAGAGAATGACCTGTGACTGTGCAAATGGAGTGGTGGAATACTGAAAATGGGACTGCTTAACAGCTGGACAACACCTTAATAAGGTGGATGTCTGCAGTCCTCCACATGGCTAATGAAAGTCTGCAGCTGGGTGGTGTCACTTTACGATGTAAATGTGTGTACTGCAAAATGCCTTACAGGTGAACAGGTGTGTATATATAGCAATGATTTAAAGATTTTTTTTTTTTTAAGCATGTTCAGTATATGGTTAATTGAAGGCACAGTAGACTGCCAATAACAAAAAGGCAGATAATAGCTAATAACAGAACTCTGTTAAGATTGAAAGGTGGTATCTTTTGGGGACTCTGGAACTGCGCTGCTGAACATATTGATTCTATTTAGAGTCCACTAAAGACTTTTTTTTTGCCTGATCCTTCCTGAAATTTGGAATAAAGGAACCTTAGGCCGAAAACCCAATCTTTAGATAAACCAGTATTTAAAAAGGACTGAAATATTTGGGAGACACTGTTAATGGGAGAAACAGGCTCTGGAGCGGTCTGCCTGGTTGGGAGAATGCTAGTCTTCAAAAAGCTGAGTGGTCTTTGAAATGTCAGTTTTCACAGCAGGAGAGACAAACAGTGGCTGGACTTGAAGAAACCAACAATTCTTGGTTACTTATGTGATTATTGTGTCTTCTCTTACTGCACCACTCTTTTATTCCTCACTTAAGTAGACCTACATTAAAAGTAAAATGCTGAGTCTAGGCTCTACAAGCTGTAAAAACTCTTGGGCCCCTTCAGGTTTTAAATCCCTCTTTGGAGATGCCCACCTGGAGAGAGCCATTCTTTTGTGATCAGGTCACTTAGACTAGGTAAATAATTTTAAAATATCTACATAAGGTGAGATGAATTTCATGTTCCATATTTATGTGGTTTCTAGTGTATCACAACTGATGGTGTCTCATTCACACTTTTTGCTCTCTGACACTGGAGGCATTTAGACCAGTCACCTTGAATTTCCCTGCGGAGTTATTCTTCTGTTTGATTCTGTGTAGTGAAAACCTTTTTTTAGCGTTTTCTTCCTCCAGTCTCACACTCCTGAAATATCAATTATGCTTATTAAAGTTGACTATAATCTTGGTCTAAAATTACATTCTCCTTTGTCTTCTGTGATTGTTTTTGATTTCTGTCTCTTTCATCACACATTAAGAATGCCTTTGAGAGGATCCTTCTTATTCACATTTCTGTGCATACTTAGGTTATTCTTCAAAGTCATATTTCCAGTGTCTTTAAGGGAGAAAACTGGGACTCTAATGACTGTATATTGTGATAAAGCACATATTCAAGGTCCAGAATTTCATTGCAATTCTCTCCTTGGAATTTGTTACTAAACTGAGGAATGTAAGGTTGTACTAAACCATTGGCTTGCAGAGTTTGTTTTGACTGGGTTTAATACAGCTGTTGTTGATGAGCATAGACCAACATTAAATCTATATTGACAGAAATATCCTTTTGAAACAAATAAATCTTCATGGGAAATTTTCTGGTTATATTCAAACTTTCATATAAACCACAAAGAAATCCAAGAATCAGGTTTAGGTTAGATATGAGGATTGATTAAAGAATGGTTATAAAGAATTTGAATTCTCAGATGAAAAGTCCATTAATATAGTGGTGAATCACTGTTGTGGACATATATCTAGAACTGGAATAATTTATAGATTCATTTTTGAACCTTCCAAAGAGTACTTATATGAAAATTCATCTGTCCCTTAACACTGGGGTCTTTGGAAGACATGTTAAAATTCACATTATCTATTAAACAATAACTATCACAGAAGAACACAAGAACAGCTTTTTTAAGGCCAACAAAATGTCAGCATCCTTCCACCAGCAGTGGTTGGCTCTATGTGTGCCAGTAATGATTATGTGCAGGGAAAGAATGTAAAATCTTTGTAAGTATGGAGTGGCCTTTCTCAGTTCTGGAGCAGCCCTTCCAGAAGTTGTCTCTGCATCATCCCAACCTAAAAGAATGGTCTCTGAACACCTTCAGCTTCTTTGAAAGTTCCTAGAAGGACTATTTTTGAAAATAACAGAATGAATCTTTTCCATGTAGAGTATTGGAGGCTCTTGATAACCATGTTCAGCTTCTTGACTGTTCAATGGACATGTAGGGTTAAAATATGATGATGATGATATCATTGATATTTATCATTGATAAATAAAATTCCATTTGATTTTAATTAAATCACAGTAATAATACAATTACCATTACTTATGACCAAGCAGTCTATATTACATATCAGACTGGTCAATTTTATATCTTCTTCCCCCCTTGATTTTCTCATGCTTATAACAGAGGCTCAAGAACTTTAATTCAGGACTATATTTCTGTTTTTGTAAAGTGGCTTGTCCATATTATGGTGTAATTAGTCTTCCTATTTCCTAACCCAAAAAGAATAGAAATATTTCCAACTGCAATTAGAAAACTGAGAAGCTAGTTTTCACTGATTTTTTCCCACACTCTTTATCCTTTTATTTGAGCATGTTCTTTCTCTTTCTA
The DNA here is from genome assembly GCF_017639235.1 of Corvus kubaryi. Classification (NCBI taxonomy): domain Eukaryota; kingdom Metazoa; phylum Chordata; class Aves; order Passeriformes; family Corvidae; genus Corvus; species Corvus kubaryi. The sequence continues at coordinate 48,149,505 of NW_024581137.1, read as the reverse complement.
ATAGAAGCCAGCATTTATTTTAAAGGATGCTAGCAGATGTGCAGATTATTCTTCAAAACTTCCTGTTCCTGTCAGTTGACAGATTTTTGTTATCATTTCAGATATTGGCACATTTTATTTATGAAGATAGCTTTCCTATCTGTGTCAGTGCCAACAGAGAAGTAGCTCTGTTTTATCCTTTCTGCATAAGATATTATGACAGTCACAAACATCCACAGGTGCAGTTTACTGATATCTCACTGTATTAGGAAAACCAAATAATAAAATTTAGTAAGATATGTGAAGAGCACTGGCTCTCATATGTTTTCAGAAATTATTTTAAAAGATCATTCAGATAGTGTTCAGACAATGTGTTTTTTAAACATCTTGCTTTTCAGATCACTTCTGATCTCTTCCTTGGCTATAGGCAGAATGAGAGTTGATTTTATGGTGGTTTTTTGTTTGTTTGGGTTTTTTCTTACCTTCTCCCAAATGTGGCATAATGTCTTTCCCCTTCTTATTTCAAACCAGAATAGATTGATGTTAAATACCAAGCTAATGGGAGCATTGATTAACTCAGTTGAATAAATCACAAGTTCTTATCAATGCAGATGTTGTCCATTAGTAAGTAAGTGAACAAAATTCAGGTTATAACTGTGCATTTTGGCAGTGTATGAATGCAGAGTGGTTAAATGTTCTCCCTCACAGCAGAAGTTACATCAATGGGTGCAATTATCATGCAATGTATTGAAAGGAAAATTTGGTGCTTTTTTTTAAAATAAACATTATTCAATGTCAAAATCAGCACTGACCTACCTAGTGTTAAAGCTACACTAGGACTTGCAAAAAGTATTAATTCTACCGTCTTCAAAAACCCTACTATATGGCACACAATTTTTGTCTTGTAAGAGTGACTTTTTTCTGACAAAAATTACTTTCCTTAAGAAAATAGATCTACTTTGTGGTACTATGTAAGTAATAAGATAAAATGTCTTTGAAGAGATATTTTTATTTTCTCAAGTTTTAAACACTCTGCCTGCTTCTTTCCTTGTTCCTTGTCAAAGGAATAGATAAAAGGCCTTGATGAAAAACTGAAGAATACTTGAAGAATATGCTAATACTCATATACATTACCTGAAGAAATCCCCTAAACTTATAAAACAGTCACTATCATTACCAAGAAGTTGGTAAAGTGAAATACTAGACTGTTTCTCTTTAGATTTCTGTTAATGCTTTGACTTTTTTTTTTTTAATTTGACTGCTATGCTATTTTTGGTAAAGGATAAATAAGATAGGAATAGCTATAACATAAGGAAGATCTGAAATCACACTTTTTTAGCAAAAACGTATTAAATTATTGAAAGTACTGATGTTTGACAACTATACTGAGATTAGAAGACTTATCTAGGAAAATCAAGAAATAGGATATATCATCAAGAAATGATCTATGAAAGAAGATAATAATTTTGCATGAAATAGTCATCATTTGATTTAGTAACCCCCCCCCCCCCCCTACTTTTACATGTGTGAAGGAATGGGAAAAAGAAACCTTTGGTTGATAGGAAAGATACCAGAACATTCCACCAAATTTATCACTCATAATGGGCACTAGTACTTAATTTATTAGAAAGTATAAACCAAGGTGAATTTATTTATCTCTCTCCATTAGCTAGAGCTCCACAACAAGCTTTGTCCCAGGCAGATACTGGGTATCTGTTACCGCAGGCCTGGGCCCTAGGGTGTATCACCGCATCCCGCAGCCATAGGGAGGAGGAGGAGAGAAGATCCAGCAGGCAGGAATTGTGCAGCAAGACTGATTTATTTAATTATTTTACAAACTCTTTCATAGACTTTTTCCTTCATAGTCTAATTGGACAAAGGATCAGCTACCCCTTGGGGTGATTGGCTAAAATCCTAAAACATCCGCTGTCAAAATATTTTTCTACTATACCATAAACAAGACTTTTCAAGGTTGCAGGTGGCTTGATTTTTTACATAACTGCTACCTCTTCTGTGAGAGAGAAAAGTCTCTCATGGACTTAGAAAATAGAAAGAAAATCCTTGCTAGCAGCTTTTTGTATCTACAAGTATCTACTGAATATATAAAACGAGGCCAGATATCTCTGGTCCTGTTAGACAAAGTGGAAGCTATCATGCTTTTGTTTGCTGGAGTTCTTGAAGAAATTTTAAGAGAGGTTTTTATAAGTTTGTGTATGAGTTTGCACACAGCACAACACATGCTCAAGAGAATGCCAGTATACGTAACAAGAACAGTATAATTTATTTGCTGTTAGGATAATACTAACAAAATAAAAATATTTAGTTATGATTTGACACCCCACCCCAAAGATGTCAATCACCTTTTAAGGGTAAAATATACATGAAAGAGTGTGCTCTATATTACATAGTTATATCTCGTACTGAAAAATTGTTTCTGAAGTACTGTGAAAGTCTTAAAGCCACAGATAGAAAAAGTATTTGGGAACACTGGGAGCATCCAGACTGGCAAGTAGATAAGTATGTTTTATTACCTCTTATATAATTCTTTAGTATAACATCCAAAACTGATACAAAAAAAAAAATGTTTTTCCCACTTCTCTCAAATCTATAATGAGAATTTTTGCTTTTTCTTTTTTTTTCCTGATCCAATCAATCTTACCCATAATTATTTAAAACATTTGTTTTTGCAATATGTAAGGCACAATTATGTAAATGCTGCTATGTTCGTGGTGTTGGCTGGAGCTGTTAGTAAGGACAAGCAGAGCTATTGCAGGCATCGTGTAAGAATTTAGGAAACTGATTTTGTGCTACGGAATAGGAAGGAATGGGATGGTAGAAGGAAGACGTTAAGAAAGACAAATTTAACACCAAGGAGAGCTGAGAAGTGAAAAGTAGGTGGATGAACTCAGAAAAGCTTACTGAGGTCTTTATGGAATTTTCCTTACATCACTGGAAAAGTACTGTGATGACACCGCTCTATGGAGAGCACAGTTGCAGCTGATTCCTATTGCCAGAGGGTTATGGGTCTTGGTGAAAAATGCAGGGGGTGAAGATAGAGCATGAGCTTGAGTAAGCAGGTTGCCTATCTGGTTTACAGTGTGGGGATAATACAAAGCAGCAAGGGCAAAAACAAAGGACTAGCTTGAATTTCCAGGAATTTATTACCTTGGTTGGTATATATTGGTCAGGAGAGCTGGTTCTCATTGTCTGTAAATGTTTAAATGTAATTTAAACATTATATGTTACCTTTATGGTTGCTGTTGACAGTGAAGGGATGTTCTAAACCTCTGGATAACTAGAGCTGCATGAGAATGTCTGGACTCCTCTGTTGAGCTACCTGCCTGGATTTAGCTGTAGATATTAATATTGCATAAATCTGCCCGTGTTTTTGCAGATAAGGGAATAATTCTATCAGTCACTGTTACTGCAATAAAAACCAAATCATATAAAACCCAGCAACACAGCTCATTCCCTCATTTGGAATCTGCTGCATAACAAATTAATGGCAGTGTGCATGAATAATGAGAAATGCTTCAAACCTGGAGATTCATTTGTTTGGACAAACGTTGTTGACTGCACTGAAGTAGATTGCAACACTGGCATTATATTTGAGTCACTAAACTATTACTGCCATTGCTATTGCTGTTACTGCTGCTACTACAGCAGATGAGCAGAGGTCAGTGATAGGTAAAGTAAAGGACAAGTGCTGCTATGTAAAAGTTTAAATCTATATAGATATTACAGTGAAGATATTTAGCTGGAAAAAAAGAAATCAGGAAATTGAATTGCTCTGTATCAGGAGGATAGAAAAAGAGCTAGCAATGAATATCCAACTTATTTACTGTGAATCTGTTAAGCCATAAAACTTCTCCAGAAAACTAGACTTTTATCTTTTTTTTTCTGTCATCTCCATTTGAGAATAAAGTACTGAAAAGAGAACTTTGTTGTAAACTCTTCTGCTTCTAAACCTGGATAGTAATCATCTCATTATAGTAAGTAATTTGAAATTATAGCTAGTGGATATTGATACTTATTTCCTTTAAAGTGGTATGTTTCATGTTGAACTTCACTCACATCTGATATAAGAAAAGCATGATGCTGCTTTTGCAAGGTTACAAAAAAAAAAATCTCCCAATCTGATTAAAACCTACCCTATATATATGAGATATATATGAGATAGAATTCAACACAAGATTTTATTTTATTACAGATATTCTATGACTGGTACAGTATGTTACCTGAATGTATATTTGTACATGTAAATATTCTTTACCATCTAAGAAGTGTACTTTAAAATGAAAAATATTCCCTCTGATTTTTTCAGTCTCCTGTTCACAAACATAAGGGCATTGCATGCCATTGTAGGAAACTATGACTCTGATTTTTATCTCATTTATACATATAGAAATAGCTAATAACACCTGTGTAGTCAGCTGATTTACACTTGTTTAAAAATGTCTAAGCAAGAGGAGGATGCATGAATATTTTTTGGAGGTCTGAATTTAAACAGGAAGGAAACAAATATATTTTTGTACAAGGACATGGCTGGTTTGTACCTTTATTATTAAGAACATTAAGAAAGAGGGAGAAGTAAAAGGAAAGGGAGTAAGAATCTCAGTTCTTTGAAATCAAACTTTCTTATGCTTGAATTGCAATTTGTGAAAATTGTTTCCCCCTATGAAGCATGAATATTGACTTTGCTAAAAGTTCAGCAGGGCAGAAGAATTCAGTTCTCAGTCTTTTCTAGATATTGATATTAACGGTAATAGCATAATTTTTCACATTTTTGGTCCTGTCTATTTTTGTGCTTATAGGTGAGAGAATTCTTTGATGGAGTTCTTGATCATAACCCTGTGTTGGGGGCTCAGCTTCACAGAAACTGGTCTCTGTTCCTGGAAGTGAACAGTTCTTGGCCATCTTGGCCACAACTGCTGTTGTGCACATCAATCCTTAAATAAAGTTTATCAGATTACAAATGTGCTGAAGAAAGTTCTGAGAAGACAAAGCAACATTTTGCCTCTGACACATCATAAGAACATTTTGCAAAGCCCTGTGGGACACATCCTTAATTTTGCAGAAATTGATATTATTAGTACTGAGACACCTGTCAATGGAAGATTGAAAGGCAATTTGCTTATCAAATCTTGACTTCATAGCAATCCAGTCATATAATTTTTTCAAGCTTTTTTTCTTTCTGTCTCCAGCCACCTCCCCGTTTTGCCCCAGATCTCTGTCTTTAAGCAGTGTTTAAATCTGAAGTATTGCAATTCATCCCAAGCGAGAACAGAACAGAATAGACCAGATCAGACCAGACTACCCCTGGGTCTTTCCTCACACTCTTGCTGTAGATGTGAATAACACTGGCTGGCTTCCTGTCAGCAGGGACCTCCCCAGCCTCCCAAGATTATAGCAAGGGATCCTGCCATAACATCTGCTATCTCCTTCAGAATTTCAGAAGAGCTTATTTAGGATGATACATAGACAAAATGCCAGAGTCTATGATCCCACAGCAGGACTATTGTCTATGTTCAAGTTCTTTACAGACCCTGAGAGTTTCCTTTGTCTTCTCATCTGTAAGAGAAGATGTGCAAGTAGAGGGGTGTGGAAAGACAGGAACTTTTCTGGCTATACAGGAAATTGGGTGAATATAAGTCAAATAACCTCTGGAGATTCAGTGCAAAGTACAGGCCATAATATCCTGATTTTCAGAAGTCCATACTTATTAACGGTCATTTAGACACAACACTGTTGGAGATAATTGACTTTTGGAACATATTCAGAGTTCCGGGTGAATCTCTTTTATTTTTCAGCTGATCATAAGGGTAGGTGGGGTCTTCTTAATTCCTTCTTAATTTTATTCTGCTATGAAATGCACTGTATTGACAGACCCTTCAGTCTGTTTTAAGATGAGATTTAAGAAGAAGGGTTCAAGTAAAGAAGACTTACCCTATTCACCTCCTTCTCATGTCCTTTTTAACTTCTGTATGCATTTTTTTAGCATTTAGATCATCATTTTTCATGCTCCCCTTTATAAATAAACAAGGAAACTAACAGGCAAGACTGAAACTGATAAAAAAAATCCTTACAAAAATAATACAGTTTTAAGACTTTCTTCTCTTGTTCAAGAGGAGATAAGTTACTTAAACACCTACTATTAAAACTATGTGTTTAAATAATCCACTGGCCCATATTCAAAAAGAATAATTGCAATCAGAAGCATCCAGACTCTCAGTCTTGTGAAGACCTACAATGCAAAAATTTAAAAATATTTAAAAAATATTTTTCAGTGTGGCAATCCATTTGAAAAAAAGATGTTAAAGTGATCCCCTGGGAGATATATACTGAACTGAGCAGACTTGTCACAGTAATGTGTTCACTTAAATTTTGATTTGATCACTTCTTCCTACTAGAGTATTCAAGCATTTAAATTCTGTATTGTAAAAACTTGCTGTGTTGCTTTCTCCCTTAATTTGCAGCTGAAAAAAATATGCTAAATTCTGAAGGGGGGTTAGTTTTTCTGCAGTTAATAACCAGGGAACCAACATCTACATCATTGTTCATGAATGTTAAAAACCTAATAACTATTCCAGATTGGCAATTTGATTGCTATAACTGTAATGCATTATAGTAGTTCCAATTATCAATATTAATACCACCATGATTTTTTTTTTTGTTTCAGAACATGAATTAATTTGTTCACTTTCACTTCTTTTTTTTAATATACAACAGTATTGAAGGTTTTAATCTAAAGCAATTCTTATGAAATAAAAATTCATTTTAAGAAAGCTTGCAGATACTTTCAAAGAACTGTGAAAAAATATGCAATCTTTTGCTCTTGGGTCTATAAATTAGGTTGATAAAAAGAATCTAGATATCAGGATATGGAGAAATAAGATCTTAGTGTGGTCTCTAAATTAGTACTAGCTAGGGGTACTAATAAATAAGATTATTTAGTACTCATTTTTAAACTAATATCTGAGTGGGTGGGTATTAATTAAATGTGTACAGGTATTCTCAACTTCAAAGTAATCAAAAGTTTTAAAGGATAGGAAAATGTAGTATTAAGACAGAAATCACAGAGGAACATATTTATTAAAATTCATTTTAGGCAGAAAATTCATATGTTGGAGGGCATAAACACCTTTTATGTGACACCTGTGGAGAGAAGTTGCTTGGTCATAGCAGAATTTGATCCAGGAGAGGAGATTTTGATCCCAGGTCACTGATAATTTTAGGGTTTTGTTGGTTTGGATTTTCTAATTTGTTAGAAAAAAACTGTAATTCTAATCAATGAAATTAAAAACTTTCTAATTGAAAAACTGGTGAAACAAGATCAGAGAAATTCTATAATAGATCTATGAGCAGGTCTTGATCCTTGCTCTAAACTCTGGTGGTTCTTACGGACTTATTTTGCTATTGTTATACAAAATACTACTTCTGACCAGTAATACTGATAGTTTGTTCTTTTGAATGGTCGGTTTTACAAACTGAAAAGAATATGCACAGTCTGAAAAGAAAAAAAAAATGAGATATACTCATGTGAATGCTAATTGGGCACTGCATGCAAGAGCAGTAGATGATGAACCTTTGCCCCAGAGCACAATTCAGCAATCACAGAAGCTATTTTTTGCTAAAAATAATCAAGCCTGAAAAAAAGGTGAAAAAACATTTGAATTGTTTTTAGAATGAAAACAGAGAATTTGTGAAAACAATCAGAATGTATCAGTAGGTTGGAATGCAGACCATGGATGAGCATAGGAAACGGTTGGCATAAAAGCCTCATGATGTAAATGGATAAGGATATGATCTGATGAAGAAGCAGAGGAAGAAGCAGTAGCGTGCCCTTGGCTCATAAAAACAAGGTGCCATCAGCTGATTTTAAGGCCTTTATCTTTAAATATTCTGAGGGTTTTCTACCTTTACGCCCTTCTCACAGTTGTCTTCACAAATACAGTGAGAAAGAATGTGTAAATATATCAACAGAGCATGAGATGTCTCATGCTACAGGTGTGAGCCCAAGAAGATGTTAACTTATGTGTCACAGTAGAAGAAAGTCTCAAATATTTATCAGTTACTTCTCTACAGTGTTTCTTTAGAGAAAACAGGGTAAGATACCTACTGGAAAAACTTAGAAATGTCCTGATAAAATAGACTTATATGCCTTATACTTAACAGACTTATCCTTCTCATGCTGACATCTGAAAAAGGATGCTAATGCAATATTTAATTTTTTTTATTGCCAGTGGTTAGAATAATATCAGGCCAAAACTGTCATATTTAAAGGTATTCTCAGGATGAAACAACTTGTTCCTGAATTCTTTTGAAAAGATCAGTGGAGTTGTTAAAGCCTTGACATTGATTTGTGACAAATATTAAAAGACAGAATATCCCAAGACAACCCCTCCCCCCAAAAAACTACTCATAAATAATTGAAAAATATAGAAAATGGGACTTCTGGGGAAGTGTTGAAATGGTCAGCATAAAATCGTCATTTTGAAAAATCATAAAGGAGTTGACTTTGATACAATCAATAAAGAATTGAAGGAGGTTAATATATTTAACACCAGGGAATATTGTTTTAATGAAACTAGATATTTTGAATAAATTTGGTATTGCTTTTGATGAGATTACATGTACATCTGATTAAAGTAACCATATTGACATAGTGAATTTACTGTTGTAAAATATTTGGTTTAATTAAACATGATGAAAATTAGTACTGTACCAAATCAGTGTATTGCATATTGAAGGGATTAAAGAGTGGTAAACTGATAAATCCCACAGAAAACTGTAACATAATGTTAGAGGACAGGCTCTAGTAATAAATCTGCAAAGATCCTCTTTGTGGCTGAATCTCATTCCTCATTTCAACCAGTGTGGGCACCACTGTGAAATAATTACAGTTGGAGAAAAACACAAGTTTGCAAGCCCACCTTCTTGCTATTCACTTTGGACTCTAGCCAGTGTTTCTGAGTATTCAGGACATGATCTACTTTTGTCTTGTGTGTGGACCCTACTGAGAACCAAAGCAAAAAGGAGCTTCACCACTGATGGTATTTGGAGCACTGCTGTGAGTGTCCCTACTGGCTCCCATGACATCATACAGTAGTTGCCCAAGTTGGCCACTTGAGACTTCTGAAGTAATTGTCCAAATAAAGGAAAGCATGGCATATCCATAGCAGGTGCAAGGGGACAGGGGAGAGAACAGCAAGAAGAAAAAGGGAGAAAGCTTGTAGGGTAAGATAAAACCAGTCCAATAAGCCCAGTAAGGAGCAAAAAAACCAGTTGACACAAAGAAATCACTCACCACCTGCCTCAAGAGGACTGATGCCAAGCCAGACTCTTGAGTAATGGTCACTGAAAGCCAAAGTTCCCTATTTCTTCTTTCTCTAATTCAGTCTTTTATTTCTGATGTCATAAGGTACGGGATACCGCTCTGCACAGTTTGCATCAGCTGTCCCAGCTCTGTATCCTGATAACTCATTGTCCTCCCCCAGTTTACTTGCTGGGAGACAGTGATTTACCAAAATATGAATATCGATCTAATATCGATATTCAACTGAGACAGACAAAAACTCTCTAACAGTTCAGAGTTAGAAAGTGTATGTTTTATTTGGCGCCAGGCACTGCGTGGGATAGCTCCCTAAGATGCAGGGCCCCAATCCAAGCAAACATGACACCTTTTATTTCCAAATATTATGAATATCCAAAATACAAGTGCATATTCATAACATTAACACCTCCCATTCTCCCCTTTGTATGGAAATGAGCTTAAGTGCCATTAAGCATGCATAGTGTGTGTCCTGAATTGAGTCGGTGGTCTTGAATTGGGTCAGTGGTCCTAAAAAAGATGAAGTAACTCATCTTCCTCATTTTGACCTTTTTGCCTTTCTGAGCTTTAACAATCCTAATTACTTTAGTGACCTCTAAATTTCTTTTTGCGTGACTTTTGGACGGGTCCCCACAAAGGGAGGAAATTGGTAATTGTCTTTGTTCCCTACACCAACTTATTAATGATCCCCTGCTCCTCTTACATTTCCTACTACAAGATCCACTTTTGCAAGGTGGTGTATCAGATAACAGTGATAGTTCACTCTTGCTGGCTGCAACAGAAAGAGAAGTTGAGCATTCTTCTGGGGATACTAAAGCTAAAAATTCAGTGAAAATATCACCACTTGAGGAGCGAACCATTACTTTTCCTCTTTCAGAAACTTCAGTGTATGAGGCAAATAGTGATCAGACTGTAATACTGCATCATATCCTCTTTGATTCAGACAATAAATAAACAGAAACAGCTGGAGAACAATAGGCATATATATCCATTGGCAATAGATCCATAGGCAGCTACAGGTTGATGTGTCTCACCAGAGATGCAATGAAATGCATGTTCTGCTACTTTCATGTACTCCTGCAAACATATGAAATGATGAACCATATTTCTTATTTTTTCATGGTAAACCCCTTTTTCTGCACTACTTCATGGGCTTTAATGCAGAACTAACTCCTCAGAGTTACCATCTTGATTGACCAGAAAAGATCAAGTCAAATGATGTAAAGGATGGGAACTATCTTGCTAAATTTTAGATGTGTACAGTCTGGGTATCGACAGCTGCTCTATGCTCCCTTGAGAGCTGATGGAGAAATATGCGCATGGTGCAGTTCACCTGATCTATTTTAGACATCAGTTTTTATGAAATTAAGCACTAAACTTACGAAACTTTGGAACTGAAACTGGGAACTCAGAGTGACATGATCACCATACCACCTGGTATGTTATAGCCAAAATATTATAGACTGTTGCAAAAATTTTCTTACTAGTTTCAACAAATATTTATTAAGAGTTAGGTCTCTAACAGTTGTTTGAAATAATATATTTTTGGATAACCATTCTATTTTGGATATATTAAGAAGACACAAAAGGGCTTAATGTAAAAATGTGACTTCATCCTGCTACAATATGGTCTTGCATATGCTATGTTTCATCTGATGATATACTGTATCCAAATCTATACCTTATTGTGTACATGAGCTTTTGCTAGCTGTTTCTAATTAAGTGTTTTTCTTTCTTTTTTTCTTTTTTATTCAAATCTGGCATCCACTGTCACCAGAAATCTTTAAATACCTATGGATTTCAAATTATCCTATTTTAGAACATGTTACATTCTCATAATATTGATGCACTATACTGGACATGGTAATGCTGAGGTATTAAGGAATCTCAATGGTCATTAATTAAGCTAGATGAAAATAGACTACATGCAAGCTTCTTACAGCACCTTAATCTCAGAAACAAATAAACATCCGTATAATTTATTGTTTATATTATAAAGCTACTGCAACACCATTTGTTCTTGTGGGACAGATTGTGGCTTTGGGGAAGTAGAGAGAGGGAGAGAGAGGAAAAAACAGATATTGGGTACTATAGTGCAGTTGAGGCCGATCAATATTTTATAAACATTTGAAAATCCAAATAATTTCTTCAGGTTAAAAATAGGTTGCAATGTTGAGATGGTTAGACAGGTGGCAAACTGAGACTACAGTTTTATGCCAAAAATGTATCTAGTTACACAGTTAGTTCTGCTGTTATCTAGTTACTATCATACTTTCTGCTCTTCTCTTCAGCCTATCCAGGGTGTCCATGTACAAGCCTTGTTTTTGGGCAGGGAATGTTCCTTAATGCATGTTTGTTCAGCCACTACTATGAAGCAATATTAATCTCTGTAGGGGTGCTCACTTTTTAATAGGTGCTAATATTATACAAATAATAATAATAATGAATTTAAAGATTGCCATAGGTTTGATTTCAATTGTTTTTAAATCAGCAGATTTTCTCTTTCTCTTTTTAAAATGGATAAAGTCACAGAAAGTCTCTAAAATGCATTTGTGTTCTCAGATATAAAGTGCCTGTTAGGCATTTTATAGAGCTGAGAGTTTAAAAAAGCTTCAGAAGCAGTCAGCTTGCTCGTATTTATTTTGAAAATGCACTCCACACTCACAGACTTAGAGGGAGCTTAATTACAATCAATGGAATAATTAAGTTGAGGGAAACGTGCAATAGAGAACAGAAATGAATAGAAAACATATTCACAAGTGTACCTTTGGGCAAATGCATTATAGGCACAATATTGTCATTATGTCTCTCAAATCACATCGTTATTTGCTCTGGTGTGTGTGTGGGAAGCAGCCTAGATTGTACTTGGTTTTTACATTCATACTCTGATCCATATTTAAACATTTTACAAATGGCGCACTGTAGTAACACTAGCATACGAGTAATTTGGTGTACAGCTGAACTTTCACAATGCATTCTGAAATCTGAAAAAGCACTGCTATCTAAAAAGCTCTGATTCTCTTCTTCCCTCTCACAGTCCACATATTTGAGGAGTAGTTATAACAGTTTGTTCACCAGAGTCTGACTCACAGTGAACAGCTCTTTGCAGATGTATTATTCACTGGTTCCAGTCTAGTTGCAGTAGCCAATTGCCACTGTTTCACTGACCACAGCTCTCTGATAAATAAAATGCACACCCAGGAAAGGTCTCCTAGAACAGGTAGTTTCAGAGAGTGAAATGGTCTTAGAGAGCCTTATCATGCTCTTTTTAAATTCTGAATTCTTATCTCTTGGTGCACCTTGCAGTCCCAAAGCCATAAGTCCTATAATGGGAAACCTGCTTTTTATCTCTTTTCCTAGCGTTTGCCATGATAGACATTGAAGAGGGAGGGAGAAAAAGGAAACAACAACAACAACAACAAACTCTGAACCCCATTTTCAGGTTACAATTAGAGATGCCTAAATACTTTAAAGTGGTCACCAACATGCACAACATTCTATCTTTGAAAGGGTTAATTCTGTGCTTTGGACAAATACTTAGAAATAAATGTTTGACATTTTTTGGTATACATTTAACAGCAGAAATTCCTGTATTAAGGAGGGAATTTCCTTCAATGTCACCAAACTGATTACAGAAAATTTATTCCAGAACATTTTGGCCCAGGGATCATGCCAAACTTTTAAATTGCCCTTTCAATATGGTAGAATATTGATCATAGATGCTATGCGTACATATAATATAAAGGAGATCAAAATCTTGAAATTATTCATACTGATTTTTTAAAACGCAGCAAGGTGTTAGGTATGCTAACTAATCTTTAAGAATTAATGGGGCAACTTGTTAATGAATGGGTTCTTCATCTGAAAAATGCAATATGCTCTGTAGTACTCTGACTGAGTTACTGAATAAAAAAGATTTGGTTTCTGAAGTGAAGGTTATGTAAATGATTGTCTATTTTTGCATGCTAAAGCTGATTAAACAGTAACATACACAAATACACTATTGATGTTAACAGCAACCTGAAATGCAGAGATGATTTTTCCCACAAACCAAGTGTTCATGTTGAACTCTGTTCATGTTGAACTTGTTCATGTAAACATGAACTCTGTTCATGTTGAGGCATCAAACACTGCATAACAAATAGCATAGACATTAAAAATGTAAGGTAGGAATTTGGGTGAGAAAAGGAAAAACAAAGTTTCTATTTCTTCTTAGGATTCCTTGCAAATTTAATACCAAATTTCACTGGGGTGGAACTTAATCACAACACAAATCAGCCTTTGGAGATTGCTAATAATGCAAAGGTAACAAGGTGAATGTAACCGTGAGGAGGTGCCTGGGCTTCCTGCAGCCTCTAGGGAGTTGGGAAACTTCTATTGCTCATTTTATCTCTGATCACCACAGAACCTTACTTGGTTTCATTCCCTCTCCTACTTGTACCTTCCCATTCTGCCACATCCTTTACTTATAAGCAATACAAATGGTTCCAGTATGAGTAAGGACACTGTCTAAATAAGTGCTATATGTGTCTATATGGAGATTTATGACCTTCAGTATGAGTATAATTTGTGGCCAAAGGCTGCAAAAATCACTGGCAGCAAACAAGGAATGTGAAGACAAGCACTGGGAAACAATATAGACATAGGGACAAAATAAAGGGAAGAAGAAGGCTGAACTTAGTTTTGTTTTGAAGGAAGGGAATAAGAAACCTCATGTCAGGAATATTTACTAATAACAAGGAGTTTAGAGGAGGTAAACCATTAGTTTGTTTTTACCCAAGAGAGTAATCCATGGTTAGAAAAGCACACGACAAGCTTAGAAACTGGAAAACTCAAAGTAGCTGGATGGAAAAAATAGGGGTTTTTTTTCCACACAAGAAGCAGTCTATTGATCTGATTTTTGCATGCTGCTACTGTCACTTTGGATTTTAGCAGAACTCTTAAATATGTCTTTTGAAGAGCTAACAAAATGACCAAGATCTACAATAGGAAGAACAGTAAACTTTAACAGAGGTTTTCATTGATTGCAATCTCACTTACTTCAAGGCATAAACCTGTCTTTAGATAGTGAGGGCTGCAATAAACTTACCCCAGTAATTTTAAGCACCCATTATCTTGGGACCATCTTGTGCATGTCTTCTGAAACATCCAATGTCTATTATCAAAAGACAGGATAATGAACTGCGGGAGTACTGATCACGAAACTTCCTATATGTGCATGTATGAGACACCAAAACAAAGAGGAACCTGGGGTTAATGCTTTTCCTAATTATCTCTGAAATTAGTATGGCAACAATTTGCACAGTCTCAGTACAGGTGTGATGCAGGTGAATGTGTTTGGAAGACAGCATTATAACCTCTCCCTGTGAGAGGCTCTGGGAGATTTTCTAATCCATCAAAGCAGCTGGCTGAAAGTGCATGCTCCCAGCTGCTCCTTTGAGTCACTGCATTTTCCAGTGTCATGTGGGAGCAATCTGTCAGAGCAACCATGTCATAAAAACACCACAGAGCCAGGGTCTGCCAGTTTGATAAAAGCTGCAATAGGATTGACTAACATGCTGACATAACAAACTTGATATCACTTGAAGAGCTTAGGAAAAAGCAGAAAGCAGGGGAAGAAGCAAGACAAAAAGTAGCTTTACTGAAGAGAAAGAAAATGTGTAACCCAGCCTTTAAAAAGTAATATTGTTTTAGGCTATGTGCCCATATAAATTCTCAATTTATTTTTTTATCTGGAGTTAAATTATTTGTTATTTGGACCCCATCTTTTGCTCTGTTGGGTTTCTACCTGTGCCTGCATCACAAAAAATATTTCTGACTGCATGGTACCAGCAGTGAAGAATGCAGGTGGCCTTCAGGAATGCTCTCTTTTGTCAGATCCTCTACTGCATGTGGAAATGCAGGTGAATATCATTAGTGATTCTGGATCTTTACATGACACCAGTCATGCAGTGTATTCTTCTGAGTTCTGGAGAGGTAATGAGCTCTGTCACCCCAGAATGAACTGAAAAGCAGGAATGAATTACTGGAAAGCAAACAGATTGGGGTAAGGAAAGTGAAATGAAATAGATCAAAGTGAGTGACCTTTGAAAATTGATGTTCTGGTTTGAAATTTCCCAGGTAAAAGATACAGTCAAATTACTAAACCTTGTTCTCACATGAAGCAGGATGGTCAATTTGTTTGGTCAAATTTAATAATTTTTAGAGTCTTATAAAGCTTCTGGATAAAAGGATTGGAGGTGACATCAAACCTCGTAATAAAGTTACCCAGAGTATGATCAGTGGCAATTTAGCGATTAGCTCTCTCAGCAGCTCTGGAAGATCTGTAACAAATCATAAGTTTTTAGTTAGCCAATGTAATAAAAGTATTTTATAGTGAAGGGAAAGTAACAGAGACGATATATGTGTTTAAGCATAGAATATTGCCTTCTTATGACGATTACATGATCTGGAGAAATAAAAGTATTTTATTATATATGATATTCTTATTGAGACAGAATATTAATATTCTGTCAGATTAAGAAATATTTGTCTTTTTGACCTTCTTCAAATCTCATAGATCATTACACTGTTGGTTTCAGGTTGGGAATGAAGACCTTATACAAATTGAACAAACATCAGACTGAGTGGAAATAGAAACAATTACTATAGGCTGAGAAATACAGCAGAACTAAGGAGAAGAGAGATAGAGCAATAGGGAAGGGCAATTCTGTTCACAAGAAATAAGTGCCAGCCCTTTGCTGTAAAAGTACAATTTAGGTGAGCAAGTCTGAAAATAAAGGAGGAGAGCTTGGTAATTACCATCTTGTAAAAAATTTGTCAAGTAGTATGATACATAGCATAACCAGCAGAGATCTAAGACAGCAAAGTAACAAAGTAGGGTATTCACATCCTCAAACTGTAGGCATCTAATTGAAACCCTGTAATGAACCACCTAAACACCTCACACAGTTCATGGAAAGAGTAGTCATCTCCAGAGAGCAATCTGAAGCCCTACAGTTTTGCTATTGACTGTATAGACCAGCTGAAGTTAGATGGTGAGAATACCTCCTGAAGTGCCTTATTACAGCATATCCAGGAATATACCTGGGTGTGAGGTAAGGGCATTGCAGGTCACCAATTATGTACTTTAACAGTACATATACCTCTTCCTACACAGTGGTATTTATATGTAATAGTCACTGATTGTTCTCAGACTACCCTGAGGTTATGCACAGCTGTAATGGAAAGGTGGTTATATTCCATAAAAAGTCAGGTTAAGACTCTGAGCAGCTTTTTGGGACAACATCTGTTCAGTGCAGAAGATGAAGTTATGGCAGAAGAGAAGAGGGATTCTCCATCTTTTGAGATGTCTAAAAATGAACTGGCCTACAGTGAAGGAAAATCTTGTACTGGGCAGAGGCTGAGAGGACTGCATGATCCAAGTCCATCTCTAACTTGCACAGTTACAGAAGTATCACACTGTTCTTTCAGGAAAGGTCTTGAGTTTTTACTCCTGCAATGTATTACTTGTCCTTTGAAAGTCTTACAAACAGGCAATCACAAAAAAGAGAAAGAATATATAGATTAAAGGATTAATATGTAGCAGAAGGATTAAGAGGAAAAAATAATTGAAGCAGCATGTACCAAAGCTCACTAAGAGTAATACCTGTTGTGGCAGACTTGTTCAACACAAAAATAATCAGCAGCCTCATTTAACTAGTACTGTTTGCTCACATCATTCTCTCTCCCTGCTTCTCCAGTCAATCTAGCTCAGTTCAGCAGCAAAACCCACAGAAATTTCCACTGTGTTTTAAATCACTGAAGTGGTAAATAATAGATATACAAGAACTCAAATTGTTACAAAATAATTTGACGTAGCTCTTACCAGTGAGCCTGAAGTGATGGCTTTAGCAGTCTCACGAGATCTAAACAACAGAACCACACAAGCACTTAGGAGCTAGCAATTGCTTGGCTGCTACAATTTGATTTCAAGCTGATCTAAAGGTGTAAGTAGAACAGTTGGCTTTGAGTATGCGCAGGAATATGCATCAGTCTCTTTGCTCCTTGAAGGGTTAATTCCAACAGCAGACATGCATAAAAAAAGAAATAAACCTTTTTTTTTTACAGGCACTTGAATTCATAGAAAATTATCAATGGAAATAAAGTTTGTCTGAATGTACTGTGTTTGAGCTTTCAAAACTACTCCCACCTTCCTTCCTTCCTTCGTTCTGAATTCCTTCCTTCCTTCCTTCCTTCCTTCCTTCCTTCCTTCCTTCCTTCCGAATTCCTTCCTTCTGAATTCCTTCCTTCCTTCCGAATTCCTTCCTTCCTTCCTTCCTTCCGAATTCCTTCCGAATTCCTTCCTTCCTTCCGAATTCCTTCTTTCCTTCCGAATTCCTTCTGTCCTTCCTTCCTTCCTTCCTGGTTTTATCTTTCATGAATTTTCTCGTTTTTCAGTATGCAGTAATAGGAAGGGCTTTTTTTTTAATATTATACTTTGAGGATTCAGGATACAGTAGTGAATGATTTTGCCTTTGTACAGAGAGCCATTGTAGAAATGAGATTGCCATATCCAAGTTCAATGAAGGCTGATTTTTCCGGTTAAATGCAACACGTATGTCTTGTTTTAATAGTTTACCTCTAATTTTTCCCTTGAAAAGAGAATGAACAGTGTCTGTGAGAGTGCTTAAGTGCTTTCCACTGCCTATCAGTGACTGCAGGTTGTCTTCTGTTTTAAATGACTTTGTGGGTAATGAAGGTGCTCAGTACTCAGCCCTTTCAGATTTGAGGTTCTATGCTAATTAGAATTTTTGCTACATTCAGTATGTAGTCTTAAAATCCATTTTCAGTGCTATTCACCAGGCTTACCCCCTAACCCACATGGCTGGGATGAAATGTTCTGTGGCTGACAGTCAGGATATGGTTATTTTGTTTTTCTCCATCCTAGAGAGGATGGTGCATCCCTTATGGGGAGTGTTCATCAGGCACTGGCTGTGCTTTGGTTTGCTGAGTGAGGTCCACAGACAGGCTCACCAGGCATCTTCTCTTTAATTACCCCAGGCTGATGGGATGTCCAACAAGGCAGTGTGCCCTCTCCTCACCTTCATTCTCAGCAAGCTGAGAGTGGGATAACTCTGCTGCGCTGTGATCGCAGCTGGAGCTGTTTTGATTGAAAAAAACATAATCAAAAAAACCCCTCAAAGCATGGCTGCTTGGACACAGCATCAGTAGTAAAATGATGTTTTGTAACAAGGGTCATAGTGCCACTCACATGGGTACCACAGGGAACAGGATCCTGGCCTAGGAGGTTGTAGTGGGTTGGGTTTGTAACCAGGCAGAAACACCAATTTAGTGTAGTGGTTTGGTCCAAAATACTCATTACTGTTTATCTTCTGTGAGGTAAGAATTAGAAGAAATGCAAAGCAGGCACAATTGAAAGAATATAAAGAAGTTTATTAACTGACCTAAAAGGAAAAAAAAAAAATATACCACAACTTCAGAACTCTTCTCCTCCCCCCACCTTCCTCCCTTCTCCCACTGACAATGTAAAAAGACAACCCTTGAGATGTTCAGCCTGTTTACCACTTCCATAATAACCTCGTTTAGTCCACTTAGGAAGAGGAGTCTCTCTTGTCCATGCTATGAAGACATTATCACAACGAGACAGCTGCCCACTTCCAAATAACTTTGTTCAGTCCATTTAGGAAGAGGAGTCTCTCTGCTCGCATGTGAGTCCCTTCCCCCAACTTGCAGCTTTTCCCACAACCGCTTTTTTTGAGGGTCCACTCTTGAAGGTTTTTGGGGTACAATTTTAAGGTTGAGCCGTTCAGAAACAAAAGTTCTCTTCACCCATCTCTGGGAGCATTTCATCTTCCAGAATAGAGGCCTTTCTCCTTCCCTGGGAGCAAAGGGTCTCCCTCATCTTCATCTTTATGACTATCTCTGGGAGCATGTCTAGGAACTGAGGTTTTCTCCTTTCCCATTTGGAGCAAAAGTCCTCATCGCTTCCATCTCTCCCTGTTCAAACTTCTCATCAAATTACAACTGCGTCAGCATCTGCCTATCTCGGCACAGGTGCTTTTGCTTACAAGTTGAACTGAACACTCCACACCCCCATATCTTCATGAAATTACAACGAGTACTCTGATACATCATAGCTTCACAACAGAATTTCAGCTTTAAGCATCTCCTCTTTCTCTTCCCTCAGATTTTCAGCTCTTCACAGCACTAAAAGGGTTAATCTTGATGCCTTTTCCTGGTCTTAAAATCAGGAGTCATACATGGTTAGAAAGGGAAAAGGGATTTTACCTTGGTATTTATTTTAAGGATCTTTAGGTGTACACGTCCAGGTCATATGCATCGAGGTGCACCCCGCCGAGTTTATCTCTGTCTGTCTCTCCCCCCAGCATTGGGTATAACATTATAGGTTTTACTAATTAGCATATCTATCAAAGATTCCCCAACGAGAGGCTCAAGTGAGCCCCCCTCCCCAAGGAACCTTCCCCTGGATGGTTCTAGCTTGGTTTACAGAATGTATTCTGGAGAGGACCTTGGGGTCTGGGGCACACTGATCCCTAGCTACAAAGCTTCTAAGATGTTTAGTCTCTTAGCTTGACAAACAAGTCCAAGAATGTAGGCAAAAAGCACTGGGAATACAGAAGTTGTAAAAAGGTATAACAGGGGTATAAAAGAAAAGGCAAAAAATCTTCATGGCATCAATCTCACCTATGCCTTGCAGCTGGAATGTGGCTTATCGCTGTGGAGGGGGGGGGAGCCGAGCCAGTCCGCTGCCCACAGCAGGGCTGTGGGGGGGGTTCTACAGGTGGAACAGGTCCATGGCTCCAGGATGGCCGTGGCCCGGCCTGGCCTGGCCCAAGCAGGGCCTGGGCTGGGCCCACTGGCCTCCACACGGGGCCCGCAGCCACCTGTCCCAGCAGCGGAAACGAGAGAGAGCTGTGGGGGGTTTGTCTAGTCTTAAGTGTGCATCACAGAGGCGGTCACAATTTTAAGTGGCTTAAAGAATTGTCCATATTCAAACTGGCCAGCTGATAGGTTCTGTCAGGTCATAGAGGAAGCTCTAAGAAGAACATCACTTCTGAGACTCAGCTTGCTAACATATGACAGAGGTGTAGTAGATTAAAAAGTGCCATATGATGCTCCTGGGCACCTGGAACTGACTGTCCATATAAAATGTTAGCATAGTATAGGTGTGATTTTTGTCTGGTCTAATGACCCTTCTCGCAAACAGCCCCTCTGCTGTGTGCTCAGGCTGCATCATGCCCAGCTCAAAACCTGCTTGGCAACTGTTAAAAAGAATTTCCCAAAACACCAACACGGCAGTACCACCTCTGGCATCTCATCATTGTGTGATGATTGGCACCTCAGCCTGACAGCATACAAAAGGATTTCTGAGCAGGAAGAGGAACAACCTTCTGATCCTTTATCATTACCTCTAAGAGTATTTGACAAAAGAAAAGTTTCATGAGCAAATGACTGTATTTTTGTCATACTCATGCAACCACACCCTTGTAGAGCCCACTTCATCCAGTACACTCCCTCTGATGAAGCAGGATACTTTAAATCCAGGTGAGGCAGATGAGGGTAAAGGTCCTCCCTTTCTTCTTCATTTATGTCTTTCTAGATGAGGTGAAAAGGGAATAGCAGAGATCAAGGAAGCAGTGAAGTTGCTAGGGAGAAGAAATGACCAGGGAGCAGAGTCAGGGCCCATTGGAGAACAAGCTCTGCAGTAACTGATTCTCCTCATTAATGTACAGCCCATATTTTCAGGAAAAAATGTTTTTTGGATAACCCATTTGTCAACTATATGAGAACTCTATACTTTAAGCAAGGTATGTGTACATAAAAATTGCCTTAAAAGGCTACTTACCCAGAGTGTGTTTCAAGATTCATATCAAAGCATCAGCAATGAGAGACCCTAAGCTGGTGTAAATCACAAGTGTCACTTGTACCAGCCAACCATGTTATTTTATTATTTCTGAATTCTAACAATGTTCGTCTCTTCTTTCACACCGTGCTTCTGTGCAGTACAGCCTTTATGATTTGACATCTCTCAAGGCATTAACACTCTTTGGGGAATGTGAATCAAACAACAAATTCTCTTTGTGTGCATTCATTTTCTATGCTTTCATTTTAGCTCATTCCTATCAGAACAAAGCCTAAGAAATGATGTCTAGAAAGGGCAATTTCCCAACAGTGATTACAGCATGGGAAAATTTCTCTCATTGCGAGGCTGCCTGGAAAATTTTGAAGGTTGTTTCTGCCTTGGAATAAGATTTATACTCCCCATAAATGCTTAGAGATGGCTCTATGAACTTCTCAACAAATAATAATAAAAATCCCTCCACCCCACTGCATCTTAGTGAAATATCAAATATAGAGTATTGTCTGCTAAGCCTTAATAATTGCTATCTTGTAATCATTATGTTACTCTATAAATATCCAGCATTCTCTTAAAAGAAAACAAAATTGCTTTATGCTGTGATTCCAAAAACTAGTAGCCTGAAGGGTGTTTTCCTGTTTATTTATGATAGCTCAAACTGGAGAATTAATATATTTGTCTCATTTATAAGCATTACAATTATTTTGCTAGGGCAGAATTATTCCTATAAGTCACTGTATCTCATTTCCCCTTCCTTCCTCCATCTTATTCTTGGGTTTATTGTGACATGGTTAGTTTATTGCAGATCTTTTTAGAAGTTCTGTTAAATGTTTATTTCTCTATGTGACTCCTCATTCATTTCTTATTCTGCTTCTGAAACATAATTAGCTCTGTAATCCTCTTGCTGCTTCCTTCTGCCACTCTCAGGCCAGTTTTAAATGAATATGGGTACACTGTAACAAGTTTGTTGGGAATTTTATATAAGTTTCTTCACAATGCTAAGTCATGGGGTCATTTCAGTCACGGGGTCATTTAATGACATCATGGGGACAGTAGGTTTTACTCTTTTCTCTGGTAGTCCTGTATAATCTTTGCACTCCCTTGGATGTGCACTGATAAAGGAAAGCAAGTTCTAGATTTGTTCTGTCCCGTTCCATGGGACGGCAGTGGATGGGCACCAAGTGCTCCCAGGAGGGACCAGGAAGGACCCCTCTTGCTGAAATTAGGCAAGCCTGAAATTAGTTGGCTCTGTCTCTCCCAAATCAAGGGGCTAAACTTGATGTTCACACCTCAAGCTTTCATTGGCCCATAAGAACATCTACAGGGTATGACAGCTCAGCCAGTGGCAGATTTTTAGTCACTCTTTTGTGATTTAAATAAAATGGACGAATACTTTCCAGTAAATTTTCTTCCCCAAAACCAGTATAGACGGAACACTGAATGAAAAATTTGTTCAGTATTTAGACTGTACATTATTTTTGTAAAGCTAGCATTGCTGTGACATAAAAAAAGATCTTCCAGACAATGCCTGGGGTCCTGCTGCCCAGCTCCTCCTGGTTGGGGCAGTTAGGTCCCAGCAACCCAGCAGCCAGCAGCCCTGCTCAGATGCAATGCAGAGGACATCTTCAGATGACCATTTGACACAAACATGTGGCCAGCCCAAGGTCACTGGCCATTTGCCAGTGTAAGCCTGAGCTGGGGAAATCTTGGGCTTCCCTGCTGTGGTTGCAATTAAAGAGCAGCACTGGGTCCAGATCTCTCCTGTCTAACAAGTGTCAGATCTGCTCTGGCAGAAGCCTTTGTATTTTATTCCCTTACACCCCGGACTTTCTTCAGTGAGGGTGAGAAACATCATACTGGAATTTTATTTTGAGTGACACAATATGATCCACACATATATTAATTGTGCCACAGACTGAAGGTTTCATGTCCAAGTGAACAATCCTTTAAAGCATTTGGCAGCAATAACAAGTACCTCAAGGTTATGCCCTATCTCTTTTTTCTCTTTATGTCATCTGTAACAACTGTGGACTCTGACATTTAGTTAATTAAATTTGCCCACACTATCTGACTTGGTTGTGCAATCCCTCTTGAGGACGTAATTTTTGAAGGTAGTAAGCAAGAAGAATGGTTAACCTTGATGAGTCGTTTTGCCATAGTAGTATTTTATTCAAGCAAAAATTTAGGATCTTTCATCTATTGCATAAATAATAAATCTCATGACAGTACATAGACATGAAATATTTAAAGAATAACATAACATCTTTGAGGACAGATATCTGAACAAAATGAAATTATCACACAATTGCTGCTGTACTGCATCTACAAGTCTCTACCTACTGTAAATTTCTTGTGGTAAGTGGTGTTTCTCAGCTGACTGTAGTTAAGATGATTCCCATAAAACCTCTCTGAAATGGCTTTTACTGTCCCTGATGCTTTATATTTCAACGTGGATGTGAAAAGTTGCTTTTGAAATTTTATTCTGATATGGTATTGGTATTACATTTTTAGTATTGATATGGTCCAGAGCTGGATCCATATCTTTATGCAATTGACCCTTATGTCTGATATTGATAGCATTACTTGGAGGTAGTCCTATTTTGGTCTAACCTTTATTGTAGGCTTTGACTGCCAGAGTTGCCATGCAGAGATCCTGCAGACACCCTCTAGTCTGTCTCTGGGCATCTCTGGACAGCAGGCTTGGTGTGCTGCCTGAGCTGTGGGGGTTGTATGGGGCATGCATGCACTGAAGATGAGTCTCCAGTTGGGCTCCCAAGCTCGTAGTCTTTGTGGTGAGACTGATGTAATTTTGGCTTTGGAGTCAGATCTGACAGAAAAAACAGTAAAAGCTTTTGAAATTATTTTTGTTTTTCCTCAACATCTACTTTGTCTCATTACCTGAGGTTGTACAGATTCCTTTTTCCCATAAAATACTAATATATTTATATAATAAAAATAATAAGAATAACAATAACAATAATAATAGATGCCATAAATCACACTCACTATTTCCTCATAATAGGGTGATATTACAAATTCATTCCAGGGAGCAGAAATTCTGTATAATTTAAGCCTCCAGAATATCCCTCATTAAAACTTTTGGTGTACAGAATGAACTCGTTCATGGCACTAGCAGTTAGTGGTAGGCAATTTTTCACTTGTTCTTTACCCTTACCACCCGTGAAGAACCATGGTTTGATATTCAGAGCTTCACCTCATGGGAAGGCAGAGATGTCACGGCACAGTTGGTAATTTATCAATGTCTTTTTGGATAGAGAGTGAAACACGGGGCCAGATTTGCTCCAGCCTTACATGAAGTGCAGCTCATCTGAAGGCACTGGGAAGAGACTGTAAATCAGGTAATGTTTGGCCCCTGAACGCTGGCTGTAAAATCAGATGCAGATGATAAGATGTATGTCACACCACACTGTAAATTTAAAACCAACCTAGGAGAATTTTCCCCTAATCAGTTGGTGCCAGCTAAATGTGAGCAGGCAAGCAGTCATTCTAAGTCTGAGATTAGGCAGATTGATACCAGCTGTCTGACAAATCTCTAGCACTAGATAAGACTGGAGGTGGAGGGGAGAGAATTAAAATTGCATGCACCCATTAATGGACTCATTTAAACATGCAATTTAAATGCTAATTGATGTTAATTCAGCCCAGCACTAGTGTTCAGCTGTTAGTCATATACTGTAACCTGGCTGAAGCAATAACAGTAGGAGGCTTGGCAGGGTAGTATAGATAAACTCAGGGATCAATTCATTGTATGGTGGGGTTTTTTCACTTAATTTTTTCTTGTATGTGTAATTATAACTAGCTGAATACAGGCAAGAAAATGAATTGTGACCATTCTGCCACTGCGTGCTGACCACTCATTTAATGAATGATATTTTCCATCTTTTACATTGCTTGAAATCATTCTGTGTCTCAAAAGATCTTGAAGTTCTTTATTAAAATGCTTAGGCTTAATGACAGAAACAGCTAAGGATTCCCAAGGAAAGTGAAATCTTTTCTTTTGATCTTAATGGAATGCTCTTTAAAATTTTACCTTATTTTATTTTAGTCTTTTAGGTGAGGAAAAAAAGATCAGTTCATAAATACTTCTATAGGGAAAAAATACAAGTTAGTCATGACACTAGTTGTTTACTAAGATGTCTATACTTAACTAAAATCCTTCTATTAACTTAGATTGAAAATTTCACTCTGTGATTATATTTTTCAAGTGCATCTGCAATCTTGTGGTAAATTTAATAAATATTTTAGTATTTATTATATTTAGTGAAATGTTGTTAATCCACCTGTCAGTGTTCAGTTCCTGTTACTCAAAGGTATTAATAGTAAAAAAGGTTATAAAATGCAAATACTTGTGGCTGATAAATAGTAAATTTTCTAGGCTAACCTGTTCTTAGTGATCAGTTTGGCCTGCTTTCCTGTTAATATAAGAGGTTAAACACAATGATGGAGGTGGTAGGGCTTTTATTAAGCAGCCAGAGTGCAGATTTGGCTCATGATGTGTGTTAATAGCATCTCCATACGCCATAAACCTGCTGGGTCAAATTCTGGGCTTTCTGCCAGGTGCTGTGCTCAGTTACGCTGCTGTGAACCTGTGGCAGGAATGTAGCTTCAGGGGTGAAACAAGGGGCAAAATGTTGCCCGGTTTGCTGAAGCCTTATAAAAACTAGAAGTGATGGAAGGCCCAATTCTTTGCTGTTTGCACCTAGGAAAAGTAAGTGTAAAATGCTAACAGATTGACTGCTGCAGTTTGGTCATTTGAAACAGTGATGTAGAGCTGCTGTCGGGAGGATGCAGGCGCTGCAGTGTGTAACTCCCCATGAAGGGCTTGATTTGAGCCCGTCCTGTGCACAGACTCTTAACTGCTCAAGTGACTTTTGATAAGGACACAATTCACGTAAAGCTGAAGATTTAAAAAAATGACAAACCAGCCTCCTAGAGAACTTTGTGTGGGAACAATTCTGGGATTTAAGGATTGCCATATAAAGGCCCATTGCAGAGGAAATTGAAGAGGGGAGCTGTGAGGCAGAAGGAACAAACAACACACCAGAATGACATAACTGTGTATTTATCCAAAATTATATCTTTAATTCATCGTCTGCATTTGAAAGATTGTGGTCTCTGAAACTTGTTTGCTATGATACAGGGATGTGTCCAGTATCTCAGTAACTGTTTTACTACTGAATGACACTAAAATTTCAGATGATTTTTTAAGGTACATTTCTGAGTCCATTTTTTTATTTTATTTTTTTTTCCCCTCTAGGAAGGTTGAGAGGAATGGTAAGTTGGGGGGGATTCGTTCGAAGGTGAAGGGGGTATGAGATTTTAAATTGCTCGGCTTATTGGTAGTGGTTTATCTTAAATTGTGCTGCTGCACAGTATTTTTAAATTATGTCAAGGGCACCTAGACCATATGGAATGAAAGGAAAATAATGATTTAAGAGTGTATCTATCTATTTCAAGAACATCCTCACAATGTGCCAGCAGAATCACATGGTCTACAGTATCCAAGAGAGAAGATAGGTCTAAAATAACCAGTTTGAAGTGATGGTTAAAGCTGTCACATGTGTCTACAGCTGGGCACCTAAATCCAGCTCCAAAAGCTCGTTAAAGGAATGTCTAGTTCTTGCTGCTTTGTGACTACTCAGCACTTCTGGTGCTATTCTGATACTAAAAAAGGATTTCATTGATAGTGAAGGTTTTTCCAGGAAGTAAAGCTTCTGGCTTTGTAATGCATTTAAAAATATATGTGCTCCAACCTGGAGTTATTGGTTGTTTTGTCATAGTATTCTTGCAAGTTTTTCTCAAAATCAGAGTTTACAAAAATTTGATA
Source organism: Corvus kubaryi (assembly GCF_017639235.1). Classification (NCBI taxonomy): domain Eukaryota; kingdom Metazoa; phylum Chordata; class Aves; order Passeriformes; family Corvidae; genus Corvus; species Corvus kubaryi. The sequence continues at coordinate 48,122,466 of NW_024581137.1, read as the reverse complement.
ACTATTAAGATTACCTATATAAAACTAAATGTTTCAAAAAAGCTTTCATAACTGATTCTTGAGAATATGAATGTGGATTGGATGCTATAATAGGTGTCTTCACTTGTTTTAATTTATGCACAAGTCTCAGAGAGTAGTTCTGCAGTACTTACTGACTCTCTTGGTAGTAAGCTGGTACATAAAATGGCTCCTGCTACTTTCCCTCCTTAAACCAGTGGCTTTTTCAGATGCTTTTTTTAATGCAGGTTAATAGAAAATGTTTTCTGAAATCTGTGTAGAATTAAGTGCTTTGCTCTATCTGAGCTTACTCTTTCAGTGAGATATATATATATATATACACTCAAGGAACTCTACTAAATGTGTCTCACAGCAGTAGTGAAATGGCTCTCTGTGTCATAGCTCCCACAGAGAGGAGCTCCACAGTAGTCATTAGTAGTACAGGAAACATCAAAGGTGGCAACTGAGACCTGAGCCTTCCCTGCAAGAGGAAATCAAAGCCCAGTGGCTCTACCACTGCTGGCTATTTCAACAAAAAGCAGGCAGCTTTAAAAATGAGCAGTAGGCATGGAAATGGTGGGATAAGTGGCACTGAACCAGCTACAGAACAGATATAATTTCTGACCCAGGAGTCAGACTATGAGTTTGACCTGTACGGGAATGTGTTTTTCTCCAGTCTTTTTTTTTTTTTCCAATTATTTTCTTAGGGATCTTTACCTGTAGGAAAATATCAAGGGTAATGTAAATAAAATTGAAATCTCAAATGCAGGTGGGTGTGGACAGGGCCACAGGTGCAGAGTGGCAAATCAGCTTCTGTGAAAAACTGCTTTCCTTGTAACCTTGTGGATCAGTAATCTTCCATTCCTAATCTTGTCTGGAAGACACACTATCTGCTGCAGACTCTTCTTCCTCAGCAAGTTCTTTGCTACTATCAATAGCTGCTGGACTCAGCGGGTGAAAGCTGACACACTCTGGAAGTTGACACACCTACATCTGTCTCATTCTTCTTGTAGCACTTTGCTAAAACCCTCTGGATTTCTGTGGGGAGTCTGCGTACTATTTATTGTACTGAAAACTGTAGGGGAAAACCAAAATTTAAAAAATTCTAAGAAGAAGCTCAGAAGAAGCTGATAGAGACTGAGGGTAGTCTCTTTAACGGGTCAGGGGAATAACAGGACTGAGTTGTTTTCCAGGAGAAGGGCTGAGATTTTAGATAGAGGCAAGTGGTTCTCTTTGTGGCTCTTGACTGTCCTCAGACAACAGATTTTCAGTGCCACAAAATAAATTGTTTTAATTTCCTACAAATGATTTCGAGTTCTCTTGTGGCAGGAAATACTATTAAGTTCTTCCCTGAGGAAAATGTTCTTAACCCTGCAGGCCTATCACCAATACAGAGCTTTACTCAGCTACAAAAGCTTTCAGTTAAGCAGAAAGCACTGCACAGTCAGTAAGTGGAAGGAAAAATAGAAAGCTGAGGTTTGAAAGCAGGAAGAGACAAGTAAGTGTTCTCATGAAACAGGAGCAAAATGGAGAGCTGATTGTCTAGAACTGTAGTTTGGGCATCCTTGCCTCCAAGAATAATGCAGGGAAGCAAAAGGTTTTTGGCACTCCAGGGAGATCACATCACAGCTTACACAGCACATTTCCTATTATTTGTGTTATGAGAGGATCTAGAGCAGGGATGCATTTTTTCTGGTGTGTGGTGCCACAGGCTGGTACATTTTGCATGGTGTAGGGTTGGGTCAGCCCAGAGCTGGGAGCTGGGGGACAAAAGCTCTTGTGAAAGACCAAGAAGACAGAAGTTCTCTCCTCAAGGTCCAAGTTCAGCAGAAGTGTGATGTGGCTGCTCAACAAAAGCTTGCTTCTTTAAGAGGCAGAATTTCTTTGTTCCTGACGAGCTCCTTCCAACAGGCTTAGGTTCTTATATTTTAGAAAGAAAGAAAGCCTTGAATGCCACCTGGAAATAATAATAGTTTGCTGGTTGCCGTAAAATATCAGGTAAACTGCCATAGCGGAAATTTGGCATCTAATCCACAGTGGACAACAGTGGCTGGGGGATCAGTGCCCTCAACACAATGATAAAATCACGTCATTCAAAATGGACGCTGGAAAACCAGGCAGTAAGAAACAAAGGCCCAGAACTACTAAGTAAGCAGGTGCCCAGCTGCCAAGGAATTTAAAGCTGTGTAAGACTTGTCAAAGATTTTAAAAGTGTCTCACTTTTATGTCAAAAGCAGAACCCAGTATTCAAGCCCTAAACTGGAGCATTAAGTCCAGCTCCATGTATTGCTAATACATGCTCCTTGGTGGAATAGGCAGAGATTTCTCCTGAGCTGAACTTTTAAACAAATCTTTTGGCACAGTTTTCCACAGGCTCCATATTTTTTGTGAAAATATTAAGTAAAATAAAACAAAAAGTCAAGTTTCTTACCAACTGGTGTGTTTCAGAAATTATTATAATAGGACACGGAATGGTTCCTAAAATGTATTTTCCTACCTGAAAGCGAAAGCTAATAGCAGATAATAAGAGCCCAATATGTCTTATTGTTATCTGTCTCAGTAAAAGCTGTTCCATTTGCCCTCCAATCATTTTTTTAATCAAACTTTAGAGGAAATTGCACATATGTGGATTCATTGAAACAGGCTGTAATGTTTTGCTAATTGAGTCACATATAACACAGCAGGCCAATTTTTTGAAAGGAATAACAGGTGAATAATCACTCTGTCTGAATTCTGTTAAATAAATGTAATCCCTAAATCTCAGTATCTTTCACAGGGGTTAAGCCTCTTTCTGGGCCACGCTCTCATCTGTGCTACTCACTAGCATAAAAGAAGTAAATATATTCTTCCTTTCTTGCTATGCACTTTATTTTCAGGGAGACCAACTTCCTACCAGTACTAAACAGCATTTTATACAACAAAAAACTTACTCTTTTTGCTATGGATTCTTGAAAATGTCCATAGCCCTTTGTGCATGCTAAAGATCTAGAAACTCAGAAATGCAAATCTATAATTCAATGCCATGTGTGTTTTAGAACATGAGCAAGGAATACCTGAGGTGATATCCATGGTAAATTCAAGTTTAGAAGGGCAGAAGATTGGGATGCTGGTCCTGAGCTGCCTGGCTTTTTGTCTCTGTGTCTGTGAGTGGAGTTAGGGCACTGCAGAAGTAGGGCCATGCAGCACTGGACTTAGTTAAGGAGTCTCTGCCAGCAGAGTCCAACTCACTGCAGTCTGGCCCTGCCTTTACTCTTCAATAAATACAGGGCTTCCCTTTAGCAAGCCTGACAACCACCTTTCTGCTACCATGTTGGCTTTGGTGGAATTTTCCTCAGTACTCTTGTCCTCACAAAAGATAGCTCTACTCTTTGTTTGCTTCTCCTGCTCTGTTTCCCAGTTCCTTGCATTGCTAAATTACTGGGGTGCATTCTGGCTGCAAAGAAAGGCAATGACGTCCCACTTCATTTGCTGGCCAAAAGCTGCTTGAGCAGCTCTTGCTGACACCAGTGTTAAAATTGCGCATCTGGTGGCTCACATTGCTCTGCCACCCAGCTGAGCGGACAGTCTTTGGGAAATAAACAGCCTGTGAAGTGCTATCAAGTTTGCATTTCTGTCTCTTCTCAGCTGTTTCCCTCCTACCCCTCCCCACCTTTGCTCCCGTTCCCATCTTGCTTCTGGCTCTATCCACAAGCCTAAATCCAAGAAGGATCAGAGCAGTGTTAAAGTTTCTTAGTTTCCCTTAAAATTGCATTACCAGTCTGCTGAAGGGGATGTGGTAAAACAGCAAGGGACTGAAGAATATGTGGCAGTGAGTTTAAGTGGGGAATCAGGGGATTAGCAGTGAGTAGGAACAAAGGAGTTTGAAAAGGAGAAAAATGCTGGGAATGAGCTTCAGGGGAAAGAAATCAGCCAGAGCAATACTGTGTTGTGAGGGAAGGTGCCGTTAGGCAGAGGATATAAACTTAGGAAGAAATGTTTGAAAATAAAGAAGATCAAAGAGGTTTGATAGGAAATAGAAATATGGTAAAAGGAAACCTATAGTAATAACAGGAATAATTATATAAATAGTTCAAATAAGCAGAATAAAACAAAGACACAGAAGAGAAAAAGATTACACAGGTAATAAATATTTGGTATAGCTATACAGTGAGGCAGACAGTTTATATGTGAATACATCACAGGAAATGTTAAGGGAAAAGAATGGTGTTACAAAAGAGGAAGGAAAAAAGAAACAGATAAAGCATTTATATTTACAGGAAGTACCCTACAAGACTTGATTTTACACACTCTATTATGTATTTAAATAGCCTTTGACACTGGAAAAAGAAAGGCAACAGTAATTTGTCGGTCTTACAAATAAACTTCACCGTATAGTAAATGCTGAAATACTGCAGTGAAGATTCATGTTAGAAAATAATTTTCAAATGTAAGGAGCAGATGCTGAGCAGTACTTTCCCTCCTGAGTCAGCTTCTGCATAGGGTATTTAGAAAGAAGCATAGATGGCTTTAAAACTAATTTTTATGTCTCTTTTGACATTTAATTGAAGCAATTTCTTATGTAAAAGTTTGATTTCTCCATCATACAATCCTTATTAAAGTTTAAGCAGAGCAATTTGAAATGTCAGGATAATAAAACATGAAAAATAGAAATAAATATGCAGCATCTCAGGTTTTATTACAGACTTACATGACTATATGCATTGGAAAAAGTAGTATGAATAGCTGTTGAGAGAAGAATGTGGAGGCTGATAATCAGATCTGGAGCAGCTTGCTGATTTGAAAGCGAGATAAATGTCTAAGCACTACTAGAAAGCATTAACCAAAAACTTACTATGTTCTGAACATTTCACTGATGATTTTAAGTAGGTTGTACATGAACAGAGATGCTCCAGCTGACTGGAGAGAGTTTCACAGTGTGTGGGGGAGTAGGTGAGTACAGGGAGTACGGAGAGTACAGCTCCTCAAAAAGAGGAGCTATTGGTTGCAACCAGCTAGAGACCACTAAGTTTTTAGTCTTTAAATTTGCTAAAGAAGCGAAGAAAAGAAATTGCTATTCTCAAGTTATCTAACTAAAACTTCTATAAACTTAACCATGCCCTTGAAACCGTGAGAAATTAATAGTGTTATTTCCTTGCCAAGATTCTACCTCATGTAACTTAGATGATGGTGGTTAATTTTGTCTTAAAATTACTACTAAAAATGGATAAGAAAAAAAGGTTGAAAAAATATTATCTTTTAAATTACGTACCCAAATTACCCATAGTATGTCAATACATTTCTCATCCCAGCTCTTGTAATCAAAAAAACCTCATCCTGTATTTCCCAGAGGTGTTCCCCTTACCTGTTGAAATTCTACTCTGCTTTCCACATGCCTCCAAGCACAATTTAAACCTTTTTGGTTCCAGAGCCACTGGATCATCTCCCATTCCATGTATGCCTATGCTATGACAGTTTCTTGGAAACAGATACATGGCATCTTGGGTTGGAGGCAATGTATTGTAGAAAAGATGGAGCTTCCTACCTTGCTTTCATCCCCAAGATGCTTGCTTGTATCACTGTGGCTTCTCTAAGCCCTTCAAAAGTAAAAGAGGGAAAGTACCGTCTCCTGAAAAGGCAGTGTAATTAAGCTTACAACCAGAAAACTCATTTGCAATTAGTAAAATTCAGTGTAAATATGTAATTAAGAAAATAGGGCTAAGCTTATAAATTTCTTGCCTGCTTGACTTTTAGTAGTACATAGAGGTTGGTCCAAATCAAACAGAGTCACATTGAATTAGAAGTATTAGAATAAACTATCATTTTAAGATTAGGCATCTGGCTGTAAACTCGTACATGGAGATCAGGCAATACAGATTAGAAAGCAATTAGCTTATCCTCAAATATGTGCTTTTATCTGCTTACTGAATAACTCTCTTGACTCTGTGCTGACCAGGACCTTGTAGCTCTCTGGTGCCATTTGAGATGCATTTCATGTCACACCACAGGAATATGCAATGGTACTTCCCATCCCCACCTCCCTCAGGCTGTAGATGCCACCAATCATCTATGTCTAGTCAGCAACTGAATCAAGGAATTGAGACACTGCACAGTTAAATCTGTCTTACTGCAACCTGAGTCTGCACTTTAGTCAGTAATGGGACCCATCTCTGTTTATCAGTGCATCACTGCTGCAGAAGCAGCTTTCCAGTGCATTCAGTGATTTCCAGTTATATTTGTGCTCACGGAAGTAAATTCATTGTATTTACCAAGGACCGTCTTCTGGATCAGAAGGCATTAATTTCATAGCAAAAGAGAACAAAAAGCAAAAACAATTAGAATTCTCCCAAGAAGAGATGTGAGGATTTAAAGTAACAGAGAATGTAGCAGAAGAACAAAGGGGTGTTAATTGGCTGATTTTAATATTAACTTGAAAACGAGAAGCTTTGTTATTGCAAAGTCAGGAGGGCCTGGAAAAACCTAATTGAAATGCTGGGAACATAGTAAGATTTAAGGTGGGCCTTGATATATTTAGGGAAGACATTCTCTGGGATCAGCAATCCTATATCCAGAGTCTATGCCACCTCCTTGAAAGCTTTGCTTGCGGGCATTTCCTTGCAGATATACTAGCAACAAGCTTGCTGTCAGGTATGAAGATGTTAAAGAACAAACCAAAGAACAAACCATACAGGCAATTCCCATTGTCCCCAAACAGTTGTTATTTATCCCAGCTGATTCCAGGGCTACAGTGAAGTGGGTGAGCACTTGAGATCGATTAGACAGCAGGTAAGCTGGGTAAGGAAGACACATGTTAAAGCATGAGATGTGAAAGCTACTATAAAAATAAAAGAGGCTTTTTTTGTGGGTAATGTTTAATGTAGATGACAGGATTGGCAGTGTGTCACAATAGAAGGCTATCATTATCACTCTATATTTTGTTTACCTAGAAAAATAATTAGTCTACTGTGACCTAAATGGGTAAAAACAATGTGGTTATAATAAAAACTGATTCATATTTTCAGTGTGAAATAGAACAAAGTTGTGGTGGCCAGTGAGCCTATGGAACAAGGAAAGTCCACTGATGAGACAGTCCCTAGTATCAGAGATCCTTCCCAGGTTAGGGTGAACAGAAAAAGCTTCCCCCAGATTGGCTTGTTGGCCTCCCCGCCTCGTTACCTGACATTTTCCTGCCCTAGAAGGTTCTCCACTCCAGGTTCCCCCCATTGGCCTTTGCCCCTCGCCACTCCCCCAGAGTTTCCCTATTGGCTCCCATATCTTAGTCCTGCCTTTGTACCGCCCCTGTGCCCTCAGATCATTGGTCTCTGATGCTCGCCCTGCTCCCGTACTTAAACCGGGACCTTCCATTGTACTTTGTCTTCATCCCTGGAACCCTTCATGGTGTGGCTGCAATAAACCTTGTCCATGGAACCCCATACAAGGACCCTTCCCAGCTCTTTGTTGTCGCCCCGTATACTGGAGCTATCCATGCATTTGTGCGTGCACACTGTGTGTGAGTGTGTGGTGGTCCTGCCAAGTGGCTTAGCTAAGGAGATGCTTTTAGGAAGGTCGCGGCATCTCGCGCTCTGGCACCACAAAGCCGCGCAGGCAGGGACACAAAGTTTTTTGAATTTTACATGGAATTTCTATTGGTAAGATCAGCTGTGATGAAAGACACAGCTGAGTCATGGGTCTGAGTCTGTATGAAAATTAACTCATATGGCAACAGCCCATGTCTTAAGAAACTATAAAATGATACAGGTCGATATGACAATTAGTGCACTCAACTAAATAAATCACGTGTAGTAGGATACATGAAAAGTAATAAAACAGTGCAATAACATCTCCTTCTTCCATCCAGAGACAAAAAAATAAACACTAGGAGGTTAATCTTTCTAAATCTCAATTTCAGCTCTTCACATGCTCACTATTAAATGGCTCCCTGACTATGGTACAAGCTGCTCATTGTCATTTACAATGCTTAAACTCCTCCCATGTTTCATCTATTTTATACAGCCATTCAAACATGTGGTATCATTACCTAATAAAGATGATGTGGAAGCATACTGGTCATATTTATGTTATTTCCCTGGAAGTCTCTTTTCTTTATGCCCACTATTTGCTTTGGATATTTGTTTACGAGTTTGTAGAGGTATTAAAATACTTTTTTCCTTCCATAAATAAGGGAGGCACAAGAAAAAAGAAACCCACTGGTTAAAATTTTAAATTTTTTTATTTTGCATTTAAGGATGAAATCCTTGAAGCAGCCATTCTGCCTAGGTGGAAATGGTTAAAAATAAGTTGTTGCATGATAGTAATTAATAATGTATAGAATAAAAATAGCATCGATAATTAGCATTCAATTAGCATTTATCTTTCAGTTTAATCTCTCCTATGGCTCTTCAGTTTATATGTCACTGACTTATTACAAGAAACTTCAGAATTTTTTTTAGGATGACTAAAACCCTTGATGAGCTGATTATTGGTGTGCTGAAGTCATTATCATTTAATGTTATCTCATTTTCTTCCTGTTCTTCTCCACCTGAGGCAAACTGATAAACAACTAAAAGGAAGTCCCTTATTACACAGTTTTTCATTAAACTGTGAAACTTTTTGCTATGGAAATTGTGGAAACTATAGTTTTGCCTGAATTGAGAAAGACATAACCTCATACCCGTAGGGTTATTAAGCACAATGGATTGTGACATCTAATCAAATGGCATCTGAGCCAATCATCTTAATACCTTTCACAACTGATGGAGAGAAATAGGCCAGTGAGGGCATAATTAATCTCATCCTAAAATAAATGTCTGAAACAGGTCAGGAGAACCTCAGGTAGAGAACTCTGTGGAGAGGTGAGGTTGATCTTACCCTGCAGAGTACTCACAGGGAACCCCTGCAGCAGAGGTCAGTGCAAAATGGATGAGCATACTGGTGAAATATCGCCATATGTCTGTATCCTTTTATAATTCTTTCTCAGCATTCATTTTTTGGACACTCTTGGGTGCAGGATAATGGAACACACTGATCTCTCTCTCTGGACAGAAACAGCCAATGCACTGTCCCTTACAGTCTGCACACCAAGGAATGTTAACGTTTGGCTCTAGAGATGTCCAAATGTAACAGGCATACCATATGAGTGGCTGCAGTGCCTGTATTCTAGGTAATACCTACCTCTTGCTGAGGCTGGCACTAGTACCTAGAGGTGCACCTTCCCAGAAATTCCTGCAGCAGAGGGATAGGATCCTGTAAGAATTGTCCTTTTCGTGGTACTCCTGGCTCCCTCTGCTCCCAAACAGTTTGTGCCTCAGGGATTTTTGCACTTTGAAATACATTTTATGCTGCTGGTAGTGTAAAGAAGGCTGGCTAGTCTTAGCCAGTAAGTTATCTAGTCTGAGACAAATGAAAGGCTAGTAGTTAAAGCAGTAACTACGTTAAGTAAATAAGTATGTAACTTCTGCAGAACTGTTTCTGTTTCCTGCTTCCCTACTCCTGAATTTTCTACCAGAGGCATATCTTCTGGTTTTAAACTAGAATCTTAGATCCTTTTTTTATTGAAAATGTTCTGCACAAGTTCATGGCTAAAATTGTCATCCAAAGGCTAGTCGTTAAAGCAGTAACTACTACTAAAAAGAAACCCAATAAAAAAGTTAAGCAAGCAAACTGAGCAACAAAATTCCAGGAGCTCTCACACATGTGGATTCTCCAGTGGCTTGTTCTGAGTTTGACCTTTTGGTTGGTTTTGCTGGAGACCTTCTTTAAAGTAGAAACATTAATTCAGTTTTGTTTTGTATAAGGCACTAGCGACATTCGGAAAGCCCTGAGAAGTCATTCCACATGGCGCATCTTGTGCCAATTCACACAGGACACAGCTTCATTGTGAAATCTGTGAATTGATCTCCATACTTTCATGAGAAATCTTATTCTCTCTCCCCACAATGACTACCCATTCACTGTTCTGTGCTCACATAGAGAAGCTGTGGATTTTCAGCTTGACTACTTTTAATAGCTCCACACTAGCAGGATCTGGACTGACAAAGTGAAAATAAATTGCACCAAATATTTTAGCTGACTTGTGTTATAATCTCTGTGAATGAGATTAAAATTAAGTAGATTTGTCATTATTGGAGTAAAATTGCTCTTTTTCTTTCTTAAAACACTAGAACTCTGCCCATATAACCAGAGGACATTTTGGTCCTAAAATTTCTCCTGCTGTTTTGTTTTGGGTATGCTTCCTGTGTCTGAAAAAAAATAATTAAAAGAAAAGGAGTGGGCACACTTCCTCTGACGCTGCAGGAGGAGCAGGACATGAATCATCTCTTGTTATTTTTTTCCAAAATCCTGATGTTCTGTGCATTTCCAACTGTCTTTTGCTCCCTATTTTCCAGGTGGAAAGAAAAATCCTTGTATATACTCAGCTGTTACTTGAGAAAGTATAATTTATAAAATATTTTTTCATAAATTCTTTTCTGCAGAAATCTTTGGAACCTGCTCTATCCTCCTTTTTGTATTGCTGGAAGGTTTCTTTGAAAAATAACTAGTTTTCATCTCCTTTTCCCTTGTATCAGTATTTCTAATTACTGTAAAATACTCTGAAGTTATCTTGTTGATGATTAAAATCATGCAACCAACTGAAGTTTAAAATATCAAGTCTACATATGCCATTTATTATAGTAGATTTTTATTGTCATTTTTAGAGATAAACAGAAATCAATTTCTGATTTCTGATATTCAGATCTTCACTTGCTGTTCTCAAAAACTTAGATGAATATAATAAAGGTATGAATAGTACTAATAAATAACAGTGAGGAAGTTAATTTTAGTCTCAAAATTATATAGAATCTCTAATAATTATATGGAGAAGATACAATAATGGCTATGAGCAAAACTTAACTATTTGTATTTATGGATAGGTAACATAAGAACATTTAAAAAGATGCTACGTGTTCCAGTATCTATTTTTATTTTTTCCCTAAAGTTTTAAATGCAGGCTAGGAATTACTTGGTGCTTGATGGCAGTTTTATAAAATTAAATATCTAATATGATAGGTAAGAAAGGTAAACAGATGGATAAGTATGTATGCTATACACAGAGAATATATTGCTGCATAAAAATAAAATAATAGGTTAAATGCAAAAATCTTTATGTTCAATAATTGTGTTTTTATGCATTTCAGTTACACCTTTTGAATTCTCTAAAAACCTAGAAATGTCTCCCACACCTTTGTGCAGAAGGCTGACAATACTCCAAATCTAGCTTCGCTTCCTGATGTAAATCAAACTTTTCAAATTATGCGTTGCTTTAGACAAATTCTCAGGCTTCTCTACTTTCCCTGTTTACCAAGGACATCTCCTGCATTTTGCCCTTCTTTGTCTCGTGTGAATCACAGAAATAATTTTCTGCCCTCAGAGTGACAAGATTTTGAAACATATGGCACATGGTGGCTTTGGTCCCTTCTCCACCCTCGGACAAGAGGTAAGACGTGTGTGTGTGTGGTGCCAGGCAAGGACCCTGCTGCAGAAACTTGCTTTAACTGCAGAGTGGGAGAGAAACTCCAGCTCCTTGCTGAACATATGAGATCTAAGTAATGCCTCCACTCCTCCCCCTTCTGTATTTCCTACAACACTGCTAATATCCTGGGCCAAAAACAGTCTACCAGAAACTAACTTTGTCTTCAAGCTGTAACACTGATTCTGTGTCTTCATGTTTGCAAGTCTTCCTATCTGAGTAAAAAGTTTAAAAGGAGCTTTAACTGCTTTGAGAAACAGTTGTAAGTCATAAAAGAGTATATACGTATAGTAGTTCTGCTGTAAATTAGAATAGTATGTAATTAAGATACTGCTAAATGTTATATTCCTGCCATCCCCAATGATTTGAGGGGGAAGGTCACAATGCCCAAGTCTCTGGACATGGCCTCACTTGGGCCAGACTGAGAACAGCTTTCCTTATGCAGACGGCTAAATCAGCACTTCTCCTTTGGCACAGCCAGAAGTATACAAAGGTACAGCCTAAACTCTTATCTTTGTCTAGGAGAACAGTCCTGAAAATAAACTCAAAGTCAGCAAGTTCCAAATCCTCTCTGTATTTATAGATAGCGGCTGTCATGCTACTTCTGTTTGACTCCAGCCTACAGGTAGAGATCTCACCTCCACCTGGCATCTGCAGTTGTTGTTGTCTAGAATGGGGCCTTGTGATGCCCCTTGCTGGAAAAGCAGCCAGTGACCTCAGATTCAGAGGTGAAATTTGACATGGTCGAGTGATCAGGGAGCATGATATTTTCTAGATGTCTTGTTGGTATGCTGATGTTCAGCTGTTTAAACTGTTCCTATTTGCTTACTGAGGATATTTTTTATTGTGGCAAACAAGCCGCCCAGCTCTGCCCCAAACACCTCTTAACATAAAGGCTACTGATTTAGATGGGGCATTTCCTTGTAATTCTGCCTTTCCCCAGGTAATCAGTATTGAGCATAAAAAATAGGAGAGTTATCTTGCTTCTGCTCTTGATGCTCTCTTGGCTCCTGCCAAGAGGGAAGAGAAAACCTTCTAACAAGTACAAATAATTTCCTGCACTGCTAGAAGCAGAGTAGTACAAAACACAGGAGTATTGAGTATTCTGAATAGTAAAGAAAGAGTAGATGTCTCAAACTACTTCTTTCCAGTTTCTCACTGAAATTCTTAATGAATGGCTAGCCTTCTTCTGAGTTCCAGCTGTTCCACTGAGCCTTATGCAGATATGACAATACCACTTGATATTTTACATTCATGTAACCATTAAATGGCTCCCTTTCCCGCTCAGACCATGAAATCCGCTTCTTCTGTTCAAAATATGGAACATCTGTCTAAAAAGAAGTGTCATACTTGCTGTCACAAAAGATGCCTCAGATCTGATTGCAAGGGCACTTGTGTATGAATAAAATCACTCAAGTACAAAAGTATTAACCAAATTCTTGTGTACCATTTAAATGACTGATTGATGGTGATGACTGATGATTGCTGTGCATTAATGCCTGAAGCTCTATCAGGCATAAAAGCAGTATTCTGTCTGGTAGATAAGGTATAGGTTTTGCAGTCTGTAGGCCAGATCCAGTGAGAGCATGTGAGGTCTTTTAACTGTCTTTAGCTTATATTGTATCCTGGGACTGAAATGGAATCTCTTTGCTTTACAGTACCCCCAGCCTCAGGGTGGGTGTGATTCCCAGCAAGCAGAGCAGTGTGTCCCATAACCATTTCCCCACCTGATGAACTGCCTTTGTTCTCCTGTACACTTTGTCCTGAGGGCCATTTGGAGGAGGCAACATGTCTGTGGTCGTAGTAACAGGCTGGTATGAAACCAATTAAGTAATAACAGCCTCAGAAAATACCTTCTCTGAGATAACCCATCAAGCCAATTTCATCTTCTCAGACATTAAAAATAAAATTGGCATTGGTAAAATAATTTATTAAACTTGTCTGTACTGTTAATCTGCAAACTGAAGAGAGGCTTGGGTGATTTCCACTCTCCGAAGTTAGTCTGAGGGATGTTACAGCAATGTAGATCCAATCCTTTTTATTTTATTCTGTGTGCACTCTTAGCACTAAAGGGAAAACATCCTGGAAGGATTGAAATAATTATCTGGTATTTATCACTTTGTGGTGGGCTGACCCTGGCTTCATGCTGGGTGCCCACCAAAGCCCATTTATCAGTCTCTTCCTCGGACAGACGGGAGAGAAAACAATGAAAGACTAGTGGGTCAAGATAAGGACAGGGAGAAATCACTCACCAATTACCATCATAGGTAAACCAGACAACTTGGGGAAAATATTTTAATTTATACCAACCAAAGCAGAGTAGGATAATGAGAAATAAACACAAATCTTAAAACACCTTCCCCTCCCTCCCTTCTTCCCAGCCTCAATTTCACTCATGATTTTCTCTGTCTTCCCCCACAGAGGCACATAGGGACAGGGAGTGGTCAGTTTATCACACATTGTCTCTGCCGTTCCTTCTGGCTCAGGGGAAGGACTTCTCACACTCTTTTCTCTGCTCCAGTGTGGGCTTCCTCCCACTGGAGATAGTCCTTCATGAACTTCTCCACCATGACTCTCACCATGATCTGCACCATGGGCTGCAGGGGAACTCCCTGCTCCACTGCCTGGGGTACCTCCTCACCCTCCTTCTGCACTTACCCTGGTGTCTGCAGAATTGTTTCTGTTTCCTGTCTCCCTGCTCCTGAATTTTCTACCACAGGCATGACTGCTGGTTTTAAGCTAGAATCTTAGATCGTTTTTAATGAAATTTTTCTTCACAAGTTCGTGGCTAAAATTGTCATCCAAAGGAACTATCATGTTTTTTTTTAGTCTTGATGGATACAAATAGTAAACCACCAGTCTTTAATCTATATAGATATTTCATGTAGAAATTCTGTTTTCTCTAGTGCAGTGAACTGCATTTAGTACAATGTAAAACATGAAGTCTTCTTCCTTAAAATGAATCTGTAGGCTACAGAGCTGTTTTCCCCATGTATTTGAATTAAGTTTTCCCTCTAATCACTCTCTATCTCTGTGAAGTCCCTTGACTTGGGTCTTTTATTTCCCTTAAAAAGGCTAAAAATGCCATGTTCCTTAATTCAGTGGGTTCTCTTAAAAAATGTGGTTTGAATTGATGAGATGTTGCAAAGCTGCTTAGTTCAAAATACAGACTAGATGGAAACTTCTTATGGTAAATGTAGTAACAAATTATTTGAGTAAAATAAATGTTTCCCTTTGGAAAACTGAGTTAAATTCTAATGGCTATTGCCTACTGCTCTGGCAGCATGGCAGTATATTCAAATGGAAGGGGACAGTCTAGATATTTGATGATAAATTACTGAGTGAGCCCTTTATAGGTGAATAATTTCATTCTCTTTATCAATGATTAAGTATTTGAGCTATTTTATGTATATTTTACAGTGTTAGTGAAACTTTACCTTATTCAACTGAGGGTGCTGTTAAGAGCTAATTCATCTGATCCAGATAAAGGTTTGGAAAAAGATTTTAAAAAAATGTGATACACATTTGCAAAATGCTTACCTTCTGCTTCAGGCTTCTCTCTGTTGCTTATTGTGGCTGGCTAAACAAAACAATTCCCTTAGAAGTAAAACAGAAGAAAAAAAGATTTTTTCTTTTCTACAAAATCCGTGGAAGAATGAATGACTGGACCAATCCCACAAAATACAAATGGCTACTCACTCCATCGGGATGTAAAAACCTGGGATCAGGCACTTGCCTTCTCTCATTCAGCCTCTTCTGTTGCAGCTACCTCATTTCCACTGTGTTTGCTGGGTGCCACAGGGAGAGTCACAGCTGGGACAGCATTTGGGAGGCTCTTTTTTTCTCTCTAAACCTCACTCTGGACATGCAAACACTTTGATGTGTCACTTCTTACAACAGAAATGACAAATGATAATCACCTTTTGCTCTGCTTTATCATTTGGTTCTTATCTCTGCTCCCAACATTTTCTTGTGCTTTCCTGGCTCCTAATTTTTTTTTGCAAACTGGTATTTAGCATAATTCTGCCCTGAACTTCTTTAGCTGTTTCTTTAGAAGTTCTTCATCTGGTGTTCATCGATACTATGACTAAGTAAGGCGGGCAGGTATTATCCAATGTTTTGAGAGCAAGCTATTTAAATTTCCTGATATTCTTTTGATGTCTATAAGCTTTCTGTCAGCATGCAAACTAGGTAATCAGGTGTCCTTTACTATGCTTGAATTTCTTGAATTTGTGTCACAAAATTAAGCTCTAAAATCTCATGTATATTTGATGACAAATGCTCTTGTTCTTGTAAATTGTTTGGGAATGTATCAAACCCAGGACTTGGCACACCAGTCTGTCTAAATCCTGCAGGTAACCTTGCTCTGCAAAAAAAGGAAACAAAATAAACTCTTGGTGAGTTAATGAACAAAGAAAGATAGGAAATTTAGAACTAGGTAAACACAGTAAAAGGAATGGAGTGATCTGAAATTTATTTGGATCCAGGGTTTTAATGTAGGTTTATAGAATCATAGTAGTTACAAAATAATAATAATCGCACTGTATCTTGTCATTAAAATGGATCATTTTAATGATGTATTGAGTTTTAGCAGGTAATTAATGGCTTGTTAGTACTTTGTTATTTAGAAGATATTAATGTTATAATTCACACTTTAAAATAATTTGAAGACAAAATCGATAAAAAAGCAAGTATGCATTTTTATCCCTTTGGATTATTACATAATTTAGAAGCAAGTGGCACATGAAGAGGATAATCAGCAGAGCCAACATATTGTTTTAAAGCAGACAGGCACTTATAAATAAATAGCGAAGTTCATTCTGAAGGCCCTTCTGGTGAAATAAACCCAGATGTCTGAGGCTTCTTTAATGGGAGATGTTTATATTCTGTGGGCATTGATACTGTTAACTTCAGTAGTGGGAAATCTCTTGAAAGACAAGCGGCTGTCAAACCCTGCTGTGAATCCCACAGTGACTTTTCTCAGAAAATTGTTTACTGTTAGTGGAATCCAAAACACAGAGATTTTCATGAAGACTGACAGATGCTATCATTTTTTGGTCACTGCTAAAACAGCAAGACCAATTCATTTCAGTAAAGAGAGTCAGGGGAGACATTTCCTTAGAAAACTATAATCTCCCCATAGAGGAGCAAGTTCACATAGAGATATGGCTGGAGGCTGCTGTAAAACCCATGGCTCTTGTATTGGTATTTAAATTATTTATGAGAATGGAAATGTTAACTTTTTATGTAAATAAAAAAGATGAGAAGTACTTACAAAGCAAATGATGTTAATACTCCTGCTCTTCACCAGCTACTTTTACTCTCAGAATGACTTTGCCAGAGTCTTTTGAATCAAAGGGAGTTTTGCCAATAACATTAGCACAGGTTGGATCAGATCTATAGAGCTTTCTAGTATATTACACAGAATATCAATTATGAAAAACCTATTCAAACAGTTTTACTGTTTCTTTTAGAAGCAAATGAAACCCAAACCTTTTGAAATTGTGCACATCTCTGTCCGAGGTTCACTGGCAGGTAGAGACCCTAGAATACATGATTTGTGTTCACAGTTTGATACTTAGTCATTTAAATAAATGGATCTATGCACACAGTTTACCAGAACTTAAAATTATACATGTATGATTTTGGCAGCTCTACGATGAACTGGCAAACCAGGATGTAATCCTTCCTTATTATGGCCTTTGCAGCATGTGTTTTACTCATTTACAGAAGAGTTGTAATAGGCAGTTAATATTGTTAGGCCTGGTGATACAATAAAGCTCCTTAAAAGTGGTGGACATAACATTTTAGTCCTCTCAGGCTGAATGAAAGAAGGAACAACTGATCCTCTCTCTTGAAGTATATGAAACAACACAAGTGTCTTAAACCATGGATCTGCTCAAGAGCCCTGACTTCTGCCAGCTCTGCTGTGGTGTGGCTGCAAGTAAGGCAAAGTGCTGGTTTTATATTGCTGCTGTCTGTGAGCATGGTGTAAGCAAGGACACATGCATGAAAACCAGACTCCAACCACATCCACAGGATGATTTTTGGTATGAACCTGAGAAGAAAAAGGTAATTAAGAGAGGTATTAGTTTGGATGCTGATGGAAAGTTTTACTCTATTCATGAGTAAAAAATATATCTCTATGGTTTTCGTTTTGCTTTTTTTTCCCCCCTAAGAAAAGCCTGACGTGAAGAAAATTTTAATCTTAACAGCAATGCTTCCTCTTTACAGACACATTCCATAAAACTTACACTTCATTTTTTTGGTTCTCATATGGTAAAAGATTGGTGTTAATTATGTCCTCAGAATGTGTCGGCCAAATCACCACAAAAATGAGAAGGGTCTGATTCTGGTCTTATATTGTCTGTTGTGCTTTATCCCTAGTAATGTAAATACTCAATTTAGTTCTCTACTAATAGAGGGGAATCTCTCTCTGCTATCAGGATTTACTTGCCAGGAAAAAGACCATCCGTTCACTCACAGATCCAATGGAGACTGGTTATTTGGTAAAGAAGAATCTCCTCCAAGGCTAAGTAATGCTTTTCTCTGTAAATGCTAGCTTGAGAAAGCTCAGACTTTCCTTTTGGTTACCTCAGACAATTGTTAAGACCCTAAACTGCATCATCCTTTGGAGTGGTGCAAGTGCTTGTGTGGTCATGTGGTTGGAGTTATGGTAGGAATGTAACATATGAAAATTCCCCGATTTTGTTTTCTTTGCTGATTATTAGGTTCTACTAGCACACAATTTTTAGGCTGAGCTGAGCAGCTCTTCAGCAGCAAGTGGCAATTAGGGCCTGTGGTGAAGCAGTGAAACCACTGACACACCTCCTGGGCTGTGCAGTCGCACCAGGAGTAGAAGGGATCCACTAAACAAAATTCTCTGCACTGAGCAATGTGTTTTGGAATGTGGGTAACTTAGGAAGAGTAACTGCTTTGAAAATTGTTTTGGAAAGGATCTTATTTTTTTTCAGTCTGAATGTTGTCTGTTTTGCAAAGATACAACACTGCAGTATGGCTCATCATAGCTCACTGTTTGCAAGGCTCCTCTGACTGCTTTGAAAAGTGAAGGCAAGTAATTTTTCTCTGTGCTTGTCCATTAACCTACACATGTACCATAATACAGAGACCTTGTGTAGTAGGCTGTGTAAAATTTAGTGTCTGATTTGTGTCCTTTACCATGAAACATGTTACTGTTTCATATTGCAGCCTCAGATTTGGATAAAGTTGACCATCAATTATTCATGGAAAAGTTATCTTTATCTCAGTCACAGATGAACTTGGACTGCTGATGCAGAGAACCTCCATCTGCCTTCCTGTATTGCATCTCCGAATCTAATGTGTCACCAAACCTGACTCAGAGACATACTATCTGCTTCTAGGAGATGCTACACTTCGGTTAGGAAGCTCAGGTACAGGGTTTATAAATCCTGGTGTAATTTTGCCTGAATGAAGGTATGTTACTTCTTTACCTGAGTAGATACAACCATAGTGTTTTGTTCTGGATCAGGCAGACAGAATAATCTCTGTTAGAATCATATCTGCTCTAAGAGCAAAAGTTCCCCCAACTTTCTTACCTTGTTTTTTCACTACAATAATACTTTATAACTGAATTTTCATTTTCTCAGTGTTTTTTCATTCCTAACAATTTCACATGTCCTTGCAACCTCAGTCCCCAAGTATGAACTGCATGAATTATTTTTTCTTGTTTGGAAAATAAGGGAAGACAAGGATGTTTCTGATGTCTTCACTTTCATTTACACAGTGGGCACTAAAATATGGTCTGTGAAGACCAGAGTATTTTTGGAGCTCAGATTTCGGTAGCTTCATTTATACCATTGATAGTCCTCTGCTTTATTCAATCCCTGAATGCATTTTGAAAGAGGAAGAGGCAAGAAAAAACAAAACCAAATTTTATCATGTGTGTTATACTCCTCACTAAGCAAAGAAATAATATTTCTACATGTGATACTAAAATAAGGAGTTGTCCTTTCAGGCTTAGCCATTTTAATTACCCTGGATAAATGCTGTGTATTTCATCAACACATCTGTCTAAAATCTCTTTATAAAAAGCAGATTTCATTTATTATTTTAATAAAAACTCCATATCAATTAAGAAAGCAGAGACACAAAATATTTTTTGGAAAACATCAACTAGTTGTCTTTTTTTATGGTATCTCAAAAGCTCAGGGTTATGCCCTGTGCCATCATCCTTTCCTAGGTTCAATAAAATAAGGAAGTGTCAAGGAACATTTTAAGGCAGTAAATACCAAGACAGTGAGGATATAAAAGCAGTTTCATTTATTAAATAAGTGTTCCAAACAATTTATTCTTTAGGGAAAAAAAAGTGTTTTGAAGCCCAATTGCCTATCTGAGTCTGAAAGAGTAGAAATTGAGGCTTTATTTCTGTATTTTCTCTAAAATAATTCTGCTTCCAGGAGACCAGATCTGCCCCTCTGTCTGCAGATCCATCCACTCAGCTGTGAGGTCAGGAGGGCAATGCCACCACAGCTCAAAATAATTTTACCTGAGCTGGGAAAAGGACTTCGCTGCAAGGAAATGTGTTCCCTTACACTACAAGGAAGAACCATGAACTGCCCATTGGTTCAAGTTTCCCCTATATGTGTGAATCACACAATCATAATCAAACCCCTCTGTCTTTAAAACCCTGGGAACTCACTCTGTGTAATGAAAACCAGAAAGGCAACGAGAGGGTTAATGAAGACCCTGATGCCTTTTCCTGGGCTTAAAATCAAGAGTCAAACACAGTTAGAAGGGAAAAATGGATTTTACCTTGGTGTTTATTTTAAGGATTCTTAGGTGCACCACGTCCAGGTCGAATGCACTGCAATGCACACCACACCCAGCACACTCCCAAAAGATCTGGTATAACACTATAGGTCTGACTAATTAGCATATCTATCAAAAATTCCCCAATGAGAGGTTCAAGTGAGCCCCCCTCCCCAAGGAACCTTCCCCTGGATGGTTCTATCTTGGTTTACAGAATGTGTTCTGGAGAGGACCTTGGGGTCTGGGGCACACTGATCCCTAGCTACGAAGCTTCTAAAATGTTTAGTCTCTTAGCTGAACAAACAAGTCCAAGAATGTAGGCAAAAAGCACTGGGAATACAGAAGTTGTAAAAAGGTATAACAGGGGTATAAAAGAAAAGGCAAAGAATCTTCATGGCATCAACCCAGTCTGCCAGAACTGGATGAATAATTTATTCTTTGAATTTTTCTAACTTTCTGCAAATTACCTGCAGTTTACTCCTTTCTTTCACTTAGTATTATTCAAAATTATTTGCTGAATAATTTCTGCAGTTAATTCCTGATCTGCATACCCTTCGTGAGCCGTTCAATAGCAATTCCTGCTAAACATTCAGGCTGCCTCAGCTAATTACTGTGGGATATGCAAGCCACACTGTACCATAAGCTGGGCTGAACAAGCGTTTCTCAACATACTTTAAGACTGTTCCTCCTGGATGTCAAGGACCTCCTCGAACATGAAGAAGATTAATTTATTTAGATATTGAAATAAAATACAGACTAGAAGATTTGGATAGAAAAAGTAGTAAAGGGATGAAAGCTAAAATTTTCTTGTGTTAAAGGGATGAAAGCTAAAATTTTCTTGTGAGCTATGATCAGATTAAATGATAAACATGAAGTATTAGTATTCAATGGCCACCTCTAGAATGAAATCCACGGACCTACACTTCTCTTTCAGTCCTGTTTTCCTGTGTTTTAACTGTCCTCTGACCAGTCCTGAGAATATCCTGCCCTTGAGTGCCATTTGGTATTGCTAAGTATAGGCCTTGCTATCCATAGCTAAGACTCCCTTCGGGATTTTCTCTCTTGCTTACTTTGTTGGTCTCTGTGGGCAGCAGGGTCATCCTGATGGCCACTCCCATGTATGTCACTTGCAGGACCTCCTGGCTTGTTTCATTTCTCAGGTTCTGTCTCAAACTTGCCAATTCCTACTTCATAGCTTCTGAGGTAAGGCTCACAGTAAATCCTAACATTCTTTTATCCTCTCCTATTTTGCTATAAATCCTTTTTCTTTTGGGATTAACAAATTCAGACTTGCCTGGTAATACCAATTCGGAGTTTTGCTGTGAGCATTGCTCCTGTAGACTATCCCATTTCCTCCTTCCACTGGCTCTACTTTCTGGCTCGTTAAACACAAGTGATGGTCCTTCATGGCCTGTTTCCACTCTGCCTATCATTTCTCAGTCATTTGGATGGACTGTGGTGCCAGCCTCCTTCAACAATTCTGATAAATCTTCGAAACAATGTTCTCCATCTTCTTCTGTTGTTTAATGCTGCTTTCTCCTAAATCCAGGGAGGAGTTTCCCTTTATCACCTACAAAACTGAGTCTTCAACATCCTGCAAAACCATTCCTTATAGACATGTTAAGATCACTGTCAGTAATCTGAATAATTTTCCATCCTTGTTCTTTTTTGTCTTACCAGTACTCGTTTGCTTTGTCTTATATTAAGACAGAAAACTGTGGGAGCCAGAGTCAACTGTTTATTCTCTATTCAAACAGCATTCACAGATTTCAAGCCCAGGACTGCTTGCTTGGAGTCAGAGAGGTGGGAAAAAAAATGTTTTTACTTACACAGAAGGAAAGCTGTTATTTAATTTAATTTTCAATGATTTCCAAGCAGATATTGTGAAATTTTAATTGAGACTACTTTGTCAATTGGGTAAGTTCAAGAGGATTCTAGACCCCACAAAAGTAAAGTGGAAAATTAAGTGATTCAGTCAGCAGGTGACAATACAAAAAAAAAAAAAAATTAAAAGTGTTGACACACCTGTCTGGACTTGTCACAGTTGATTTCTGAATGAAATAAAGCTAGCTTGGAAAAGGATTCAGGTCTCAAAGTAGGAGCTGATTAGCAGTCTGATCTGGTATTGAAATCCCCAGTTTCCTGTGTGTAATTGCCTTTCAAATGTTCAAATGCTGAAGGTTGAAAAGTAGCATGCTGTGCTCATAGAGATCAGTGTTTGCAATGAATATACAGATTCTCAAATTTTAACTTGGTTTATTGCCATTTCACCCACATATAAAATTCATAATGAGAGCAAGACTTAGGTTATTAAGTGTGACAGAACAATGTATATATTAATATTAATGAGACTATATTTGCCTTGACCTCACAGCCTTATAGTATTAATTGTATTTCAGATTCTTTAGTTTTCATATATATATATATGTATATAAGAAAGCTATGGGTGGTCACACTTTTATCACTCTTTAGATATCTATAGTCTAAATATCTATAGCCAATTGAGAGAAATAGGAATTTTGTGCAATTATCATAAAATACTGATTTTAAACTTTTGAATAAAGTGACTCACCTTTAGTCTTCAATGAGTGTAGAGGGAATGCAGACATTTATCTCTAAAGAAAATTCCCCCTCTATCTTGCCTCTGATTACAATTTTGTTAAGTTTTGCAAAGTTCAATCTGTTTCCTTTTATGAGCTTCCATGTTTTTAAGTGTTCTCTATTTGTTACAGTGCCATAAGCATTGAGCTATCAAATATCTGCAATAAAAGCGTTCATTTTACAAAATGAACAAAATTCTTGTCTTCTCTTGAAGGGACACAAGGTGACCATCTTTTAGCCTATAAAATTCAGGGTTTTTTTCTCAAGCATCTCTGGTTGCACCTTGATTTTGTGCATTTTTTGCATCTGAGGAAAGCCCTGACTGACATTCGTCTCCTCCTGTGGAGAGGATGTTATTGCTATGATTTGAAAAAACAAATGTTTTGCCTTCAGTGGCTCAAACACCATGTACACAGCAGTCCAAAGATAGAGTGTGCCAAGCTAGAGTCTGTTATGAATTTATATAGTCACCTATATCTGTTCATCTGCAGGATCATCAATTTAATAAAAAAAATTCACCTAAATCTTGGTTGTCTCTTCTAGCTTTCTAGACCATCAGATTAACTGTTAGTGTCTTTATAAATTAATAATTAGGAAATATTAATGGTTATAAATGTAAGTGATGTTTGGAACTCATTACTGTATTTCAAAGTTAATAATAACTTTTGAATAATTTTATCCCTAAACTTGTACTGTAAGCTCACTTTGCTTTGAGATCTTCTATTTTGAGCTCTGTTTTGAGATGTGAGAAATTAAGTAACTATGGGTCAGACACAGAATTTCAGTCTCAAGTCTTCACACAGTCTCATTCTGTATTGCCTACTGCATCTCACCTTTGAGGACCACAAAATTAGGTTCTCAAGCCAATTTGGTAATAAATCAGACTGCTTTGCTTGATTTACATTATGTATATTCCAAACTGCTAAATTACGGTGTCAGCAAGATATTTAATAATATCCAATATTGCCATAAATCTTACGTTACTCAAAGAGAGCATTTACTTTGAAGATCTCAAACTGAACCTAGTTTTATTTCAAGCCAGTAATTCACCTCTAAATTCAAATTTTTGTAATTTACAATTTATCGTTGAGTCCAGGAAAGCTGCTAACAACAGGAAAAGAACACCTCTAAGGAGGTGAGGAGACCAAAACATGACAGCAGCTGACATGTGAAGAGCAGAGGAGGATCTAGGTAACAGGTTGAAGTGGACCAAAGGAAAGACCAAAGGAGCTGGGGCAGGGCTGTAGCTTGAAGTCGAAGAACAGCTAAAGCAGTGTGTCAAACACAAATGAAGGAAAGCACTTAGAAGTGCAAAGCATAAGCCACAATCTGAAAACAACCAGCCCTTTTTCCTGCAACTGGTTCTTGGCCCTAATTCTAAGTAGTCCTGAAGAGTTCTTGTGGATGAATAGTCTGAAAATATAAAATACCCCTGTGTAAGAGTTTGGCTGCCAATTTGAGATTCTCCAGGTAGGCAGGAGTTCATGCTACTATATGTGATACTGGATATCACACATGCCTTTCTCATGAATCTTCTTTATCTAAGAATTAAATATAATTAACCATTTGATACAATTTAACAAAAATATGCCATTTCTCCTTTTTGTTTTTTTCTGTAGTCATAGATACTAGATTGCTTAAGTATTTCTAAATTATTTAAGATAGGTGACAAGGGATAACTGTACAAGAATGGTTCTTCTATGTCTGTTTGAGTGATTAAACTATATGCAGTGGGCCATCAGTCCGACTCTCCTAGTCACATTCTTTTTGTCTATTACTACAGCAATACTAAGTATTACCCAGGCACATCTACAGGATACCTTTCCAATAAGCTAACCATGGAAACGACTTACAGTTTCTTTATGAGGTAAAAAACAAGGCAGTGAAAGGAAATTCCCATCAGAAATAATCTTGCCTTCTCTGCTGTTTGCTACAGCCTTACATCAAGATCCTTATCCAGTTGCTGCCTTGTTGGTTTGGTTTTTTTCTTTTCTTGGAAATGCCATTTCTCCTTACAACAGGAGTTCTTATCCTAGAGACAGATTATTTATTTACATGCTGGCTAGTTATAGAAGCAAAATGTTAAGAAATGCTTCGTCTGTTTGACATCCTACTTCATTTCACCACAACATTAATCTTTTTTACCTGGGAACTTCTTTTTTCAAAAATAAAGCATTAGACTTCTTAACCTCAAAATTGCATGTGGCCATCAATTGCCAGAAGGGGTCTTGAGGGAACCTGCCAATTATGAACGAGGTAAGGAAAGAAAACATTTGAAAACTTGTTAGTGCATCACTTGAGGGTAAAAGGGTCATTGTAGAGAATATAAAAGATGCATCCCATGTCCTAGCTTTGCCATTGTTTAGAGGAAAATCAGCTCACTGCCATGTCAATTTGACTGCTATTATAGTGAGATGACTTCTCTCAGGCTGGAGAGTTAAGGAAGTGTGAAGGTTTTCTTGTGTTACTTGAGGTCACTGATATGTTTTCTGCTCTTCAAATGATGGGGTTTTTTTTGTATTTCAGAAGAAGTAATAGGAAATGTTCCATGATTCTAGGCTTTGTTTCCAATAATTGAAATTTTGGAGACTCGTTTATTTATTTTAACAGTACTGAGCCAAAATCAACCCTGAAGACAATGAAGCTACTAGGAAGGTTTCATTCAATTTTTATTTTGGAGTGGAGGGGTCAGTCTTTTATATCTTAAAGTGTCATTCCCCCCTCACCATCCTCTCCTTCCTATTAATTTGTGTGGAAAATCACAGAATAAATGAAGACTTGTCTAGTCTGGGATTTATGTGCCGTTTTTAAGGTTGTAGACTTTCTGTTTGACCCAGAAAAAAAATTGGATTGTATGTCTTTCTCCTTTTCCTACTAGTAAGTTAGGAATAGTTCTCAGGGATATAGACATTTCTACAGATGTTTGTGAGCTCCTTACAACCTTGCAGTGCTGAAAGCCACAATAATGCCTAAGCAGAACGAGTTGAAATATCAGTATTGTGCTCTTTCCATTGATGTCATTGTTTACATTTATTTTGCAGGTTTCAAAGTAATTATCATAGGAATATTGTTTATTAGCTGTTTTCCAATATAAGTCTATAGGCCAGATGATGTAGAAATTTAGGTGCTGGACACTGATGGGAAATTTAATTATTTTTTTGCTGCTTAGATGGTTTGATCAGCCCCATAATATTGTTGCAACCTTTCATAGTACTTTCAGTTTAATGTTTCTGTTTTATGCATCTAATTTATTTCTTTCATAATTGATACGAGACGTGCATATCTCCTGAAGTGCTGTGAGATGTGTAACATGAAAGGTTCTGTACAGGGACAACTGTTTTTCTTATTAGAGCGAACTGCAACACGACAGATTAAACATTCAATTAAACAGGAAATTTGCCCATGTAAAAAGCTCACAGAAAGGATCTTAACAATGTTCATTTTTACAAGGTACTAAAGATTTTGGAATCAATTGTTTTGAAAGTCCATCTACTTTGTTTGCAGGTAAAATAATAACTCAGTTGTTTCAGAAAGGGGCCAAGTATTATTTACATAACGCTCCATTGTAAAAATCTGGGTACTATTTCTTTCCAAGGTTTAAAATACTTTGGTGAGAGAAATGAAAATACTCATAAAAGGCAACCACGGTATGTTATAAACCACCTTTATGGTTCATTATAGATTTGGTTTAATGCTGTTGGATTAACACTAAAGGTTAATGTTTGCATAAAATATGCATGATTAGTTTAATGCTCTGGAACTGTGATCAGGTTCTCTAATGTTATGAAAGGGAGTGACATGATACATGGTTAAGGCTGACACAAATAGAAGTGTGATATATTTCCAACAAAACTGGTCAAGGGTATTTTCAAAATCCTCCCTTATGTGATAACACTTCAAAGCCAATCTGTACCAATGGGAGATTTTGTGTTCAGCTCTCATAATTAAACTGTTTTCTGGCTGCAAGAATTGCATGCATTTCTAATTTGCAGTGTAGGCAAAGTACTTGGAGAATGATATGTTCAGATTTTCTTCTTGCATTTTTTGAGCCTTAGGTATTATGTGGAGTGTTGTTTCAAGCATTGATTATCTTTGTTATGCTTTATTGCCAGGAGAATGATAGCATTTCTTATGCATTGACTTGGAAAACTCCATCTAACTGGCAGATTTAACTTATTGCTTGTGTAAAAGTGTCTGTCTAAGCTCTTCTCTTACCAACAAATGATTTATAAATTTATGATTTATTTTTTCTGTCTTGATCATGCCTCAGAGATAATTACAGTTAGGCATTCTTTCATGCTGCTAGGGAAAAACAGTGTATTTAAATAAATAAAAATAAATATCAGCCATAAATCTTGGATAGGCCATGAACTTTTGCTGCTGTCAAGGATGTGGAGAGCAGATAATGAGAAAAGCCTATGGGCTCTCATAAGATAAGGAAACAATACACAGTAATCATCAGGACATATGGACACAGCTACAAGGACATGTACATATAATGCCTTGCTTTGTATGATTACCCATTGCATAATTCTCGGGGCAGGTTTTGTTTGGTACACCTATGGGTATGGATATTCAACAGAAAAGAAGTTCTAGCAAGACTTTTGTACAACCTCTGAATGAATCATGATGCATATTAAAACCTGTACTCACAATGATGACCCAGTAGTGATTAAAAAATTTGCTACACTCCCCCTCTTTTTTGGTTTTTTTTTTGGTTTGTTTGATTTTGGGTGGGGTTTTTTTTGTTTGTTTTTTTAAACACAGATTATTTTAGACATCCATTTGTATAACTGATAATGTGGCCACAAGAAGATGTGGATGGAAAAATTGGCCATTCATGGGAGTAGTAGGGAAGGCAAGACCTTCTAAGACCAGTGTGCCTGCTGTCATTTGTGTAGTATGCAACTACACAAATTTAGTATGGTGGGTGACTCTTTTCATGCTTAAAAATGAAGAGTTCAGTGTAAATGGGGCAGCAGAGCCAGGAGCAGAACTCCTTCTTCGGGGCTGTGTTTTTTTCAAACCTTTATGTGTAGGCCTCATGGGGGCATGCTTCTTTGAGCACAGCAAAAGGCTACATACCCCTGACATTATTGCCTGGCACAGGTCAGGATCCTGTTCCAGAGGACTGGGCTACCCAGTGAACTTACTTTTTGAGAAGTTATAGAGCTGTCTGTCAAGGACAGAAAAATGCTCTTCTCCCAGCTTTGATCTAGGAAATAATTGCAACATAGTGGCTGCTTCCAAGAACAAAAAAATATTTATGAAGATAGCCTTATATCACTTCACACTTGGAGTTGCAGCCTAGTAAATTGACATTTGGATAAGCAATAAGCCAAAATAAACAGTCTATAACTATGGACAGGTTTTTAATGGGGACTGCCATTGGTCTTGTTTATTCATTATGTATTTGTTATGTAGCCATAGTCCCTAGAGACCAAGAAATTTAAAGACTGAATATTAATGTCTCCTTTTTTACCTAGGCTTGGTTCTGTAAAAGTTCAAAAGCACAAGTGCAAATTCACTGAAAATGGATCTTATGGAGATCTTATTTTAGAGGCTCACTCATGTTCAGAACGAGTTCTTCAACCCAGAAATTGCTAATCTGTTTTGATTACCAAAATATGGAATACTGGAATCAAACATTTGTGCAACATTTATTAATGTCTCTAAAATGCAGACAGCTCATGGTATTTGAGCAGTCATGCTCAAATACCAGTTTTTTGGAGATGAGGTAACATTCTTTTGCTAAGTGATATCAATCTTAATGTAATTAGTTTTAACAGCATGCCCTTCATTATTTTTTTCTATTTTTACCACAGTTGTCTTCATTTTCTCTACATTCAGCAATATCTCTTCATCTGTTAGACTGACAAGAACTTTCTCAAAGACAAACAATGCTAATGGACCAGAGACGTGTCTCAATCAATGTCTTTCTTTCCCTATCTTGATGGGAATTGTATATAACTGCTAATTTTGTATTAGGATCCTCTTTTTTTTTTTCTTTTTCCATTCTTGGCCTTGGAGGCATGGAAGGAAAGTGGTTTCAGCACTTATCAAATAGCTTTTTATCAGACTGACTGGGGGGCATTCAGTGACATGGTTGATCACTCCCACGAGGCACAGTTTCAGCCAGAACAAGCTGACAAAGGTCACTGAAAAACAATTCGCTCAGATTATGTTGGAACACACAAAGTCATATGGACCTAAATCACATGTCCATAAAAGCTGGGCTACCAAGTTTAACTCTCCGTGCTCTTACGTTTAAGTATTGTTACATTCTGAGAACAGCAGCTGGTACAAGTCATAGGTAGGCTTGAAAATTATTCTGCAAAGAGTCACTGAACTCACATAAATTGTATTTATATGAGAATTTCATGAGCTCAGCTGTTGTTGTTGCCTGACTGCGAAGTCTTAATTAACCAATGCATCACCTTACCTGAGACAGCAATGCAAAGTACCCTGCTATTATGTTCAGTACACAGTATTTCAGATTGTTAAAAGGGACAAATGAAATATGCTGGACAAGATAAAGTTTTAGGTGCTGAATCTTCTGCTGCAGTTTTTTGATTTGGAAAAAGCTACACATTTTACAAAATTCTATGTTTCTCTTCATATCGTATTAGAAATAAATAATTCATAGCATGTTTGGTATGTAAAATTAAAATATTAATTACACTGATATAATGGTCACAATTTGGTGCCCACTTGACCTTGATTTTATTTTATTGTTTGAAGATCTGTGGTGACTCACAGACATTGTAAATCAAGTGTCATTTTCAAGTATGGCCACTCTTGTCCATGCTAAACATTTCATGGTGTAGTTTCTTCATTTGTTGAACCAATTCATTGCACCATGAATTTGAATTACCAGAAGGAGTCACAGAACTGAGGTGAGGCTGCCCCAGAGCCTGGGAGAGGTGACATGATGGAACACATTCACTGGAAAACATAACATCACCTCACAGGTCAGTGGTAAAGCTCACACGAAATGCAAATGAAACCAAGTTTACCAAGTGACCTTCAAATATTGTTCTAACTATTCTTTTAGTAGGGGAAAACATTAAAAAACCCAATCCCAAACCCCCAAAAAAATCCACAAGAAAAAAATCTTAGTTGTTAGGTCTATCTTAGGCCAACAGGAAGGAATTTAGAAGACCTTCACGAGTTATAGATGTCATATAAATAGGAAATGTCCATTTATAGATGGAAATAGAAGACCATTAGTACCATAAAAAGAAGCTTTGATGTTGCTTCTATTGTCTGTTTGCACAGAAATAGAACACATTATAGAAAGATTATGCATTACTCTCTGCTCTATGGGTAAGCAAAGGATGTATAAATCAACCTCTGCTAAGGACATAATTTTTTTTTCAACCAGCACAGTGATTTGCACTAAATAAAATCAAACCCACAAAACATTAAAAGAGTTAAATGGGGGGAACCTTAGTCTTCTCTCACTACTAATAATTCCTAAACTACTGAGAAAATACAGGAAAATGAAAGAATGTTAATTTTGTGCTAATATAAAAAGCAATTAGAGGTGTCGAGCTGAATGTTTGGAGCTGGGTTTTTGACCTAAATGTCATGTCAAAAGAAAGGGGAAAATTCATAGAAGATTTAGTAAGCCATAGTAGAATGTTGATTTAATTACTATAATTCAACATAGTTTTGTGAAAAAGGTCATTGAAAAAGCTTGTTGATAAAGCTGTAAGACCTTTAATTAAATTCTGTCTGATAAGCTGGTACAGCTATGTTAATTCTATACAATAACTAACAAAAATGTATGAAATGAAATAAATATTAATGTATAATGGTCTGGATATCTGATTGACTTCTCATGTAATTATGTCATGGAGAAAAATCTTTCATTTTTAAAATAATAATCTGGAGATCTAATGAATATATTTAATTTCAGTGCGCAAGAAATGAAACTACAGGTGATAAAATCTGGGACTGAAAAATATTTTCAAGAAAAACAGATGTAATGAAGAATGCAAGTGGTTTTACAGATGCTCATTCAACAACTGAGCCTAGAGGATTTTAGTGTAAGAAGGGCCTAAGGTCATCTGGACCGGGATTTTAACTGTGTTTATTGGTCATCACATGGGAATTCTGTGCTAGAGATGCTCCCTCCTGAATATGGCCAATAGAGTCAGCGAGGTCTAGAAAATGTCTCCTCAGTGAAGAGATGAGAATCCATTTTCTTAGCAGAAGCACTTTTTGCTGCTTAAAATATCCTAGGGTACATGATACATCTGCCTTATGTGGACCATAACAATTGTTTAGCTTGTGGGTATTTCAATAGAAAATTTTGGGGTATACCTGTGGGCATGTGTGCATTTGTGCAGCGCCTTTTTTATTTTTCATTTTTGAAAAAGTCTAGGAACGAGGTTGATTAGATCTTGGACTAGGTTTAGCACTAACCTTGACTAAGTCACTAGTGTCTTAATTTCCTAATGGGTAAGAAGGGGAAGGAAATGAAATAAAAGATGAAAAAAAAGCAGAAAGGCTCAAAACTTGGTCTAAGCTATTTTTTTTCCCCAAATGCTTGAGGGTTGCTGAGAGTAAATGTTTGTACAAGCTAGGAATGGAAACTCAGAGATCTATAAGGCTGTGGCAGTTTCAAAAAGAGCACAGTCTCCAGAGTTCAGTAATGGTTTTTCAGTTGCAGGAAACCAGAATGATGTTCAATGATCTCCTGAGGGTGGCCAAAAAAAAGGCCTGCTGAGCAGACTGTAACATCTTCTCAAGGAGTTTATGTAAAACAGACATATGTTTACACTGTTGGTTGTTTTGAAATGTGTTTTTTCCAGCATATACTTTGTTCTCAGTGCTTAAATAAACAATGCTTGGTTCACAGAAGGCTCTTTTGTTGCTGAATATCTCCAGCTGCTGACTGTCACAGGAAAGAAGCCCTGGTGCCAACTCCAGCCACAGCTGATAAATAAACCAGTAGGCAAGAGAGTGTGACCCACCAGCCAGGGACCATACAGCAGAAAAAAACACAAACAAAAGGGAAAGCACAGAGTGAAGATGCTGATAATTTAGATAGCCCTATAGTCAGGGTAACTTTTTTTACAATGTGCAGTTCTAAGGCCCGGTGGGGAAATGGACATACGTAACTTGTATATATATGTGTGAATGCAGATGCAAATTACCTAATAATTGAGTATGTAGCAAGTCAGATAATTTATTTTTCAGTTTAAATAATATGTGGTTTTAATGTAAGAAACCATTTGAGGAAAAATGGGCAGGTATTCAGACATGGTGCATCTAGATGCAGTTTTACCTTAAGTAATTTGAGCTGGTTTACATCAAATATGATTTCCAGGCCAAGATCCCCAGAAGTGCTATGTATGCATTGATTCAAATGGAATCAGTACCTAAAGTATATCCGCTGTATTTTGTACTTTTATATCTTGTAACAGAAGAGGTGGAGTTAACACCACACATATGTTCGTCATCTGCTGAAGAAATTAATTTATGCATTACACTTGCATAATAAATTTTGATGTTTTGCAGTTGTATTAAATAATTAGTCTTCTTGATGAGACCTTTTTTCTGTTATGTCCTCTTTTTTTTTTCTACACTAATTTTGTATAAAGACGCCAGGGCCATGATGCTCGGAATGGGAGGTCAATAACAAGTTGAAATAAAAATGAGCTTTGGGGGGAAAACAGAAAAATTAATTAGTTGGGGCTGTCAGAGTCTCCTTAGCATGCAAAAAGAGTGGAGTTGGTCAGTGAGAAAAAAAATATTAATTGGTTTACATCATATGGACTGAAGATGCATTTAATTAGAGGAAGAACATCCTCTCTCATCTCTGGGGCATGCTAGGTCAGAACTTTCATTTTTCTTACACATTTCACACCTTTGCTGGTTTCTTGCAGAAACAACTGTGATTTTTCAAGGGTTTCAAGGTCTGATTAAAAGGAATTATCACAAAGTGCATTGAGGGAATAAGAAGTTGCTTAAAATATACGTAAAAAAAAGTTAATATTTCCATTACAAATTTCAAGTGATTTATTAACTTTAGAAAATAAGATAGAGGTTTTAAGGGTATTGCAGTAAACATTTCTTCTTACTTTCAGGCAATCACATCAAGCTACGTAAACCAAAAAATATATCAAGTACCATTCAGCTTAGATGAGTTTCTGATTAGTAACAACAGAATTTGCATTCCTAAGAAAAGACATAAAACTACTGGAAGCTTCCATAATACTCCATTCCTACACTGTAAAGTCTGTAAGTAATAAAATATCTAATTTTCCCAGTAAAATGTTGCTTATATTTCCCAACACAGCCACAGTGCAGGTATTGGGGCCAAAGATGGTAAGATGTGGGACAGTGGCGGCAAGAAAGAACATCACATCTCAATCACAGGACAGATTTCTGGAAAACATATTTCTAAAAAAATTTAATTCAAAACAATGAAGGATGGCATTGAAATGTTTGTATGCAGTTGAATGACATCTTTAGCTATAATTCTTCAAGATGAAAAACAGAATAAACCAGCCCTGACTACTGATCAAAGTGGAATTAAAGGAAAACACTTTTTTTGTGGCTTAGATAACTGACAGCCATTTTTGCTTTCAACGCAGTTTTTAAGCATCATCAGACAACTTTTCAAAGTAGATAGGTGTTGCTTCTATTTTCCAGATGAACAGGGCAGTAAACAGAAATCATTTACAAAACAGGAAGGAACCAATGAAGCCACAGATGAACTGGTCAATCAGTGTGTACCCACAAAGCTCATCTCTGTGAAGGTGACATGACTCCAGGTTCTGACTATCTTTGTTAGTTATGCAGTCCTTGGGTTAGACCAAGGACTGTGTGTCAGTGAAATATCTGTCTGAAGTCAAATTCTGGTGTGGCAGTGGCAAGTATGCAGAGAGTGTTTAGCCTTAATGAGGACTAATGGCTCCCACCCACTCTTGTTTACTTTGGTTTCTAGTTTTGGAGTGTGGTTGCATACTTAGCTGGCATTATTTGATTTCTTCTCAAATACTTAAAATAATCATTTCCATTAGTTAAGACAACACATTCCTAGGACACTGTGTAATATTAGTATGTCCTCTCAGCAGTCAGTGACAGCACAGAATACTGGGTCGTGAAGACTTAACATTTCAGAAACAAGTACCAATCCTTTTTGCACTCAGAAAACAGAGAAACTGCAAACGTAAAGGTCTTGTGTTCCCTAGTTGATGCTGAACCCAGCTCCATAGCTGACTGTCTCCATTCCTGTGTGGCTCAGTCCCATGCTGTCTGCCTGTGGGATGGAGTGCTGTGTTTGACATGGGGGAAACAGCTGAACAGAGCAAATAAAACAAATTACAGTGTGAGGGGCTGGTCAAAGTTACAGAAAGTGCCAAGTAGGAAATACGGGTTTTGCAGGCAGTGGATTTAGGTAAGAAACATTCAGACTCCCCAAATCACAAGACCTTTGCAGCTTGCCATGCCTTGCCATCTACTAGTGGGTGCCATTCCTGGCACAGGGATAAACATGTCATTGACATCCTACAGGCCCAGTTTAGCTTGGTGATGGGATCAAAAACAGTTATTTGGCTACACACAGAGCAAAAACAATGGGGAAAAAGTAAAGCAGTGCTTTTTTTTGGGAATGGATTGTGATCAAGAAAGTGATGTAGGTACCCTGTACCAAAACAAGAGCCCAAGAAATGCCCAAGAAAAGTAAATCATAAGGGGTGCTCAGTATAGAAAAGTGGGCAGAACTAGTAGGGTCAGCAGAACTAGCTGGGCTAGCAGAACTAGAGGGGGTCAGAGTTTATAGATACAACCCAAAAGTTAGGCAGGAAAAAACTCATGTCCTACAGCGTAAGAGAAAAAAAAGTGCATGTGTAATACAATTAGAAACCTTTTTTTATAGATTCTTCTTACTAGATAAACTCATTTGCATGAAACCCTTTATTCCTCCTCCACAGCAGATCCTTTCAGCCTCTGATTTTGTTCAGGTTAACTCAAGGTGGAGATTGCATGTTTTGGATTATGAGGAGGTACAGGTTCTTGGAGCACTTCTTTTCAAAGAAGAATGTGTTTGAAGGCATGAGATGTTACTGGGATACAGAGTAGTCCTGAGAAGTCAGGGTTATTTCATCATCTAACTTAATCTTAGAAAGTTAAATAAGCATACACAGTTACACAGTTTGCCAAATAATTAACATTCATATTATTTAAATATTATTTCCATGGCCTGTATGATGTCCTTTGGAAATTCCAGTCTGTTTTCAGGATGGTGTTAAACCAAATTAAGCAATATTAAAAAATGATGGTTTATAAAATGCAAATTAGAGGGAAATCTCACAGATACACAAATTTAAACAAATGGACAAAATAATTGTTTTGATGAAGAATAAGACCAATTGCTACAGGGTCCTTTATACTACTCTTTTTTTTCCTCCCCAATAAATAGCAAGGATTTACACTGAAAATATTTCACCACATGCACAAACTGGGGAAGTATTAAAGTTCAGGAAGACTGAAAATAGCAAAATATTTCTTGAAACTTTACTAGCAATTCTGGAGGTTCTTGAGCCACTGGGACTATATTCTCCATGAGCTTAGATTCTGTGTGGGGTTTTGTGATCAGGCTAGTACTAATTAAAATATTTTCATGAACAAAACCTGGAAAAAGCAGAAATATGGCTTTGGGTTTCCCCTTTGTTTCTCTAAAATGACAGTTGAATTGCAATGGAAGTTTTCTTAAAAATTACATGTATCCCAGTATTTTAAAATATTGCATGTCTAAAACAGTTTTTAACTAGTTTTTCACATGAAAACGTCTGACAGAATGAGATATCTTGGGGAAGCTTGCTGTGTACTTGCTGGTTTCAAAGACATTTATGATACTTGTGGAATGTCTGTTTTTCCACACAATTTGTGAAATGCTGTAATTTGACTTTCCTATGCACACAATCAAAACAGTCAAACTAGACCAAATCCTGCTGTAAGTAATGAGTTGGGCTTTTTTAACATCCAGCCAGTGGTTTACAATGTCTGTAAGCAGCTGTCAGACAGTGTGTGTAGGTATGTGATGCATACACCTGTAAAAGTGGCAGATAAAGGGGATGAGGAGAACTGTGAAAGGCTGGACCTAATGACGTGACTTTCACTGGTTTCCTATGGTTTGGGATTTCATTTTCATTACGTTCAATCTGGCATTTCTTAGGGTCATATATCCCAGGCAGAACTTCACCTTTCTGTTGCAGTCTGTCCAAGAGGCTGTTAGAACCAGAGAGGCCAGTGGTTACAATGTTATTAAAACTTTGGAAATACCTTCCTGGCTTTACATCCAGAGGCTAGAGTTAAATGCTTATGCCTTAAAAACCCCACAATAATCTTATTTTCAGATGTTGCTTTTCTAAAACACCTACTTTGCTCGCAAAGAATCTCTTCTGCATGAAACACATTCCCTGTCCCCTTTAGAAAACCTCTGGTGTGCTGCTGTTACCTGGTCCCAACAAAGGGTTCAAATTTCCTGTTCTTGCCTACACAGACTTTGACTGTCAGGAGTGCAAACTTCTATGTTTTCTCCCTGTTAAAAAAAGTGAGTTAGTGAAGGCAAGGTATAGTTTTAGGTGGGTTGGTACTCTTCATCTTCCACCATTTTTGATTAGTCTTTTAAATTTTGCAGATGTCATGCAAGGCACTGGGGGTGTGAGACTTTGCCTTTTAGTCACTGGTCTATGGGCAGGATAAGAAACCTCTTGCCCTGCTCTAGGACTTTGCTTCAGATAACAACAGTCTGTTTGGGAGCTCATTGCTGCTTCAAATTCTCCCTGTTACAGGCATTTCCTGCAGAGGCTCCATGCCTGTGAAACCAAGGAATAATTCTATAAACAGAATGGTTTGCAGACCTGTGGGTGGTATAGCCATAGGCACTGCCTGGAATGAGCCACTACCTCCCCCTGCCAGCAATCTGTGCTTTTCCCTCAGAAAGGGATCATCAAGCTACAAGAAAAATTAAGGATTCTTCATCTGCTTCCCAAAATACATGGCCACGAGTTTTCTAGCAATTTCT
Organism: Corvus kubaryi; assembly: GCF_017639235.1. NCBI lineage: Eukaryota > Metazoa > Chordata > Aves > Passeriformes > Corvidae > Corvus > Corvus kubaryi. The sequence goes on along the minus strand of NW_024581137.1, from coordinate 48,085,552 downwards.
AGCATGTCTCTTGCAATTAAGAGCTTATCATGTGCCAGTACATCAACAGACATAATAAATATGACCCTTCCTTTTTTTTTTTTTTGGGATATTGTCACTATTTCACATTAAGGCCCTTCAACATCCAGAAGATACATTTGAAAACACAGAAATGTAGGGCTTTGTTGGTTTTGAGTTCTTTTTCCCCATATAACTGAGTATCACAAAGGAGTAATCAGAACCAATGTACTCAATCTCTAGTATTGATCAGCCATTACTTCAATTCCCCTTTAAGATGCTCTCTCAAGCATGGAACACTGCTAGCTGCAATTCTAGGTAACAATTGTTGGGGACAGAAAGGTGAAAATAGATCTCTCTTTCTTCTTATTATTAGAAATATAATTAATTCCTGCATGTAGTAAAATTCCTCTGTTGACTTGGGATTGTTACTGGCATCTTTCCACTTTCTGTCAACAGAGTAGCATAGAAAATTAGAAGTTCCCCTGGTCTGAATCTCCAGAAGTAACAGACACTTCATTGTATCCTCTGTGTACTTCCAGTAGATGATGTTGTTGTAATGCTAATACCAGACACAGATCTAACAGATTTTGATTTACAAAGAGACCATTTATTGAAAGATTACTCGCTGGTCTGCATGGACTTTGAGCTGATAGAATTTCCAGGGAGGTCAAATAGCTTTCATTAAACCAGACATCACATGATTGCAGTGTCGATCCTGTTCCTGTGATGAAAAGTAATTGCTGGCAAGAGAAACTTATGCCAATATGCATAATACTGAAGAATTAGTACCTCAGTTCTCACCACCTCTTTCAGTGATTTGAACTGTCAAATTTTGCTGAGTAAACCCCAAAGAAATTGGTGATAATAATGGACTCTGGTAGATTTTCTTCTTGAGATAATTAGTCTGTCATTTTTATATTATCTTTCTCTGTTTCTTCCCCTCTCACCCCAAATGTTTCAGTGTTTGGAAAAGCACCAAGGAGTAAATAATATGAATCTAAGATTTTTATGCAGGCATAAAGAACATATAAAGATATACATAAAATATAAATTTATTTCTAAATGTGTTCCACACATACAAATATACCAGTATTTTAGATAGAAATATATTATGCATTATATCAATGTTAAAAATGTTTTGTTCATCCATAGAAGATTGAGTAAAAGTATCTAACTTCCCTTACATTGACAAACTATATTTTCATGGTGGTATTTCTGTACATCAATCAACCAAACCTGGTGTTTGTGCTTGCAGACAAAAAATAAGCGAACTTTCTGGTAAAAATAAGCACAGATAGGTGCATTCTGAGGTCTAGACTCTGAAGCAGATGGACCTTTTGTTTAGAAGATTCACAGTTAATATTATCTAAGCCCATGTATGTTCATAGAATGAGGCTTCTGTACACTCTTCCTAAATGGAATATTTATGGTTTCATTTCTCTGAGAAAAAAATAATTTGAATTCATAATTCCTCTTAACAAAGTCCTTTATGAACCTGTGGTGTATCACAGTGTATGCATACAGAGAGATGGATGTGCATATAAACTTTTAAAGAGATAAATGACATTTACATCTAAAGATATGCATGGAAAGATAATGATGAATGCTAATAATTTGTATAATAATGAATGTTTCATTTGGCACGATGGACCCCATTTCTGACACCACAATTTACTTTTAATTCTAACAGTGTCACTTACTTCAGCTGGCTTTTCCTTGTATGTGCAAATGCTAAAGCAAAATAAAACCCCATATGTCCTTTTTGAGGTGTTGCACATTCTCCATGTTAAAGGAAAGCTTTGTTTTACCAGAAAATATTTCTCTTCTCATACTTCTTCATTTCTGAAGTGCTAGTTATATTTTCTCCAACAGACATCAAATTTTACATAAAACTCAAAGAACTTTTTCTCCTGTTTGGGAATAACCTACTTAGGGAAGAATTTGGACCTAATAAAATGGTACAATGTCAAAATAGCATCTGAATACAAACAAACATCTTGGATACCTATTCACAGCTGAGCCCACTTAAATGTCAAAATGCAGACTCAGCAATGGCTGTGCATGTCATTGGGGATGACACCCACACTGTCAAATCACAGCAAAGCCTTGGTGAAGTAAGTCTATGGAAACTACATTAAGTTGTCAAATGAAACAGATGCCAGCACAGATTATTTTGCCTCTGAAAGACAAATAATAGGAAATTAAACACAAAGACTCTGATCTTCAATCAAAGTGTACAAGCGCATAGAATGCCACCTGGCTTGTTTTTTTTCCTTTTTTTCTTTTTTTTATCATTGGTTTGCGTTTTGAAGAGTTAGAAACAGTGCTCCTTTTCCTGTGATGTTTACTTTTTGAAGGTTTTTTTTAAGTTACTGCAGATTAAATTTACCTATTAAGTAATAATTAATGCAAATAGCTCTTAGTACCATTGTTGGGTTTTTATTGTTTCAGTGCAAGATCTACCTTTTAGAAACTGCTCAATGAACTATACCAGCTGAGCACTATCAGTTTACCAACTGAAATTACAAGCAATTAAACACACTGCCAGTCTCAAAACAACATGTCAGTTTCAGCTGTGTTATAGCTTAACAATTATCAAAACATCAGAAGAGTTCACCTGCTGCTAGATTTTCACAGCAAAGGTAAACATTCTGGTAAAGCAGCTCCTATTCAAATTCTGGGGGATAAGACAGAGAGAGCTTTTGTAACTTACAATCATAGGAATACTTGAAATGAGTATTTTAGCATGTGGGTTAATGTAAGGACATTATGTAGATGTTACATTTTAATATTTTGCCAGCTCATAAGGAGGAAGCGTGGTTAAAGCTTTCATAGCATTTTGTGTCAGCTTTAAAGAAATTTCTCACAGCTCTCCTCATTGGGTGAACAGCTTTCTTCAGTGACATCTATAACATGCTTGGTTGGCTTTTGTCAGCTGCACTACAAAGCTCATTCCAGAGGAGTAACTTAGTTATTTGAGCTCTCCCACTGAAACCCTCAGATTTCTCAGTAGCAGTGACTGTTCCTGGTGGGTTGGACTCATGTCCTTATTTTCCCCAAGGCAGACAACCTTAAACGAAGCCATGCTGCTGCCATCAGAATGGCTTCCCCATCACGTAGTAATTTTAAGGAATTGCTGCCTGCTCTAAAAAGACACTGCAGATTCTCTGGCTGCTTTTCTTTCAAGATGAGGCCAGACTCCCCACAAATTCTATGCCCTTCAGAAATGTATCACTTTGTTACTATCATTTATACTTTCTTTGCATCCCAGAGTCAGCTGTGAATTTTATTTGGCTGCTTTTTTTTGCAGAAACATCTCAGCCACCATCCCAAACCTTTGTTCAACCCTTATGCTGAAAGGCTTAATGGAAATGAAAACCATAACGTCAAATTCAATGAATTTAATAGCTGTTTTGGGGGGTTTTTTTGTGTTATGTAATCAGTAGTTATGAAAAGAAAAAAACCCCAAACCCCAACATAATAATACAGTATTGAGAAAGTAATTTGGCTTTAAAGTAATCTAGCAGGATTTTCTTGGATTGATTGTCACATGTATGTAACAATTTTAGGTTCTGAACAACTAGCACAGTTTTTGCACAGTGCTAAAACACAGGCACCATGGATGCAACAATGTCTATGTTTCAGTGGGCTCTGTGCTTTCCATAACAAAAAAAATACTTTTCTCTATTCTTTTTCTTCCACCGCAGATGTTACCCAACACATAGTCTGTTTTCCTCTTCCCTGGTACAGTAAGCTCAGTTTGATCTCCCATTACTTCAGCAGATTGATATGGAAATTTTGTTCCTCTTATGCCTATTCAGTTTGTTTTCGTTTTTTCTTTTACCCCATAATTTGCTGTTACAGGAGGTTTCTTAAACACCTCCTAAGGGCTTTGCTACTTTACAAAGAGCATTTTGCATTCACTGGTTTGTAATCTTGTAATCACAATTAAACCTTTTTGGCCATGCTGCAATTTTCATTTTCTGGCCAATTTGTTTCACATATGTTCTCAGACCTTTAGAATGTTAAATAATTGTTATCAGAAGCATCAGTTAAATTCAATTCAGTTGATCTCAGCTATGCTATGACTAATGGCAAGAAAAAGGATTTTTATTGTTGTTGTTGTTTAATTGACCATAATAGTAAGCAGGTTTGGCCAACAGATATTTTGATTCCTCTAAAGTCCAAACTTTCCCATCGGTTCAGAGTCCAATATTTCTAAGGTTTGGGTGATTCTCAGTAACTTCCGATCCAACTGCAGCCCCCACTCCCAAGAGAATTCAGCACCTGTGATGGCCGGTGAACATACATTACAATGGACAGAGAGTTTTCAGTACAAGTCCCTAGTACCACTAGAACCAATTTATGTTAGGGTGACCAGAAAGGCTTCTCCCAGGATGCATTGTTCTGTTATGTTAATCTATCCCAGTTTGGATTCCCCAGTTGGCTGTTGGCCTCTGCCCCTCGTCACTCCCCCAGAGTTCCCCATTGGTCCCGGTTCCCCAGTCCTGCCTTTTCCCCGGATAAAACTGTGAATTTCAGGATCATGTTGGTATTTGCCTCTGCAACCTTCGACAGTGTGGAAGCAACAAATGCTCCTGCCAGAACGCACCCAAATGCCCTTCTCGACTCTTTGCTACCGACTATAACACTGAACCCACCCGTGCTTCTGTGCGTGCACGCGGGACCCCACAGAGTGGAGCAGGGACAGAATTAAGCACCTGTTTGTCATGTCACTGCAAATGATAGAAATGTTATCTAAAATATTTTGCTTTTGGCCACTTAAGGTCCACATCACAACATTTGAAACATCTTCACTAAGTTAAAAAGACTTTGATCTTCCATTTGTCTCTTAATTTTAATTTAATTAGAAAAGACAAAAAGTTTGCAGCTACATCAGTTCTAGTGTCATTAGTCAAGAGGCCCCTGCAAAAAAAAGAAAAATTCCACTTTTCAAGTTACAAGTTTTTTTTCTAATGACCAATAAAATTTCCTATTTGAAACTTCGCACTTTCTTCAGTCACACATCTGCCAAACAGAAAATATGCAAATTTTCCTTTATTGCAAACGTAAGTTCTCATTCATAAAAATTTATGTACAATCTTAATGCTAGACAAAGAAAAAATCTTAGTAACTAAACAGAAGTGTGATAGGAACTCGTTTTCACTATAATCCTGGCCAGAAACCTTGTTAAACTGAGATAGCTGTGTGATGAGATCTATGATTGCACATGCTCAGAAAAAATGTTTCCTCCTCATTAGACAATGTAATGGTAACAGTATAAGTGGCCCCTTGATATTTCCACAGCACAACAACAGTGAAATCCACTGTCTGATCAGTTTAGTTTTTTCTGTAGTTAGCAAGTCAAAATTGAGGTTGGGAAAGTTCTGCTGTAGACATAGCCAACAAGATACTTTAATGATATAAATATTAATTGAAAATACCTGCAGAGTTGATGAAGTTAAAATGAACTTTTTAGGAAAATCTGAAGAACAGCATGAAAATACAAACATGCAAGACCTCTTGTTGTAAAAGATTGTCAGAAGGCAGCAAATACTTTCAGAAAGCACATTTATGATATTTATAAAACACTGATATTTAAATCTTAGAACAATCACATAATCTTGTGTTCTTTCACTTTGGTACCACACATTAGGTCCATGTGAGGCTACTCCAGGTAGGAGCTGTTTGATCTTCCACCCTGCTCTTTGTTCTTTGGAGGGAGAAATGGACAGGAGGAAGGATGGGTTATTATTGCAATGCACAAGCATTCTTTCTGCTAAAATATCATTATTATGAATAATGTGCTGTATGTGTGTTTCAACATGATTTCAATAAAATTATATATTTTAAACATTCTGATCAGTTCTTTCTTATTATTTATAGCTGCAGAACCCATATTGCATAATTCATGTTCAAATCATTTGCTGATGTAGCAAAGACTTTCTCTTTATAGCAATTGTTTAAAAGAACAAAATGAGGGTATTTAAGTGGCTAATCATACAGTTTGTCTGAGAAAATATGAGCATTTAAATGACATGCTGATAAACTGATCAGAAATGAGTGCTGGCAGCTACTAAAAATATAAAACAAAAGATTATGTCTCTGCATCTGTTGTGTTCTTTAAATAATAATTGCATTTTAAACCATGTTCTCTTATATTCCTTTATTAAAAAGAACCAATTATGGGAAGAATGAGCACCAAAATTCCTATAATAAAAACCACATTTTACAGTGTGAATGATGGAACGTTGGTTTATACAAATGATTTAGTCCAAGAGTTTCCTAAGAGGAAGAAAAAATATCAAATATTTTTTAAAAGAATGTAGAAAATGTACCTTTTCAATGTGAATTGTATTCCCATGGTTGGAATACAATCTGATAGCAACAAAAAATACTCTAAATTAATCAAATGACACAAAAAACCCTGTAAAACTAGGAAGCATATGCTGAGTTCCTTTACTGCTTGTGTTTCTGAGAACTGAAAACTCAGGGATCGGATTCTACTTGAACACAGTACCTTAAATCATGGTCTTCTCTGTTTTGATTACTTTTTAGGAGTGACCTGACAAAAACATACCAGTTTTCTGTGAAAAGCATACAAATGCTCACCAAATTATGTTTCAATATATTAAGAAAAATTTGAAAGAAAAAAATCCTCTAAATGTCTATGACAGTATGTAATTACTTCTATGCTTTTCCAGCAAGTGCAATAGCTCTCAGGAACTAACACTGTAAGGTTGTTTCTAGCTATGAACATGATCAATCCAAAGGAGCTACTTCAAAATTTGACTGTACTATTCAGTGAACATCTTGTGAGTAACAGCTACAAAAAAAATCAGGCCAGGTTTGCAACTGATTTGTAGCTAGGAGAAAAGGGCTGAATTGGCAGTGCTTGTCTAACTTGGTTGTGGCAGTCATTAAAGTCTAAATAATTCACAATGACTCTGTGGTCTGACCCCTAAGGTATGGAAAATGAGTTTGTCAGAAAATGTCCAAGCTCTTCTGAAAGACTTGCAGTATTTCATTCCCCTGGTTCAAATGCAAAAGGTTATTTATAAAGAGGGATGTCAGACCACAAAACCAAAAATTTTGTACATAAAAAATATTTTTATTCTCATATAGTTCTCAGAGTTGGCCACCTAACTTATTTGGTCTCTCACCTAACCAATAAGATTTGGCAAATTATTCATGTCTCTTTCTCTTTAGGTCTTCAGATGAAGACTAGACAGCTTCCTGTTAGCCTCCATGCCTGGTCAAACCACGGAGCTTCCTGTAGGGAAGATGTTCAGTGAAGCACCTCTCCTGCCAGTCATGCTTCAGCTTCTGCATGCTGAATCAATCCCCACTCGAGAAAGGATTTCAGGTTCCCAGAATGTTTTTGTTTATGATGGACTTTAATAAAGACACTTCCACTGTCCCTTAGAACTTACCATGGCCATTTAAAAACTGGTTTTTTAAGGATTGGATTCCTCTCTTTCATATATTTTACAGCTGTTTGTTTTTTCTTCCTGTTTGAAATGGTAGAGCACCTTTATCATTAACATGCTGCATGTGTCTCCTTACTTGACTTTTACATTATTGCTCTAGCTATTACTATGCATGCATTATTTATATGGTTGGCTATCAAGGAAAAAAGGCAAGCAATTTACTTGTCAAAACATATTAGAATGCATGACTTTAAATCAAAGTTGCATGGGTCTGTAAAAAGCTATAATAAATGTTCTTTGGCTAATATGTTAGTGTCATGCAGTGGGCATGGTCAATGTATTGGGTAAGAAACCTGTAATCACTTTAAAGACTCATTGAATAGGAGAGAATTTTAGATTATTATGCTTTACTTTTAATTGTATGATATTAAGACTTAATTTATGAAGATTACATTATTTCAGTATAAGAAAATTCTAACCTGTGCTTTAATGTTACCATCAGATTTAAACAGGTATTTGCTCAGTATGAAAATTATAAACATGGAGCCTAATTATCTAAATCTAACCTACACATACAGCTCTTCGGACTTAAAAAATATATCTTCTTTCCTGCAGAATGCATTCCTCTGAGTTAGAGAAAGTTCCTGCAGTGTCAATAATTCTGTCCTGCAGGACACAGATTTTATGGCTCCCATGTCCTTGTGCTTCTGTGTTGTAGCACACAAACAAATGCAACTGAAATCCCTGTATACAATACTTACACAGTAAGTTCCCAAAAAATTGATGTGAGCCACCTGTTTCATGCAGAAGGTGAATTAGCTCCCTGTGAACTACATCTAGAAAGCATTTTGACAAAACCAGAATACATTGCAGCTCCCCATTGCCCTTGCCACAAGGAGAAATATACACATTATATGTAACTAGTGTTCAGCTACCACTGTGAAAATTTCCAAAATTTAAATTCACTGACCAGACTGAAAACAAGTGGAGTCCAAAAAATATTTAACCTCTCTCAGCAAATAAAACCTGGAAAATAACTGAGGGTCAAAAATCTAGAAAAAAATTTTAAAATTAGATCCAGGCAAATCTTACAAAAAAATGTTTCCAAATAGAAAACAAACTATTCAAAATAAGTTTCAATTAAATTATCATTGCATTTCATTTCTAACCTCATTTTAGGAATATAGCTGTTTGTTGAGTTCAGGAGAGTCAGTAATATCTTTTCTCAACCTGGAATACCATTTTGGTTCAAATAAAACTTTCTGGTCTATTCAAACTTTCAAACTGCAGTCACAAAGGTGTAATGAATGTTTATCACACTTGCAGGCATGCTTATGAACACAGGCCCTAAATTTTAATCATTGTCCATCATACCAGAGAGGTTTTTTAATTTCTTTTTCCATAAGTTCTTGCCAAATCATATTGAAATGAAGGAAATGAAAGGGAGCTTAGATGAATGTTGAAGTAATTATAAAAGTTACACAGCTGTAATATCATCGACTCTGGGGAAGATCCCAGTTAATGATGTTCTTCATAGGGAGAAGGCAGAAATGTGCCATGGTAATGTCCAGTTTTATTAAGATACAGTGGCTTATTCCAGGTGGCTGAAAAACATTACGGTTGGACAATTAATAGTGTACTATTTTCCCTTCCTTCTGGTGCAGTGAATTACCCAAGTGTTCAGCAAAGCCAAGGTGGTTTTGTATTCTCAGAGTGGAGACTGGTCCATTCTGGATATACACCACCAGTGAATTGTGAGTAAGAAGTCGTAGTTGAAAAAGTGACAGAAAATGTGAGCTTACTTATATCTAGGTAAGAGACAGGCTGTGTCCTAACGGCAAGGAAAGTTTGATGCTATCCAAGATTTGATTGCACTAAGCACTGTCTGAGCTGGGAGGTCTCTGCCCTAAAGAGCTTCCACTTGGAGTATTATGCAGTGGGCTATAGTGTATGTCTTCCCAAAAGTTATGTTCTGGCTTGAGTGTGATTAATCAGCTTTATACCTGAGGTGATAGCTGAAAATTTTTGACCTGTGTTATTACCTGACAGTGGGTCAGATTACCCTAATTTTGGTACAGGCTGTGGCCATAAGATAATTTTTTTTCATATGGTGAAATAGTCACCTTTTATTTTGTCTGTCTTCAGCTTCAATCTGTTTCAACATTTAAACAAGATGACCTTCAAATTTGTTGTGGAAAAAAAAATTAGTCTTTTTCACATTGTTATTTATGGTTTCAGAGGAAGGAAAAGCACATTTTCGCCTGGGGGAAATATGCCATTTTTAGAATGTCTATTCGTCAGATTGTAAAAGGTGTTAAAAGAGGAAGCAATTATTAATGTTCTGCAAGAGGAATCAGGAAAAAAATAATTTATATAATATTATTTGTCTAAGGTTGCTTTAAAAAAATGTACAGTTTTGCTAAAGCCAATCTATTAGTTATGTTCCCCATGTGAAAAGAGCAAGACAATCCTGAGTTAGCTATTTAAAAAGGCTATAAAAAGATGGTGTTTGATATATTGAAATTATATTTGAAAGAGGAAAAAATGCTTACAGACAAAGAAGAAAATTGCAAGGTTTAACAGGGTTTTATTGTAACAAGATTGATGGACATTTGTGGGCATATGTAAATAGGTTTAGTCAGTGCTTCACTGAAAACAACATTAGAGATAAGAAAAATGCCATATTCCTGCTGTACAGTGCAAGACACATGAAGGCTGGTTGGATTTGCTGTCTCTTCACAAACCGATAAAGTCAAGAAATTATTCCAAGCAGACAATAAGTAAATGCCAACCCTATATTGTAAGTGGATTATTATACTTTAAACTGACTGGGTAGTTGGAGAAGAAAGAAAAAAAAAAGCAGTGCTGACTGACTACTGGAAAAACAGCTCGAAGATAGGATGGTGTGTTGGATAACATACTCATCCAGAAGTTGTGGAAGTGATAGGTATTTTCCCTGGTCTGTGTATCTGTGATCAGATGTTATGACGAACCAAGTGTAGATGCCAGTTTTACAATGGGCTGAACACTGAACTGTTGGCTGGATCTCTGGTGACTGTAATGTGAGCACTCCTATTTAGCTCACACGTGAGTGTCTGGCTGTAAATAGGGAGGTCCACAGCTGCAGCTTTTCTAAGACACTGAGATAAAAAAAAAAGCCCAGATGACAACTTGCCAAGTAACCCTAGACACAGGGCAGCACGAAGTGATAATTGCCAGGAGCTCAAAGAGACTCAGAAAAATTAATATGGGAATGCTGTAGGACAAGACAACCTTGGATTTTGCAACTGGGTTCTGCCCTAGTGAATGCTAGTGACTAGCTAGGATGGAATTTCATATTCAACTTAGCAGGGAGTGACCATTATTCACTCAGGAGGTGGGCAGTGTGATGCTGAGATCTATGCTGAGGCAAGGAAAGAGCCAGCTGAGGTTTCTAACACACATATCTGGCCAGCAGTAGAGACAGAAATAGAACTGAAATCTCTTGCCTCCAAGACAGAGACTTCTTTACAAAAAATTCCCTTGTTTCTATTCTTCCTGAACCTGTCCTTTCATTTTGCCCTCTATTTTGTAGCCTCCTTCTGGATTTTCTTCATTTACTTATTGCTATTTATCAAGATGATTTATCACATTCTTTAAAGCTATATATAAAATAAAAAATTTCCTTTGCTAATGCTAAAAAGATAGTATGTTTATATTTAAGGACAAAGTACATACTGAGACTCCCCAGCCTTCCCCTGTGAAAGAAAGAGATGATCATGTTTAGTGAATCTGTTGACAATACAAGAAAGGATCTAGTCTGCCTCAAGCTTTATAAATATATTTTAGCTGGAAGGCTTAGTTATGTAGGATATGACAAACTTAAGCTCTATGATCTTAGCGAAGAAGAAATCTCTGTGGAAGCTGGTTATCTGTCATGGGGCTAACACCAAAAGAGTTCAGAGATTATGGAAAAGCTTTGTGAAAACAATACGCATATGGGAGGGAGGAGTTCACTCACAGGATTTCTTATTTTTAATAGTTGAGTATGAGATGATAAGACTAAGCTAGAGAGACAATAGGATATTTTACAGATTCAGGACTCCTCTAAATATTGCATCATTTTTTCATCCTCTTAATGAAGCTTGGGAGAGCAGTAGTAAGATAGCTATTGACCTGGAGGAATTAAGAATCCTGTGTATTTTCAGTGATGTTGTCCTTGGCCTTTTTTATGCTTTCCCGAAGGTTAATTATCCATGGCTCTTTTATCTTATTTGTATCTTGGAGATTTGAATAAGCTAAATGAGAAACACCTTATTTAGTACTTTCTTATTTCAGCATTTTAGACTGGCTTTTTCTCTGTAAGTCCCACAGAGAAAAGTTTCTGAAGGAGGATTTGTATACAGATGTGTGCTGATGTTTCAGAATGTCTGATAAGGAGAAATGTGAAGGAACAGCATCCTGGGAGAGACAGGACTTAGCCCATTTTTTGCTCAAAGCAGGGTCATTTATACCAGAAATATTCTTAATAGGCACTTGCATGTTTTTAAAAACTTCTATGGCCAAGACTCTACAAATTATTTAGGTAATCTTTTCTGGTGCCTCCCTACCACCAGATAAGTTCCAGATATCTTCCAATTTTCAAAAGACAGATACGTGCTGGAGTTTAACACTGTCAGTAGATGATAACTGTTCTCCACTGAACGATTCTCAAATCAAGAAAAGCCTTTAAAGCTTACTCCAGGTGATGGGTCCCTAACATACTTCTTCCAGAAGGCTTGCTTATAATTAAGGGATCAATGTGAAAGGTGATAAAGATTTTCCTCAGTCTTTTTCTTATAGTGACTTCACTATAAGAAATAGAGAAAATAAAGACATTTATTATTATTAATAATAAAAGACATTTATTATTATTTATATATTATTATTATCATTTAAAAAGTTGGATTTATTAGGCCATAAACTAGAATATCTAAAACTGACAGCAAATGGAAAAGACAGAATAAAAATTAAAAATTGGTTATAAAGCAACTTACCCTGACTGGTGTGTCCAAGGGGGTTTCTGTTTACCAGTTTTAGCTTCCCTCAAAACAGTGGCTTCTGTGTTGCAGTCAGTTCTAAATGGTGCTTTCTGAGGATGAGACACATCCCTGAGCTTCTGGAAAGCTCTAGACACAGGTTCTAGAGAAAATTTTCTGGTTTTCTTTGCTTCCCTGCCATGGTTTTATGTCTGTAACTTTATTTCTCTATTTTATATTTCACAGATCTTAGGAACAATATCAATTTTTGAATAAAGACAAATTATTTTTGACTGAATGTCAACTCATTGAGTCTTTATCAAAGCTTAATTCTGCCATGGACCTTCTTGGTGACCTCCAGCAGTTTGAAGGTAATCGATTTCATGACAATGAAGTTTATCTAAAATTGAGTTAGAAACTTACACAAATTTGTGGACAGGCAATTACCCTCCCTCTCTGGATGTTATTTTGAATTACATATTCTGTGAGAGAAAATTAATTTTTTACATCTGCAGATTTGTACTTAAGACAAAGAATAAGTGTTAACTTTGCTGGGAATTCATTCAGTGATGTCTCTGTTGATCACAGTCATTCTACTTCTCAGATCAAAGTGGAGCACATAGGCAATAAGTCCTTTGTATTTTTAGCTAATTCACACACACAGTAACATCCACAAATCTGATTAGCATCTCTTGTGTTGGATACTGAGCAGGAGATATTATCCCTGCACCATCTAAGGGTAGGATCCATCTAATCTGAGATGAACAGTAAAGCTGTGGGGGAAAGAACATGGCAGTCAATTTATTCCATATAAACAAATAGAATCCTGTTTATTCTATATAAACAATAGAGTCACAGATTATCCTGTATTTGAAGGGACCCACAAGGATTATTGAAGTCCGACTTCTGGCACTGGATAGCCCCAAGAATCCCACCATGTGTCTGACAAATGGAAATCTTTTTCTTGCTGTTCATCTCAGCTATGAAGGTTTGAGGGTTTTTTATAAGTCGTGGTTTTGCCCTTGTGTTATTCAAATCATTAGTTTTGCCACTGTGTTTATTAGGAGTAGAATGTTGACCTCCAACAGGAATATTGGACAAGCTACATCTCTGAGCTTTTTCTGAGTGCTTAACAGGAGGTAACCTTTATTATCTTCAATTTATCATCAGCTTAAATTTAGTTCTTTTTTCTAACTGACTTTTACAGGTAATGGTGAGGGAAGTCCTCATATTGTTCATATTAAAATGGTATTTAAAACAGAAGTATCAGAAATGTCTGCATTTCCCCCACTATTCTATTGCTATAGATTAATTCACTCAAATACACTTTTTATTTTAAGAGACATTTTAAAAATGCATTTCAAGCAGCCTGCAGAATATTCATGTGAGATTATTTTATGCATAGTCTCATTGCAGAAGCCAAATTACAATTTAGCAATAAATTTGTGGCAGTGGGTATAATGAAAACACCATATTATTTGGGATAGAACTATATGACTGGAGGTATTTATATTATTTACTGAAAAGTTCATTTTTTTAGACTTCATGAGACAAGTTATTGACATGCTGGGGTTTAGAAATTAAATAGATTTTGGCCAGGCTGGTTCTAGATTAGGAGTCTCATGCTTGAGGAATATACAAACCTGAAGTAAGCCAAAAAGAGAGTGGATTGTAATCCTACACCAACCACTGGAAAATGAAATCAGACATTCAATAATTTAAAGATATCTGCATGAAAGACATGAGAATTATGAAGGGGATAATGCTTAAGTGATAATTGCAAGGTTTTTTAAATTCAGTTTAATGTTCCTTAGGGTAGGATTTTGTTTATACTGTGCTACTTAACTTTTTGTTTCTTGCCACTTACCAACTAGGTCATTCTGCAAATTTCTGTGCCAAGAATTTTGAGAAAATATATTTCCCTCTGAGGATTTATAACATAATTCTGTCTCATTATGTCTGGTGTTTTTCTCCTCATGTTGCGATATCCTCAAAGAGGCACGAAATAAAACAGCTTGTCTTCTTGTCAGTAAGGCCCAAACAGACTGGAAAAATTAGTTGCAGCAATTACACATAGGATGATGCCAGCTCATGTGCATTTCTGAAATGATCCTAGAACAAAAGGGAACAACTTAAAAACTGTGCAAGGTTCCTTGTGAGGTGAAAATTAAAAAAAAAAAAAAATTATTGCAAATTCTAAGATATTTCAGCCATAATCATCTGTGACCTTTTATCTGAAAAACAGGGATTCTTTATATCTTATTCCTGGCTGGTAAGGGCAGGTGTTTGCTGACCTAACGTATAGTAACAAATGAAATATTTACCTATTTTTACTAGAGTGGAATTTCCATTTAATTCTGTTCATTGGTTCCTATGACAGGTGCTCGAATTTTAACTCAAAATGAACAGAGCCATAGTCTATTTCCTGGACATTAAACCAACTATATAGCACACCTGAACTCAATGCATATAGATACTCTGCTCTTCTCACACAGCCGATGAAAGGAGTTTTGGGGGAAGCTGTTCCCACTGCTGGCCTGCAGGCCAACAGGACACACACTCCAGTGCCCTGCTCAGAGGATCCACTCCTCTGAGTGTGGTGAGGTGTCAAGGACCAGTTCAGACACCTCACCACAGCTTACTTGTACTGTGTGCCCAGGAACAGGAGAGACAAGAAGTCTCTAGGAAACCTCTGTTCCACCAGGATAGGACATATTTGGAAAAGCTGTGGTGACTTGTGGATGGGGATGGGTTACTGGAAAGGAGACCACACACCAGGTCTGTGTGAGAGAGAAGAAAATCTATAAGGACCCTTAAGAAGAAGAAAATCTGGGACTCAGTGGGGATATGCAAATGCAAGGCCTTCTTTCTTCCCTGCAGTGAGCTCTGATGTGTTGAACAGAGGCTTTAGATAAAGACATAAAGAAGTTTGTCAGTGTGCATGAGGCAGAGCAAACCCAGAGGGCAATGGATATGAAGAAAGAATGTACCTTGTTCTGTACATGCAAATGAAGAGAAAGAGCTGAATGACTCATCCAAACCAAGACTTCAAGGATGAAATGTCATTACACATTTGAGGAGCTCACAAAGCCATAAAGCACATCACAGGCACAGACTGTATCATTACATACATCAACGAGAAATCCTGGGTTTGAAGCAGATCCCTTTTGTTACACAATGGGATTTTCACTGATGTGGCACTGATACATACATGCCCCCAACCCACCTTTTCTCAGATAGTGTTTACTAGCAGATTCAAAAATATGTGCCATCCTTCTGTTTGCCTTTCTTGTAGATAAGTTATACCCTCATGTCCATCACAGTAAAAGAATAAAATTCTAAATCAAGACAAAGTGGAAGAGACAACTCATCATTCACTTCATCTGCAAAAATGAAGTAAGGCTTGCAAAACAGTTGCCTTTAAATTTGAATATCTTCAAACGTACCTCAGCCTTCCTTTGTCTCCTAGCCCTGGTAGTATGTAACTTCTTCCCATAACAACTTTCTGGGTTTCCTCCTTGTCCAATCCAACTCAGTCTGAATTCTTCCTAAAACTCATCCAATCAATATAAAAAGAAAACTAATAAGTAATTGTTTTAATTTGTTCTGTTCCCTGATACATGTGAAAGATTCCTGGTTTTATTTCTCTCTGTTCTAAATTTTAAACATTGCCCTACCATTGATCCTTATTTAAACAGGATACTTGAGTTCCAAAGTGTGGATACAAAAATGCTGTTAGCAAGAAATTTTCCTGCTTCTTTCTAAGCCCGTGAGATACTTTTCTCTCTCACGAAGATAGTAGCAGAGTTCTATAAACCATGAACAACTGCGACCTTGCAAAGCCTTGTTTATGGTATAGTAGAAAACTATTTTGACAATGGATGTTTTAGGATTTTAGCCAGTCACCCCAGGGGGTGGCTGATCCTTTGTCCACTTAGACAATGAAGAAAAAAGTCTATAAAAGAGTTTGTAAAATAATTAAATAAATCAATCTTGCTGCACAATTCCTGCCTGCTGGATCTCTCTCCTCTCCTCCCTACGGCTGCAGGATACAGTAATACCAAATTTTAGTTCCTTTTGCTGTGCTCTTATGTTAGCATATGATTCTGTTGTCATTCAGCATCTTAGACTTGTTTCAAAACTGAATTAACTTTTGTTTCATATGTTCAAAATCCCAGTGTATTCATCAGAGACAACAGGAAAACCCACACAGCTTTAGATATAAGTTTTCTACTGTCTATAGAGCAAAACAATTACAGTCCTTTAAAGGATTCTGTTGAGTGGATAAATTTGAGAGCACGTCTGTCACTTACAGCTGGCTGGAGTCCCTGAACTAAGCCTCTGTGATCTCTATCAATCAGCCCAAGAATCACCTTCAGTATCCCAGGCAATCTCTTATCTTCTAGCTGACTCTCAGCAGAGCAAACAGATGCTGTTTTGTGCAGTGTTTCATGGTGAATTGGCATAAATTGACTTGGAGAGGTGACCTGGAGGTTCTTGATATTGCTAAATATTTTGCTGATGTCCTTTCAAGACCCTTTTAGATGAATGCCAGTGAAGACATTCAAGTCAAATTTTTGAGTCGAATTGAGAAAATCTGACTTAGGTTTACAAAAGAAAAACAAAGTAAAATGAGATTGCCCAAAACCACTTATGAAACCAGGAGATGGTTTATATCGATTACATGAGTCCAAATATTTCAAATCCTGTGCCTGAGAAGACCAGGCACTCGTTTGTTGTGGAGATGAACGATTGCAGTCATTTTGTTCTTGTTTCTTCCCCTTTGGACTGGATATTTGAACTGTCTTTTGCTCTGCATTCCACATCAGCTCTTACTTAATCATCCTTTTACAATCATTGAATCCTTTTTAAAGCATTTTTAACTGATTTAAGTAATATTACTAAATGGCTACTATTTCAGTTTCAAAGAGAGAATTGGACTTTCAACAGATTGCAGACTGCCATGGACATGTGACTGCTTTGGATGGGCAGCTCCTGGCAAAAACCTTCTGGGTGAAATGTGGGCTGGACTAGCTCATATAAGGATTATTATTTTCTCAGTTTCTTCTTCACTGTATTAATAAAATCTTTTCTTTCAATAGATACCAAGGATGAAGGGCAGGCATGTTACTAACCAATATGGAAAAGGTAAAAGGATTTATACTGAGCCACTAAAATTGTGGCTGGGAAGGAGGTGGTTGGGAAATCATCTTTGTGTAAGAAGGAAAACTTTCCCTCTACTGTTAATGTATTTCTTGTGCAGTTCCATACTAACTGATGCATTTATATAGACCAAAAAAAAAAAAACTTATCCAAGACTGGAATGCAGGAGAAATTTGTCTGAAATATTAAGTGGACCCATGCACATCTGAGAGTGAAATAAAGGAAACATTAATTACTAAAGAAATATATTTAGCTTCATTATCTTCCAACAACTTCTGAGGCTTAATTAATGTTTTGCTTCATTTTGAGATTACCAGATGGGCAGCACTATACAAATGTAAAGTGTTTAATTTTATTGTAAAACCCTTCAATTTGTGGATGAGCATCAGCTCAGAGAGTTGTGAAATAAAGGTATAGTCAGGTGTTTGACAGATAAGTGAGGCAGATGCTGGCCAGCCTCTTTGGAAGTACAAATGACTTTGTAAGTGTTCTGGTCCTAGTTAAAGAGGATGCCTATGCAGACATATTTTATGAGTTCAATATACTTCACTAAAAGTCCTTAAATGCCAAAATCAGGAGTTTGCTTGAAATAACATATTTGTTTAAAATAAACATATTTTGACTTTGGATTTTTCAGACCTAAATATATTTTTTTTGTGTGCTGTTAAACTTCCTTCAGCCTCAGCTGTATTATAAACTAAAAATACATAATATATGCATATTTGTTTGTGTAAATATTCACAAATATCAAGACAGATGTTGAATCCCGATTACAGGTGCAGGTGTGGGTGTATGGGTCAAAGGAATAGGCTAAACTGAAATCTTACTATCATAGAATAGTTTGGGTTGGAAGGGACTTTTAAAGATCATCTAATCCAGCTCTGCCCCCTGCAATAAGCAGGGACATTTTCAACTAGCTCAGGTTGCTCAGAGCCCTGTACAACCTGACCTTGAATGTTTCAGGAATGTAATCATTACCATCTTGCTGGGAAACTCATTTCAGTGTATCACCACCCCCACTGTAAAAAAATTTCTTCCTTATATCTAGTTTAACATCTCTTAGTTTTAAACCTGCTTTGCCCTATTGCAACAGGTTCTGCTAAAAAAGTTTATCTTTCTTACAAGCCTCCTTTAAGTATTAAAAGGCTGAAATAAGATCTCCCCAGGTCCTTCTCTTCTCGGGCTGAAAACTCCCAGCTCTCTCAGCCTGTCTTCATAGAAGAGGTGTTCCAGCCCACTAACTGTTTGTGGTCCTACACTGAACCCACTCCAACAGATCTCATCTTTCCTCTGCTGAGGACCCCAGAATTGGATGCAGTGATCCAGATGGGGTGTCACAATAGCAGAGGGTCAGGATCACCTCCCTTGACATGCTGGCCACACTTTGCACACAGCCCAGGAAAGGGTTTGCTTTCTGTGTTGTTGGCTCAGGGTCAATTTCTCATCTACAGGTACAGCCAAGTCCTTCTCCTGCAGTCCTGCTCTCAGTCGTGTCATCCCATCCCAGCTGCAGGACATTGCACTTGGACACATTATGATATTTTACAAATGAGAAATGCATAATGATACGACTGTGCCATTTGCTTTTTAGGAAAAGAAATAGTGTGATAGATATCCATGAAATGCACACATTCTAGTGGATAAAAAGGAATACTCTACTCTGCAGGGTAGAGTATCAATTTCTTCATCATTGTTCCAAGAGGTGGCATAAAAGATAGGAGATAAAAGCAGCATTAATGCATGGGCAGTGAGGGATGGAATAGGTTATTAAGGTTACTTTTGAGACTATTCAAAAATTGATATCAGAAAGCGCTTCATCTTTGGTTGGGTCAGAAACTTCATGCTGGAGGGATACTGTGAATATTCAAGTAATGCAAAATACTATGTTAATTATATCTATTAGAAAATGTAGACTTTGACATATTAAATAGTCTCCTTAATTATGGTAATGAATTGTTATGGTTGTTCAACTAATGGCCTTTGTCACTCACAAAGATAGGGCATGACTGTTAGAGAAATACAGTGAGAATTAAAGTACATCGTAGTGGCCAATTCAGAAAATGCAAATATACCCAAGCCCTCTCTTTCTTCTATGAAACATCTTTCAGATAGAAAGGTAACCATCCTTTTAGTCTGCTCCACAATAGAGAAAACCTCCAAACAGTTCAACAGGCCCAACAAAACATTCCCCAAACCACTGGTTATTATTTCTCGGTAGGTTAATCTGACTCTAGGTTATGGAGTGAAGCAATAGAATGGAATGTGTATTCCAAATACCTCACCTTAATAATTTCCTTCCCTCCATCTCATAAATTTAACTTTCTTTTCTGCATTGTTTTGATTTGGAGCTATTTGCCCAGAATCTGATAGGGATTATGAGAGCATTTTGATTTGATCTTGCAGGCTTGGAGTTTTTTTTACTTATGTTCAGAACTATGTTTTGAGGAAAAATAGATATTGAGACATCTGAAAATAGGGTAATTGTAGTGTTCTCACAAGGAAGAAAACCCAGCAGCTTTATTGTATCACATCACGTGATGGGCACTTGCTTAACTGAGAGATCCTTCTTTAGGCTGTACATCCCAGATGGATATACAAATGATTCTTCTGTTTGTCATTGTGCTGCTTCTCATTATACTAAAAGGGGAATACAACTCCTTATTTACCTGCTCAGTGCCAGTTATGATTCCCATTCATGGCATTGATATTAGCTGGGAAAATGTCCCACAGTCTGTCCCCATTGTGTATAAAATGAAGCTCCAACTTGGTTCAGCATCTTGGATCTCCAGGCATCTCCAGGTGTATAGAAAGAGGCAAATGAGTTAGACCACACAGGTAGACTTAGACAAAATAAACATACATCATAGATATAGGGAGAGTTATTAGATATTTGTACCTGGTTTATTAGGAAATAGGTAAAAATCCTTTTGCTAAAGTCAATGGAAATGATGGCTGTTGAATGGAAGACTATGAGAGATAGTGCAGAGAGAAAGATAATACTCATGACCATTAAATTATATATAACTCCCCTTGACTTCAAGGAGCCAGGGCTTGACCCTTGGACCTTTTATTGACTCTAGTAGGAGGTAAATAACTCTATTTCAGCCTGTAATATGTATTAACATGCTCGTTCATTATACATACATGAGACTTGAATGATTAAGATTTATTTATTGCTCATATGGGAAGATGTGTTAATTTTTTACTTAGTTCTTGTTTTTCAGCTTTTATAAATACTTTGTTGCAAATCCCCAGGCTCCTGGAAGCTTTAGATAATTAAATTAATTTACACCAGATTTGTTTTGGGAGTGTGTCTGATTCAGCATTTGCTAGCAACAGAAGTTTTCCAAGGGCACTGCTGAATGGAGTTTAGGTCATTAATAGACTGAGGCACTCTGTGATCTGTGGGAAGGCACCATCCATGTAACAGTTGCCAAGTCTGTCCTATATTGTATAAACATGATAGTTTCTTTTCCAAGAACAGTTGGAGAAAAATGAATTCAAATGTTTCTGTGTCTGTGGCAGATTCTTTCCCTAAGGCAACTAAAATGTGGAAACAAAACATGCACTGCTCATTCTTTTCTCAGGAGAGAGAAAAGAGCATGAACATATGACAAATGTGAAATAACGCACTGATGGGTGAAGGCTTTGAACTGTGGTGGATATCCCTGTATGGGATCTTAGCTATGAAAGAATAGCTGTACACTTAATAGCTGGTCCCACTATTAGCTGTTTCTTCTTCCTTTCATGTGTAGGTAATTTGTAACACCGGGCATGCTATAAATCTCCCTCCCGTGTTTTGTTGCACTGATAACAGAGTACTGCAGTCTCTAACCATGAGTTTAGTTTTCATATGTAATTATGGAACAAAGAACTCAGACAATGAGCTAAGAGTTTGGCATTTTGTTTGGTGATTATCTATAATACTTACAAATGAGCTACGATGAGAAGACAAGAAACAAAAGACAATTCTGTGCTCACACACTGAAATCAAGGCCCAGATAAATTTTTAACATGCTGGTATTATAACAGCTCAAAATACACTGTGCTACACTCAAAGTTAAACTATTTATTTCAGGTTCCTACAGCACAGAATATTTTGTTTCATTAAAAAACAGTACAAGTATAGTGTTTCCCCAGGACAGCTTAAAACACTCACCCTCCATCTTCACCCTGTCTTGTTCTGTACTTAGAGACAAATACAAGCAAATGTCCATCATCCTGGAAGCCAGGAAGAGCATCCACTGTGCTAAGTCACTCCCATAGTTCAAATATTTCGTTTCAAAGTCCTGTGTTGTTTTGAAGTCCTAGATGGCAACTTTTTCTCCTGATATCGAGGGACTGTAGAATAATTTAACAGAATACTGTGTGATGTCCTTAAGCGACTTTAGAGATATTTCTCTTCTTTGTTTGGAACTAGGAAACCGTGCCAAAACTGCAAGAGATATTTGATAATCTAACTCAGAGGTTTTGAAAGCTCTGAGCACACTTGAGTTAAATTCCAGAATTTTCTGCAGCATTTACTTGTGTATGAGCATGTTGTGCCTCAGTTTGCTGTCTGTGAAACCAAAAGTGGATTCCTTCCTTACAGATCTTTTTTAAATACATACTTGGAGATGCTCAAATGTTGGATTAACTATTCCAGGAGTGAAGACTTTGCTGACTGCATTTTTTTGTGGTATACAATGAGAAATACATAAACATACTTTTAAGCAATCAGCATTATTGTGGATTCCAATGTATGAAAAGATGGAGAAATTTGCATAGGAGACTGAAGCAAAAAATTACATCTGTCACTGAAATTTTAATTTGTTGAAATATGTTCATTATAGACGGCTGAATTGCACCCACAATTTGAAACATGCATTGTGAACATGCTATATCTCTTTAGGGTTCTGTCTGTGGGCACTAAAAACTGGAATGAACCCTAGGGACACCCCAGTTATTCCAGTCATGAGCAAAAAGAGTATTGCAGCCCACCTCCAAGGAGGAAGGACACTGCGCCTCTTCCCCACACAGATGAGGTCCTCTGGTCAAACTCCCAGTGGGAAAGAGAAAAAGAAATGTCGACAAGACTCTTTTCAGGAGATGTTCAACAAGCCAATTAGCCTATTTCACCTCTTCTCAAATAGACTTTTCTCTTTTCCTCCCTGGATTTCCATGATTTATTATTATGGCCTCAGATGGGAATCCTACGACTTCCAACATCTAGCTGTCAGAGTAGTCCACTTGAGTTAAAAATACTGCACTCTGAGAAATTCAGAGGACAAAAGTGGTAAATTTTTCCATCGAGGGTTTCTGGGTCTCTTTCAATGCATCACGAAGAACTTGTTTTCAAATGATCAGAGTGGACTGATTTAAAAAACTATATATTTTAATATCAGATTTTCTTTTAACAAGAAAAGAAATCTGTTTCAAGTTGGGAGGAAAACAAATTTCAAAGCTTCTGAATCTTTTGTAAAAGAGAAATTAAAGCTCCCTGTTCAGCTTTAATAAAATGTCACCTATTAAATGACCTAAATTCACAGTAAAACTAATGAAAAAACTGAGTTTTTAAAAGTTAATTTTGGCTATTCTTCAGTCTTATTTCAAAATTTTCTAATGTGTGTCAGTGACAGACAATGCACAGTAGTTTAATTATTATGTTCTGCTGTGTGAGCATGCTGTGAAAAAAAGATTCTAGGGAACAGAAGAAGGAGGAGATAAAATATGCTGACACAAATTAGTATTTATCATACATTTTGAAATCAGTCTGCTGCTGCTGCCCATTTCTTCAGCTCTTTAGGTACAGCATGCCAGAGAGCCCATGAATTTTATTTCCTCACCAGAATGTGGTGAGGAAACAACTGCTTTGGTTTGGTTTGGTTTGGTTTTTTTTCCATTTAACAACATCTTTCCCAAAAAGGAAACATCTGAGGATGATTGCAAACATTCAGTCCATCAGTTCTGGGCTCTGTAGGAATCTGACTCTAAATGATTTAGGGGAGAAACACTATTTGTCCACTTGTGATGAGCATATTTTTCAAGTTAGGATACCAGGGTTTTCTGTCTAGCAGAGAGATGACAGCCACAGTTTAATCAAACTGACAAAGCAAATAAGAACACGTTCAATATTTAACACACAGTATGTAAATAGCCCATCTATGTTCATGTGTCTCTTCGGTTTCTCAATAAAATTACTGAGTGGATATGCTGTAAGAATATATTAAAACATGAATGCCATTTAATAAACAAAAAGAACTATAGAGTTTAGTTTTAATTAAAGAACTGATGGAAGCAGTTTTAGAATCATGGTTGTTTGTTTCTGTCTCTGTAAAATTTGTGAACAGCATTATTTACTAAAGGGGTCCCTATGAGTGTGGCAGACATCACTGTACTTGGAAATGGCCAATCATAATTCTCCGTGAGTGCTTTGGAGAAGATGATATAAGAAAAATATCTCTAATCTCTCTTGTGTGCTTTGTACAGAAGACTAGTAAGAGGGACTTGGATGAAGATATACAAAATAATCAATTGCATAGGTTATACGGGGTTGGGAATTGTGTGATATTTTGTTATAATAATAAAAAAGAACATGCATTGAAATAGAAATATGAGAACTGCAAGCTAATGAAACATAAATTCTATTTCACTCTGCATTAATTTTTTCTTGTACAACCCTTGGGCTGAGAGATTTATACATGCCAAGACCTTACAGGGGTTCAGTCAAAGCTGGACATGTAAAAAGCAAAACAAAACAAGAGAAAAAAACAACTAACCACATGGGAAAAGATACACTGCTTTTCAGATGCCATCTAAGTTGTCAGAAGAACATTAATTTTTGAATCAATTTTTCTTCCGAATGATTGCCTGCCTTTAGTCTCATTCAAATCTCAGTTGATGTGAAAAGGTGTACATATAACTTGGAGTACAGTGCAGTGCAGTGCAGTGCAGTGCAGTTTTCACATTAAAATTCTGTTAGTATAAAAGCAGGATCACCTTTCTGCAAAGCTCTTCTGTTGACGATAGCATGCCAGCAAGGAACCAGTTGTTCTGACAAAGCTCAAACAAAAGTTAGCAAAAAATACCACTGGTTCTTCTGCCAGTGCAAACAGATCATCTGCCAAGCTTGCTGTAAAATAGATCAACTGAGAAATCCAAGCTTGCCTTTGGAAAAGGGACCTTTAAATGTTAGCACTTTTGATTCAGACTTCTCTTTCTCCTAGTTGGAATAATGCCCTCTCAATATAACAATATAGTAAAAAGATAGAACTTTTATTAGAATTATATTTAATTATGGGATACAGGTCAGTATTTTTTGGTTTGTTTTATGTTCTCAGGATTTTTGGTTGTACTCATCCTGCCCTCGCTAATTTACCAAAGCAGTCAGTGTTTTCAGCTGCTGTTGAAAGATGTAATAATGAAGAGCATCTAACTTCACACTGAATCAATATTTCAGCTCTGCTTCAAGCCATTTTCAGTAATCATTGGGTTTGATTTTTCTCATTTTAATATTATTAACAAATGGTTTCATTATATTGTTTAGGAGAAGTGATGCAAAGTTATCAACACCTTCCTTTGGAATATGTGTTTTTGCCTTATTAATATTTTAAGACAAAATCTTACCCCTGGTAAGACATTGAAGAGTTGCCTTTGAATACAAATGCAGAAGAATTATGAAACAGGAACACAAAATACAAGCAGTTTAGCCTGTTTACAAATTATATGTTAGACATTGAGGAATTGCTTTCTGTTTTCTCCATCCCACCAAAAAGCAGGAAATATGTCTAGCAGCAGCAGCAACAGAACTCTTCCAAATAGGTGTAATTTGAAGGTGAGTTCAATTCACTTTGCAAAATTTACACATTATCATTAGTATTTTTCAGCCAAGAGAAAAAGTATAGATTTTTCCCTCATTTGAATTACATGATTTTCAAAAAGGGGAGTTTAGGGGAGGTGTTCTTTTCTCTTTACAAACTAAAGTCAACATGAAATAAAGGATTACTACAAACATGTATGGTTCAAATGAAATCCACTGCATTGAGTCTCACAAAAAATCAGATCTCTACTCATGCCTGGAAGAATGTCACAGGAAGATAAACTAGTCCTGGGACTGTGAAGCGGTCTGGGCTGTGTGTACACAAAGCTACTGTCATGGGAAGATTTTTTCAGACTCTCTCTCTCTAAAGTCCTTTTTTCCCCATCTCATCTCTGCTTGATACCTTAAAGGCTTCCCCTCTCTGCCATATTTCCCTCAGGCTGCTGCCTCACTCTCTCATTTTGTGGAGGACATCAAGTGGTGCAGGCTGTCTGGCATCTTTTTTTAAGCAGTGCATTTTTAAAATGTAGTGATGTCCCTAGAATTCAAGTAACATGCCTGAAAAAAATCACACTTCCTTAATGACTGCATGAGCTTTCCAACTTTGGGCTTACATTGACTTTCAGTAGCTGAAGATCTGCTAATTTGCTTTATAACTTTCCCCATACCATAGGTTAGTTCATTCCCTGCTTTCCAAGTGTCTTTGCTTGCTTAGCTATTACTTTTCTTATCTTACATTTCCTTCAGCAAATATTTTGGGACGGAGTGTTTCAACACTATTCTCATGGAAAAATATTTCCCTATGCAATGTTTACTTCCAGTAGAGTCTTTTGTTGTTTTGCCTTTGAGCTCTTGCTCTAACTCCTAGAGTCCCACAAGAACAAGAAATGCAGATGGATGCAAGGAATGAAAAAGCACACTATTCTCCTGCCTTTTTAATGACACTTCTGCAAACACTAAATAAAACATTCCTGACAAAGAGGTGTTCTGCTTTTGGTTTATTAGGGACTAGATTCTTCTCCATTGAAATCCAATTCTCAAAGTCCCAGAGATTTTGATATAAATAGAATGTTATCGCTTAATCAAAGAATGCCTATATTCTGCTTTTATTGATGTGGCAACATTAAACAGGTAAGTTCCTTTCCCTGTACTTCTAGCATAAATAGAAACCTAAGCTGAAATTTTTGAGTTTTAAAGCAATACAAAACAAAGATGATCAAACATCTTCTTTAGTTCTAAGAGACAGAATCTCTATCTGAGTACATTATTTTGAAATGGCTCCTTCTTTGATCAAAAAGACATTAGCTAAAGCAAATCTGTTGGGGATGTTTTAGGATGTGTCCAGGGAGACCCTATCACCTTGTATAATTTACTTCAACACAATGTTCCAGCTCCCATTTTCACAGACAACAGTCCTATCTCCTTCTCATTTCATTTGTTATGATAAAGAACCCTTTTAGTCATGCACAACCTGCACGGCCAACCTGGACAATAGACAAGAATGCTTGAGAAAATCCAACGGTTCTGGGCAAAAAGCAAAACGCCTTGTGCCCTCTTATTCTCACATTCCTTTCCCACATGGCACTAGAGCCCATGCTGGAGAAGGGCAGAAAGACACTCAGGGTGTCAGTGGTGGAGGTTTTTTGTTTTGTTTTTGGTGGGGTTTTGTGGTTGTTAGTTGGTTGTGTTTTGTTCATTGTGGTTTTTCTCTTTTTTTCAAAAAAAGTGACTTCCTTTCTCATGCCTTCCTGTAATAAGCTTGACTTATGAGACATTCCTTGCAATAATTAGAGCTGTACAGTTACAGTACAGACATAGAAGCTCACATTTTGGCAGCAAAATTGCAAAATGGTCATGCTATGCTTACATGCATTCATCATAATGTAAATTGCACAACATTATACTAAGGGCCAAAACCAAATGTATTCCAAAATATATATTTTAGAAAATATCAGTTTGAATGTTTTTAGACTTACATTTTTTAAAGATTAAAGACAAATAAAATGCTTTAAATAATAGTCTAGAAATGCCTTACCACTCATTGCAGGAGAAATATTTCACAGAAATATTCATTTCTGTCTTCCTCTAAATTTTCCATTTTCTTTTCTATGGCAAGCCTCAGGAAACAGTAAAAGAAAAGGAGAAATATTTTTCATTTATCATATCATTGCCTTTTTCACAATGCCTAGAATTCTCAAAATCCTTGTGATTGATTCATACAACTTTCTCCCATTCTGCCATTTTCAGAAAACATCCTTCCTGGTAAGAGGCGGAATTCCTATGTCAGTCCATCATGCACAACTTTGTAACATTATAAAAGTAAATGTGTTCCTTGCTTTGTGGAATGACAGAAGCACTGAACAGTCCCTCAGTATCTCTCCATGAGTCCCCTGTCCATTACTGAGCTTGACCAACATTTCAGTTTTCTGTGACAAGTGGAAAAACTAACAGCCTCCATTCAGCCTTTCACATTCTTTTAAAGTTTCAGAAGGTGTTAGCAAGTATCTGAGATAATTTGCTAAAAGGAAGAATGTTCTTTTTTCTTATTCTTGGTTTATTTGTTTGAATAATCTAATTGAATTATTAATTCATATCATCTAACATGACTGAAACACAAGCTAATTTCTTATCACTGCTTAAAGATATGACCTTGTCATGTTGGAATTTAAGAACAGATGTCTGGAAACACCTATGATAGGTTTGTTAAAGCCTGTAATACAATGTAAAGATATTGCAGTAATGGTTTAGTGACAGTCTTGATTCAGCAAAGCATTTGCGCATGGCCTTAAATTCTCATTTATTTTATATGGCCTGAAGGCTTGCTTTTCATATCAGGATGGTGTAAAATAGGACAAGCCAAACGAGAATACAAACAGGTTAAATTAGAATTGATTTTTAAGCACAAATTGAGGTCTTGAAAACACATTATTTCTATGTAAAAGCATTCACACTTATTTCACATCGAGGAAGAATTTTGAAAATACATGTCATCAGACTCTCATACATGTTAACTGTTGTAAGGAAGACGAGACAAAATTTAAAACAACACGCTGTGATCAGCAAAAGAAAAGCTATTAGAATGGATACAGCTCATTTTTAACAGAATTAAATGTTTCTTATAAGTGCAAAATCTATCTTCTCTTTCTGGAAAGATGGTTAGCATTGGTAGTGAGTCACGTATATTGCCTATTTTATGGATTAAAATTCCTCTACCACATCAGTTAAATCATAAATGTGTAAGAAAGGAGAATTCTTTTATAGATGGAGGGTGAGACTCTAAATGGTTCCTGTCTTTGTCATAATAGATAGTGCAGTTAAAATCTCCCCCCAAAATCAGCACATTATGAGGCAGACAATTCGATAAAAGGCTACTTACACAGTAACTCAAAAGAGCTCTTTTCTTTCCCTCAGTAGTGGAACAAATGTTAATGAAGCAAGCAAAAATTTGATCAAAGTTGTCCTGAACTTTTAATGACATTTTAATATCCCTAAATCAAAACAGGAATACTGTAATTTGTATCTGAATCAGACTAAGATTTGTTTTTTATATAAACACTGTTCAGTTTTTGGCAGCCACACATATTTGTGCTATGTGATATGAAGACTTTATCACTAATTAATGTATTTTAGAATTATCCTGTGAAGGATTACTTTGTCTTACCTTTGGTAGCAGTTTATAGAGTATTTTACTGCAGGCTGAACTGCTGCTCCTGGAAATGTGCTTTCAGATGTAAGGAAAAGCCTAAGGAGCACTGATGAAGTCAGCAGGCAGAGGAGGGTGTCCAAGGCAGAAATGGGATGGTGGTTGCCCTGAGCTCCCCAAGAGGCAGCTGGCACAGCACTGGCTCTCAGGGTACGTGGGCTGATGGGGGATCAGCCAGGAAATCACAACTTATTGGAAGGAACTAAAAGATGTATTCCTTGTTTATCCTCATGATATGGAGAGGATGTGCTGCCTACAGCTGCATAGAGGGATTAAATTCTACATGAAGGGATTAAACTCCTGCAAGGAATAATTGATAGAATTATTTTTCAACAGTGCTAACAATACTTGTATGGACTGGTTTCAATGAATTCAAGGTGGAAGTTGGAAAAAGATTTCCTTTCAACAGAAATAGTGAGCAAAATAAGGTAACTGCTTTTAAAAATACTTCCTTACATCTTGAAATTCAAGAGTGTGTTCTTCAGCAGAGCAGGTGAACTGAACAGAATGGTGAAAGCTGTCCTCTGTCCACATGCCAGTTCTGGCTGTGTAGCAGGTGCTGACTAAATCACCGTGAATGGAAACACGATACAGGACTGCACTGTCTGGTGGGTGGTTAGGGAAAGCTTTCCTTTAAGATGTTGATCCTATAATTGGGCAAAAGAAAACATCAGTCCAGGATGTGGATGACATAACGGATCACAAGAAAGACGTGTGCATGTATCAGCTGAGCTCTGGCAGTTGCTGGTGCACTGGGCACCACATATGTGCTATGTGTACACATATATGCATTGTCCACAACACATGCCAGATAATGCACTGTGACTTAAACTGTAATTCAAAGACTAAACCAAGTAAAATAATTCAACCCTGCCATAAGTTGAGAATACAAGAAAACATAGTTACTGCAGGCCAGGCAATGTATAATAATCTCTTATTCTGTAGTATTATGAAAATGTGCCAGAGCCCAGACCTATCATCTAAATTACCAGTGAAAAAAGTGTGGAGTATTGCAAACCCCTTCCATCTTTTCTTTCTTGACAGATATATGAGTAACTTATAAATAACTAAGGGACCTTTCAAAGTATCTGTAAAATGCATATATTTGTGTGTATGAGCATCATAGAGCTAAACTGTTCAATCTGCTAAACTAATAAAGAAAACCAGGCAGATGATAAAATATCTTGGGGTTGGGATGCCCTTCTTCATGGATAGTGACAAGAAAGAAGTCTTAATACAGAGGAAAGAAGCAGCATGTGATATTCCCATATTTTCCCAAAAAATAATGACACAGTGCACTGCTGATACACAACACCTTGTTATTGAGAAACTCCTTCTAGAAGTGTTCAAAGAGAGTTCCCTCACACATTCTTACTTTCTGCAGCTCGACAAAATAAAAAAAATGTTACTTTTCCATCAGTCTCTGGAACATCCTTTTAATATCAACAAGGAAGGAGGCAAATGTATATTCTTCTGCTTGCTGTTACACTGTGTGCAGTGCACAAGTCTTGTGTCATCTCTACCTGTTAACCTGTGACTTGGTGACACATTGCAGTCTTAGGCTGCACTTTTGGAAAAATCATGATACTTTGAATTCTCTAAAGCTTATTAAGAATAGCAGGAAATCAATGAGCTTTTGTATTATTCCTCAAAGTTGTGGCAGTGTTTAATATCATTGCTCTCTAGGTAAGATTATGTAATGGAGTGTGGCAGACACAGAAGTAATTGATTTATGCTACATCAATTCTATCAAATTTAACCTTATATTTTATTTCAGCAGGGGTTGGTATAATAAGAGCAAATGCTAGATATCAAATAATTACTTAGGTTCAGAATTTGTAATGAGGTTAACCATTGTATAAATCTGATCTAAAAACCCCCTAATTAGACAACTGAGTATTGCCTTTTAAAAATAAGAGCAAACAATCAAATAATAACAACAAAACTGCCCCAAAACCCGGCACAGAAGGAAACCAACAACCTGAAATCAGAATGCAGTTCTCTTTAAGAACAAAAGATTATCAATTTTTTTAGTTGATATAGTGCATTTAACAAATCATGAGGCTTCCTCAGGTTTGTCCTTTGCAGTAAGCCTGAAATGCACCTTGGAATGAAGCAGTTCCTTATATCTCACCCTAATGCCTCTGTAAGCCCATACTGAAGTTATGCTGAACCAGCATCTGCAGCCATTGGAAAGGAATTAATACCAACATATGAACATAAGCTGCCAAATAATTTTTCAAGACCTATAAAGTTACAATATTTTTTAGAGTAAGATTTGAAAAATGCAACTAAGACTTTAAGGAATTACTTTACAACTCTAATTGTTCCAGAATACCTGAGTTCTGTGCAAATTTGCTGCATAGCATTTTTTTTCCCCAGGAACAGAATTCAAAGATTGAAGCACTTTAAAAAAATAGGAGCAACTAAAAGATCATTCTAGCTGAAGATAATCAGTTTCAGCCTTCCATCTGTGGTTGAACACTTCCCTCCTCCTCATTCTCTCATCTTTGGAGTAGAAAGTAACAAAAGGAAGACCTCTGCATTCTTTACAGTGTGTTCAGGAAAATACATGTTTTTTGATGATGGCATAGACTCAAAAATTAATTTTGACAGAATGAATGACCAAAGACAGTAGGAACTCATTTTGATTAAAAAATGTAGGAAGTACATTTCCTTATATTGAAATTTTTGTGATTCACATTTACCTTAGTGATTCTAGTTTGGGCAAGATCCTAGTACTGCATAATGAATTTCTGAAATTTTTAAACTAAGTGGGTTGCTTAATTAGTCCCACTGACTCCCCTTTCATAAGTATAAATCTTTTCAAGATTGAGACATATACTTTTCTATAGAAAAAACCCCAAAACATTTGTCTCACTGACCACAGTAAGCGAGTTCATCCCTGGAATAAATTGATTGACTAAGACTGAACTGTAGGAGCAATGACTTTGGCTCATGCAGTCTGACTTGTTTAACATATGTAAAAACCCCAATCTAAACAGGGCAAACATGAAAGCAGCCTAGACCCTTGGTATTAAAATTGTCTGCAGAGACAGATTGTATAATGTAGGGTTTATTGAATCCCTGCAGCTTTCCAGCAAAGCTCACTGTGTGAGGTGCATGTACAATATCCTGGCGTAATTTAAATGAAAATGTTGACTAGCCCTAAAAGCTCCATTAGGTGGTCTAAACTGAATAGGCAGCCATTTGCCATGTCCTCAACACCTGCTACTTAAAACAAGGAGTACTGTTACCATGGGTTACCAGAAGGTATTATGTATCAATGGTGCAATGATGAAATGATAGGAATTCATGTTTCTTGGGGGTGAAAATTACAAAACACACATAACAGCTTTTATTAGACAGTTAAAGTGCAAAAGTCCAGCAGCACAAAGCACCATTTTTCAGCATAAAAGGACTCTGAAAATATAAATAAACATCAGCGTGAATGAACACTTTGTTCCTGAGCTATGGTTTGTACATTTCTTATTGCCGTGCAGAAAACTGTCCCACACCCATGAGCTGTTAAGTATCCAGGCTGGGAAAGCTGTGGCAGGCAGACAAGGCTGTCAAGCATACCTTTCTTTCCAAATATACTTCATGGGCCTGAACTGCCACTCTGTTGAGTACCTTGATCTCCCCCTGAAATGTGGAAGTGCTCATCACCTCACAGCAGCTCACTCACACCTGGTGTTTAAAGTTTTTTGTACTGGACAGCTGTCATCCATTCTCAACAGCTCATCCATAGTCAGCAAGGCGTTTTTCTGGCATGTGCTGACGTCCCCTTGACAGTTTAACATATGCTGCTGTGTTTTGTTGAACATGGTTGGACTTGAGAATGTTGGACTTTTCCTTAATGCTTCACTGATTAGGTAGTTCTTATTGAAACTGATTGCTTTGCTAGTCTGGAGCCTGAAAAGTAAGAGATGAATGCTTTAACATTTGGAGTATTGAGGTATGGAGTCTAATTCTCTGGTCATCAAAGGTCAGCCATTTCTCAGCAATTATGCTTCTGTGGCATAATTTTGATGAAGTAGTTTTTTAAAATTATATGATTTTAAGTTCAATGCATCAAAATATGCTGTTATTGTCTTTCAGTCTAATGCAGTAGATATAAAAAGTCACTTTTAGCCTTTGCCTTGACTTTATTCATCAGTGGATTTTTCTATAAATGTGTGAGTGATCTGAAAATTAATTTAAAAAATAGTAACAGAGGTTGTGGGTTTCCTGGAAACCACATAGCAACCCTGCAGAACTTTTGGGAAGACTCTAGAAACAAATTTCCCAAACATCATCTTAATTAACTCTAAAGGATTTTTGAAAATCAGAACTTTTATTAAGGCTCACTGCTTTGCACAATAATCCACTCCCATAAAAAACAATTGGGAGGTGGGAGAGGACGGAGGCATTGTAGGTGAAACTTAGATAATGTTAAATTCATATATTTAATGCTATCATATCATAAATCAGTGCAATCAGTGGGACAATAACAGCTTACCTTACAGTCTTCTCTTAACTTTGTAACCTGAAATGTCAGGGAAACAGCCATTCGAACAGGCTTGCCCCAGAGAAGGCTGGTGGTGTCGTGGCCTGCATTAGAAGGAGCATTGCCATCAGGTGAGAGGTGATCCTTTCCCCCTTCTCAGCACTGGTGAGGCCACACCTGGCGTGCTGTGCTCAATTCTGGGCTCCCCAGTACAAGAGAGAGGCACAGATGTACTGGAGAGAGTCCCGCAAAGGGACTTCCTATGGTGATCAATGTACTGGAGCATGTCTCTTACAGGGAAAGGCTACGAGAGCTGGGACTGTTCAGCCTGGAGAAGAGAAGGCTCGGGGCTGGCTTATTAATGTATGTAAATACCTGAAGGGAGACTGCAAAGAGGATGGAGCCAGGCTCTGCTCAGTGGTGCCCAGTGACAGGACAGAGGCAATGGGCACCACTGAAACATGGGAGGTTTCCTCTGAACAACAGGAAACATTTTTTCTCTGTAAGGTGACTGAGAACCGGCACAGGGTGCTCAGAGAGGTTGTGGAGTGTCCATCCTCAGAGACATTCAGAAATTGTCTGAACATGATTCTGAGCAACTGACTGTAGGTGTCCCTGCTGGAGCCCAGACTAGACAATCTCCAGCAGTCCCTTCCAACCTCAACCTTTCTGATTCTTTGATAGCAAGATTTTGAGCATAGGAGTGTAGTGAGTGGTAAATTTTCAAGGATGCCGTGTGTCACAGGAGGGTTCACTGGGCCTTGTCATGCCAGAACTGCAGCATGCCAGATCTGGCACATTTTAAATGGCTGGATTTTTAGAAAAGCTTTGTCCTGTAGCAGCACTCTGGGTGAAAGCCCTAACCTTTTCCTCCCCTCAACATATTACATGTTACTTTATTAAAAGAGGAAACTAGTTTTCAAATTATCAAACTAATATATCTTAAAAGCCTCAAAAAGATCCAGTGTATATAAAGATATATGAAAAAGATGTATGAATGAAAAAGAGCTGCTAGGTTTAGGGGAAAAACATCTCACATGATGGAAATTCTCGTACACCCTAGCTAAGCAGAGGCATTGTACGTATTTCACTAAGCTAACTTTCAAATGCTTTAGAATATCCTTTCTGAAAATTCGATAAAAGGGATAAAAAGCAATGAAAAAAGGGACATATGTCTTTTAATCAAAAAAGATTTTCACAGCCAAAGGGTACTAAAATACTTAGACTGAATAAGTAATTGCAACCATTGCTTAGTGAAATGAAACTTCAGAGTCTATCATGACAGGTTTGATGCTGCTGTAGAAATACACTGAAGCTGATTAAATGTTAAACATATGCTATAAATGCTTAGTCTTTTAAAAAGTCATTTCATTATTTAATATGAATCAATCATGGGTATGCATTGCAAATTTTCCAAAAAAAAATCAAAGTATATTCAAATATTGTCATTATTATTTTTTTCTCTATTTTAGGTAGACTTTGAATTCACATATCCATCTCTGTGAATCCAAAAGAGTTTTAGGGACTTGAAAAACACTCTAAGCCAAGCAGAAGCTGCTGAACTAAGTCTACAATTTTGTCACGACAATTCTTTTAAAAAACAAATGTCTTTTTTGTCATTTTTAGTGTGGTGATGGACCAAGCTATTAGTTGATGATAAACCTTTTTTTCTTACTGATGAAAATTCCTCTGTTGATCTTAAATACAGAAATCCAATGCTTTTGTTTCATTTGCTTTCATGACTTATCTCAGTGAGTCAAATTAGAATTGAGCTTTTCAAACTTATTGATTTAGGACATTTGTGTTGATAGGCCCCATTGTGATTTTATTTTAAATATTATGTAATAGTTTTGGATAGCAATCTACAAATTAGAATGAAAACTAAGAACAGTGCATTTCAACTATATGCCAGCTACAGCATTATTTCTGATCCTTGATTTGATTAGTGAAACTTCTTGATGGGCAAGTTATTAAAAGAAACATACTTACAGCTGGTGAATATCTGTGAGTATGAGATTGCAGAAATGCTGCCAGCCAGCAGCCTTCAGCACTGCACTGCTCACAGGAAGGGCCTGGCCCCCTCCCTGCCCCTGGGTTCTGCCTGGTAGAGGATGGAGGGGAAAGACATATGGCTTTGAGTAGGACCAGGATGGGAAGGACAGAGACTTGTGACATATTCATTGTCACCACCAAATCCCAAGGTATTCTGACTAACTGATGCGAAAGTAATATTTCACTATTTGGTTTCCCTTAGATATAAACTAAGACTTTGTTTCCCCTTATCTATATTTGACATCGCTAACAATACTGAATTGCTTATCAAATCGGTATTTTTGTTTCCAAAACAGGCACCATGACCACAGGATTCTCAGGAAGATATAAAACTCAGAAGATACTTGCACATGATAAAGAATCATCAAGTTGTATTAATCTAGCCTTACTTTAAACCTATTTTTTTATTGTTGTTATTATTTTGCAGCTGGACAAAATACAAGGCTGTATACAAGGAATGTTTTGATTGGGCCTTGTGGTACTTTTTAGGGAATGGCACAACTGTCTTTGAAAGAATCAGTATTCATGCAGTTCAAACTTACACATTTTATGGTCTCTATGCCTGTTAAGAAGAAAAGTTTAACATTGTGGTGGCCGGTTAGCCTGTGGCACAAGGGACAGAGAGAGCTCTTGGTAAGACAGTCTCTGGTGCCAGAGACTTATCGATCATGATGAGGGAAAAAAGTTTCTCCCATGCTGCCATATTCTATTATGTTAACCTCCTCCAGTTTAGCTCCCCCAGTTGGCTGTCAGCCTCTACCCCTTGTCACTCCCCCAGAGCTTCCCCATTGGTCCCCTTCCCTAGTCCCGCCTTTTCCCCACCCCTGGATAAAACGTCTGAGTTCAGCATTGTTCTCACCTTTGGCTCTGGGACTTTTCATGGTGTGGAAGCAATTAACTGCTCCTGTGGATTGCCGTGCAAAGACCTTTCCCATCTCTTTGTCACTGACTTTACACAGAAGCTAGCCGTGCATTTGTGCATGCATGTGAGCAACAGAGCCGGACAGAGACAGTAATAGAACGTCATTTTGGTAAAGAAGACAAGCTTAAAGGTATCTTTCTAACTGTTAGGCTAATGAGACAATTAAAAAAAAAAGGTTAGTAGGCCTTAGTAGAGCATTTTCCAAAGCAGGATAGACAAATGTCCATCAGACGTGGTCATGGAAAGATCAGAGTAAGGCAATGAAATGGATTTTCTCCTGAAATATCTTCCACTTTTATAGTCTAGGCTAATGTTTAACTCTTGGGTTGACCATCTGCAACAAAGAAACTTGTACATATAATGCATAAAAAATAATCATAGAATCACAGAATTAAGTTGGAAAAGACCTTTAAGATCATTTAGTCCACCACTAACCAAGCACTGCCCAGTCCACCACTAAGCCAAGTCCCTGAGTGCCACATTTACATATCTTTTCAAAAGATAAAAAAATAAAGATATTAAACAGGACTGGCCCTAGTACAGACCCCTGGGAACACACTTGTGACCAACCACCAAGTGGATTTAACTCCTTTCACCGCCACTTTCTGGGCTTGACCATCCAGGCAGCTTTCTACCCAGGACAAATGCACCCAGCCAAGATGTCAGCAGCCAGTTTCCGCAGGAGAATGCTTTGGGAAATGGCATCAAAGGCTTTACTTAAGTCCAGGTAGACATATCAACAGCCTTTCCACCAAATGGATCACACTGTCATAGGAGCAGGTGGGGTTGGTCTCAAGCAGGACCTGCCTTTCCTAAGCCCATGCTCACCAGGCCCAATTCCCTTGTTGTCCTGTACATGGCATGTGATGGCACTCAGGATGATCAACTCCATGATCTTCCCTGCACTGAGGTCAGACTGACAGGCCTATAGGTTCCTGGATCCTTCTTCTGGCTCTACTTGCTGAAGGGGATCACATTTGTCAACTTCTAGTCACCTAGCTAGCCAAGACTGCTGATAAGTGAGAGAAAGTGGCTCAGTAAGCACTTTCGCCAGCCTCCTTAGTATAGATGGAGTAGAATTTCCAAATTCAGTGCTAACAAACCTCAAACTTCAGTCTTCCACAGAAAGTAACTTGAAAAGATTTTTTACTACAAAAATGACTAAGGTGTTCCCAGCTACTATGCAGCAACTTCCCATAGACAAGCACAGTCAGTAAAGTTTATTTGACAGGCTACTGTAAAATAAGATATCATATAAAATTCATTAAATTTAAGCCTCATAATAACTTGGTGCCCATTCAAACAACATCACAGTAGTGAATAGTAGCTGTCTAAATGGAATAGGAAAAACACATTTAAAGAAGCAGCAGAAAGACATCTAGATAACAAAGCAAAAACTGAAATTAATTTTTGAAAGTGTTCACTAGTAGATAGTTTCCACATAACTAGATACCTATTATTGAACTAACAAAAATAGCACAGTTTTGAGAAAGTGTGTTTTATCTCATGTATGTAAAAATTTAATTCTTTAAAATTACTTTTTACTTAGTCACAGCAAAATCATCACCTTATTTCTCTTACCATTTGTGCACCAGTGTGTGAAGTGAGCACGTGCACAGAGTCATTCAAATAAGCTGTTTTCCTTTGCTTTTCTTGGTTTCTCTTAGTGAGAAGGGAAATTTCCCCATTCCAAACAAAACAAAACTAAACAAAGCAGAACAAAAAACCCAAACTACCCCAACCAAAGAAAAAAACCCCAAACTCTGCCTATTGTATAAAACCTTGTAATCATGGAGTCCTCATCACTGTGCCTAACCCAAAAATTTGGGATTTGTAGTTCTCCAAATGATTTTTTTGAGAGATTGCTTTCAAGCCAAAACTCAGGTCTAAAATTGGCAAAATCCAGCTTCATACATGAAAGACCTTCCCAGCCCTTTTCTTTAGATATTAATGGTAAAGAAAACATCTGTATAATTTCAGAAATGGGCTCTACAGATGCTCCTTCTATCATACACTTAAGCAGGCATGAGAGGTGCGATGATGGCCAGACCTGTGAGACTGATGTGAATTAACAAGAATCAGCTGCAATATGTTGAAGATTTTTATTTTCTTGCTCAGCTAATCAGTGAGAACACAGGTACAGAGGGAATGAGAATGCTCTGGAGCTGCTTAGCTGTAGTCATCAGTGAAGAGTAGAAGTGACTGAGGTGCTCAGGAAAGCAGGAGTTTTGAACCAGGAGACAGGCAGGGCACAAGAGGAATGCTGGCTGTTAGCTAAAGAGAAGAAGGAGAAAAGAAAAGGAGAAAAAAAAAATAAGAAGAGGAATTTCCATGGGTAGTGGTACTTAGTCCAAACTATGAAATAAGGAGTGTTGACAAAGTTCCCAGAAGTGTATTTTGGACATTATTTGATTATATGTATTATACTATTACTCAGGACTGAAGAAATGTCTCTGAATTTTGCATTTACTTTTCATTGTCATATTTCTATCTTGTGGAGTGAGCCTTCAGTTTTGACTGGCTTCAGTTTTTCAGTGGACCCTATTGATGCTATAAGGAGTGAGAAACAAAGACTGAATTCCTGGGAGTTTTTCTATTAAATACATCAATTTGTGTGAAGAGTGATTAATTAATATGAAAATATACTTTGCTGATTAATTCTTTTGAAAAAAGATTAGATAGGCACAATGTCCCATTCTTTGCTATGGCTGTGAACAACCAGTCTTTGGGATCTGGGTTTCTAGAATAGTAATATGGTTAACTGCTACTTTCTGTGCAAGTAGGAGCCTCTTAGAACAACTTTTCATTTCCCTTTTTCTCTGATGACTCTATATTCCCTTACACTACTCTCAAAGAAGTTGACTCCAATTTACTAAAGGCTTTGGCATCACACCCTGAAAGCTATGAACAAATCAATGTGTAGAATATTAACCTGTCACAATGCAGAAATGTGTTTTCTTGCACTGTCTTCTAAAGAGTTTTTATCAGGAGTCTCTCTCCATCTGTGAACTATAAGTCAAATTCAACTGAAAAATGGCACACTCAGAGGTGTGAAAATTTCCTGTGAAATGGAGAAAAAAGGCCCAACTGGCAGCCATTAGGATGTCAGAACTCAGAGAGAACTATTGTCCCTTTATGAGAGAGCAAGGCAACTCTGCTGAGATAAATCTGTTCTGAGAACATTGGAAAATCTGGTGGGTGGCAGAAAGTGTTCATGGGAAAAAAAAGGTATTTTGAACTCTAGTAGCTTTGATAGAAGCAACTGTGCTCTGATAAAGCGTATCTTCCCACAGAGTAGATCAAACACATGATAAGGAATGTTGGGAATGTTGTGAATGTTGTATGAGAGATAGCAAGGCTAGAGATGGTTTGGTACAGCTTCCATCAAAAAAATTTAGTCTGTTTGCCTCAACAAAGCTGCTTTTTTTTTGCCCTCCAGCATGAGAAATCATTATGTCCCTTGTGATAAACAAGGAAATAAAGGAGTCAGGGCAGTGGGGGAAGGGAGTGGAGTAATACTTCTTCAACACTTCTTACACTTGCCACTTGGAAAATCCGCAGAACAAAAAACCAAAACCAACCAGTGATACTAAGGTTGGTAATGCTCTCTCTAAAAATCAAGGGAACATTATGTTATGGAGACTGTAACTGTACCCCACTTCTCCCAAAGCACATATGTGTGCTTTGATGGTGGCTGGTACCGAATAGATCCAATAAACTTCTTCCACCTCCAGGTGCCCTGAGGTGGTGAGTAAAAAACAGGGTGGGTGCTTCCTGGCAAGTTGTTTACACTGCCTAGATCTCTAGGGGAAGATTTTGTGTTGACTTTTGTTTATGTTACTGAACGCAGCTGAAAATTATACTTCCCTTGAAGGATAATGCAGCAATAACAAACCCGTATTTTCCCAGTCATCTAATACATGACACTGGTAAATGTAGTTACTGTCAATATTGTTACAGAAATGTTATAATTCTAGAATAGCAGTGACTAATTTGCTTTCTGAGATGCATGCACATGTATCAGATACATCAGTCAGCAGCTAGAGATCTCATAAGAATGATGTCATTTTGCTAGAAAAATGTTGAAGAGAGCATAGATGGGAAGTGTCCCATAGCTTAGTGTTCCATTGCATTTCAGGGCACTTTTTGGCAGAACCTGATCAAAGAATCTTGTGAAAATCTTTCCAGCTATGCTCTTGTGGAAAACACATATATATGTAAAGATCAGACCTAAATGAGAGGCCTAGCAATAAGTTCTGGAAAAATCTTTAAATAAAAGTGGTAAATGAAAATATGATCTATATTTTCCATGTGGACATATATGATGAAGATACACAATGTACTAGCATTCCTACCACTGAGCACCTTTAAGGGACACACTGACAAGGTGGGTAAAATGTGTGTGACTGCTTGTTTCATGGAAATGCTTCTCCGCCCTTTCAGCTCATTTTAATGTGGATTTAGCAATAGGAGTGTGTTCAAATGACCCTTGTTTGCCTTAAAAATGTATGAGCTGTGTGGTGCTTGTGAAGCTATATTAAACACAGAGAGTTGTGCTTGGTAAGGTGCTATAAAACAAGCCATTTATTTTATTGGTGCCTATTTCAATAATACTTACGTATACACCTGGTAATAAAGTAAATCCATAGCTACTAAAGATAGCAAAAGTTCTTAGTTTCAGTAATTCAATTTATTATTTCATAATTTAGCAAAAAGTATTATGTTTATCAGCAATAATCAAAGTATCAGTATAATTAGTGAAAGAATACAGTGGGGCTACTATTTAGCCTTGCCAATAGCTAATAATCTCACTTATCTAAGAGTTGTGAAAATTATCACTTTTGGTTGAAAATGTAACTAAAACACAGTGATTCTAATAAGCCTCTTCCCACTTCCTTGGGATGAATTGCACCTATCTATTTGCCTTTGAGCACATAATAAACTGCTATGTAAGGGTTTTACTCTTAGCCTTGTCCAATCACTTTGATGAACACAGAGTGGCTACATCATTCTACTTCAGTCTCTGATATCTGCTTTACATTGGTGAAAACAAATTCTTGCAACAGAGTTATGAGTAATTCTTTTGAAAGTTTTCAGGAAATAACTGATTAAGTGAGGAAAAGAAATTTACCCTTATAAATAGAAGTGGTGCCAATAACTTATTCTATAAAATTATGTCCAGTATATAGCGTCTAACCTGGTTGGTTGAATTCTATTATAATAAGAGAAATATGTTAGAAATGGCACATAAAAATCTCTGGACTGTGTAACTATTCTGTCAAGGCAACAGAATATCTTATGAAATCTAAGGTGACAGAGTTTGATACAATGAAGATTCATATTCATAAAAGATTCCTAGGGAAAACAGACAACGGGAATGGATCAGTATATTCTGTCAGGGTAAGGAGACCAAGTAGATGTTGTTTTGAATTTTCCAGTGATTCTTAAAATT
Organism: Corvus kubaryi; assembly: GCF_017639235.1. NCBI lineage: Eukaryota > Metazoa > Chordata > Aves > Passeriformes > Corvidae > Corvus > Corvus kubaryi. The sequence goes on along the minus strand of NW_024581137.1, from coordinate 48,043,546 downwards.
AACAAGTTAGTTACTTAACTTTTGCTGTCATTTCAGATAATGGCTGAGTCATGTACAGTGCAACATTACTGTCAAAGTTTGGTTGCACCATCTACTTGTTCCATAGCACGTGAAAATCTGTTGGAAAATACATGGACGAAAGGAAAGAGCGAAACAGAAGGGCCCAATTCTGTTGACCACAGCATATAGTAAATATAAAACATTTCATATTTGCATCAGATGTAGAGGGAGCATCTCTCTTGGTTGGAAATATAAAGATATTTTGTTTAAAGGCTATTATAAGGAACCATCAGTGTTTAAATATAAGTGTTTTTCTACTTCTTTTAACTGGAAAATATTATACTTTGTAGCTGAAAGAGTTACGATATATAAATATGTGAGAAGACCACATTTCCGTGTATTTAAAGTTTGAAATAGAAATACAGTTATAGAAAATACAGAATATAAAGTCAGACATAGAAAAGATGTGGAAAAATGTTTTTTATCCAACCTTCAAGATCAAATGCATCTGGGACAGGACAGCCCTGGATGTCAGGACAGACAGACAGACTGGGGAATGAGACACTGGAGAACAACACTGTGGAAAGGGACCTAGATCTCCTGGTTGATGGAAAGTTGAACATGAGTCAACAGTGCCCTGGCAGCCAGGAGGGACATCCCTGTCCTGGGGGGCATCAGGCCCAGCATCGCCAGCCAGGCAAGGGAGGGGATTGTCCCACTCAGCTCTGCACTGGGGCTGCCTCACCTCGAGTGCTGGGGGAAGTTTGGGCACCACAATTTAAGAAAGATATCAAACTGAGAGGGTGTCCAAAGGAGGGTAACAAAGATGGGGAAGGGCCTTGAGGAGAAGCCATATGAGTAATGGCTGAGGACACTTTGTCTGTTCAGCCTGGAGGAGACTGAGGGGAGACCTCATTGCAGTTACAACTCCTCATGAGGGGAAGAGAAGGGGCAGACACTGATCTCTTCTCTGTGGTGACAGTGACAGGACCCGAGGGAATGATCAGAAATTATGTCAGGGGAGGTTTAGGTTGGATATCAGAAAAAAAGATTCTTCACCCAGAGAGTGGTTGGACACTGGAACAGGCTCCCTAGGGAAGTGGTCACAGTGCCTGACAGGGTTCAAGAAGCATTTGGACAATGGTCTTGGACATTTGGTGTGGTTTTTTGGGCTGTCCTATGCAGGGCCAGGGGTTGCACTCAATGAACCTTGTGGGTCTTTTCTATGATTCTCTGATTTATTTGCTCTTTCATTAATGCCTTTTTCTGTAAGTGTTCTTTCTCACATGGCATTTCCCAGGCGGAGACAATGTATTTGCATAGGCAAACCTCGTAGATAAATTTCAGCTTGTAAATTGCAATTTGAGCTTTGTGATTTTTTTATTAAAATACTAGATTTCTTCAGGCAGACTTATAGGCTTTAAACAGACTTTGATTAATGGTAACTCTGCTTAATTTCTTCTCAGTGGATTCAGAGGATCAGCATGCCTTTACTCATGAAAGAAAAGACGGTGCCTTAAAATGAAGTTGTGTCACCCTAATTATACCAATCTTATTCTATTCAGAAGTTATACAAATTGCAACAACTAAAGAATTTCAGCAGATAGTAAAATCAGATTCTTAATTCTAGTTCGAGTCATGAGGATTTAACATTTTACAGCTTTGGACCTGAAATAATACATCTTAATTATCTTAGCAGTTTCACACATAAAGTGATTTACATGCCACCTCCTACCCATCAACCTGGGGTTTCCTTTCACTTAATTAAATTTCCAGAAACACACATCATATATGCTGTACTCTATTACCTTCATAAAGTGTGTTCTTCCCTAAATATCATATCCCATTTTGCATATATAAATGTTGTAAATGAAGGGATTTGTGCCTCTCTTTGAAGTTTTAGAGAATATCATCATCTTGTCTTTATTTTGTTTGGGTTTGGTTTTTTGTTTGTTTGATTGGGTTTTTTACAGTTTGTCTTATTATACAAGCAGTTTCTCTGTTAAATTTAAAAATGAACATTAAGGTTGTGGGGGGCAGGGGCTTGAAAGAAAACCAAATATTCTGAGAAAAGCTGTTACAACATCTCAGGGAGTGAGAAGGTAAGCAATCTTCAGCTGTAAACCCAGGCCTCAGTAGAATAGGAAAACTGAAATAAATTTCCCACAAAAGGCTATAGCAACATTCCTGAACACAAAGCCATATTCTACCTCCAGTGAAAAGTAAAATATTTTCCCCAGAAAGCAAAAACTGGGATTTTTTCCTCAAAATATTAAAATATACACAAATATGGACTCTCAAAGATCAGCAGTGAAAAATACTTCAGAAAGGGAATTTGAGTGCTGTGGTGAAGTGGGAAATTCTGCAGCACCTACTGCAGGATTGTGGAGTTGATGGGTCTTCAGTAGCCTCCTGTGTTTTCACTTATAGGAAACTTCAGCAGGCACTAAGACGTTCAAGACATCCTGAAAGGCAATTATGCAGAGAGGCCCACAGGGCTGACTAATGCAGCTCAGTCCAGACAGGTGTCTTGGGGTGGCTTTATGATGTGTATCCCCTATCGCTGCTCCATGCCCAGAAATTAATTTTGTGCCTTTCTGTGCCTTTAAACTGAGCCTGAGAGGGGGGAGAAAAAGAACCCGAGCAAACTGTTCAAAGCAGTTGTTCAAGGACACAGAGATATACACACAGACTTCTCTGTGTTCAGCTGCGGCAGCAGAGCGAGAGTGGAGAAGCACCCTGCTTGCTTTTTTCAGCCAGTTTTCCAGTTTTCTTTCCCTCTGGAGAGTTGAACTTTGTTTTCCTGGGACTTTGATTTTGAAAAGACTTCTTCTTTTCTGGACTGTTTCAACATCAGAAGACATCAGGAGGATTTTTTTCATCAAGGCCCCGGAGGAGGGCCCACCCCATCCCAGCTCTGAGGAGGAGGAGAGAGGATACCTATGGAAGGACTCTAAAATTTTCCCAGGTTTCTCTCCACAGCGAAAGGTTTTATTATTTAGCATTATTATCCTTCTCCTGTGTGTTTGTTAAATAAATAGGTTTTTTATCTCTTTCACTTTCATTCGAGGAAAATTTTTTTCCCCAAACCTGGTGGGGGAGGGATGGTTGTAACCTGCCTTCTATCAGAGGATATTTTTCCTCCAAATTTTTCCAAACCAGCACAACAGGTTATATGATTATACTGGGATTTTCAAATGTCCAGTCATGAGGAGAACTCAAAAGATAATGGCAGATTTTACCCTTGGCTTTTTGGAAAAGAGAAGCTTAGTGACTGTAAGATGCTATTTGAAGGTGAAGGTTTTCTTTTTGTCTGTAGACTCACAAATGCCAGCAGATGTTGGAATACAGAAAATGAAAGTACTTTTATGTTAGAGTGATAAAATCAAAGGTATTAGCCCCCTGTAGAAAGTTCTCTTATAAAATAAGTGTAATACCATGCCTTTTGTAAATAAAAAGAATCAGCCTAAGACATGCTTTGGTTTTACCTGTATGATTTGAATCTGACTTAATTTAACCAGGCTCTGAAGGAGCACAATCTGTCATTTTCCTGAAACAAAACTCACCTACAAAATGTTCTAGTTGTGCGTTCTGCCTAAATGCCTAAATGCTAATGGTTATATCCACCAAAATTATGAATGAGCTCCTGGTCCCACTGATGTAATTCAGCTTTTCTTTGTAAGAAATAAAATACATTATAAATAATTATTCATACAGAGACTGTAATCTCTGACTATATATAAATGACTCAGAAAGCAGGACCTGCTGGTATCCCTTTCCTGAAAACACATGGCAGTGAAAAAATATAGTATTAGACATGGCAAGTACATGACAAGTCAGTGAACATTCTTACTGGAAAGAGTTGTCATAATCAGGAAGTCCCTTAGAAAATTTGTTTTTCATTTCAACCATACTCAAGACTACCTGTTCAGGTGATATTTTATATTGAGCTCTAGAAACTGTTCATAGTATGAATAATACTTTCTTCTGGTACAAAAATTGCTGACATAGAGAGTTGTAGAAAGAAATTGTATAATGCTGTTGAGAGCTGAAAATTTTCAGGAAATTCCTGTTGACAAACACTAGGGAACATATTTTTAAGCTAGAGTTACTTAATAGTGGCTACCTTACAAATTTTAAGCACGTGCTTAATAAGGGATTCTTATGTTTACTATACTTTTACTGTTTTTATCTGTTTCCTCAGATTTTAAAATGTAAAATAAAATACTAATGGAGTGTGATTCTTTGCCTGTCTCCAATTCAGGGAAACAAGGAGACATCAAAGGCAGGACTGGAACTTCAGCAACTGGGTCACCAGCTCTGTCGTTTGTTTCTGAAGGTGGAATCCTGACATCAGCTCAGTTTTCAAATATGCAATTTTCAGCACATGTTACTTGCTTGTGGCTTTAAAATATGAAATATTTATCTGAATTTTTTCTACTGTAGATGAAAAAGTAAGGAATAGATACTATACTGGACTGAATTTTTGAGCACTAAATTTATTATAATCCATTAATTTGCATTGTGGTTACAGACAGAGGTTGTAGACAAACAAAACTGTCTCAAAGTACTTGCTGCATTTTATGATGAAACCAGCAGTTTTGGAAATATACTGCTTACACATTTTAACGTACTTTGATGGCATATTTGATGTGGGAAGGTCCACACCGAAGAAGTTCATGAAGGGCCATCTCCTGTGGGTGGCACCCCACACTGAAGCAGGAGAACAGTGTGAGGAGGAAGGAGCATCAGAGACAATGTGCATTGAACAGGCTGCAATCCCCCTGCCCTATCCCCCAGTTCTCCACTTGGGGAAAGAGAGAGAAGAATTGGGAGTGAAGTTGAGCCTGAGAAGAAGAGAGATGGGCTGGTTTTGTTTGGGATGGTGATTATTTTCTTCACAGAAGCTTGTATGGTGCTGTGTTTTGAATTTGGAGCAAAACAATAGACCAGTGTTTTACCTACTGCGGAGCATCAAGGTCTTTTCTGCCTCTCACACCGCCCCACTGGTGGGGAGGCTGGGGGTGCACAAGAGGTTTGGAGGTGACACAGTAGGGACAGCTGACCCCAGCAGACCCAAGGGGTATCCCACACCATGTGGTGTCATACTCAGTGCATAAACCTGGGGTAGGAAGGAATGTTCAGTGTGATGCTGTTCGTCTTCCCACATCAGTGTTACACATGATGGAGTCCTGCTTTCCTGGGGAGAGCTGCTGGAACACAGAAGCAGTGAATGAATTTCTTTCTTAGATTTGTTTGTGTGCATGGCTTTTGCTTTACCTATTACACTGTCTTTATCTGAACACATGAATTTTCTCCCTCTTGGACTTCCAGTTCTTTTCCCAATCCCACTCAGGGAAGTGGGGCTAGTGAGTGAGTGGCTGTGTGGGGTTGAGCTGCTGGCTGGGGTTAAACCACAAAAAGTGGAATGATGGAGGGTGATATTAGATCTGTTGTAATGTTTTATTAACCTATGCTGTTTAATTGACAATAAATTTAATTAATTTCTCCAACTTGAGCCTGGTTTACCCATGTTGGTAATTTGTAAGTGATCTCCCAGTCTTTATCTCAACCCACAGGAACTTTTTGTCTTATTTTTCTCCCCTTATCCTGTTGAAATGGATAAGTGATTCCAGTGCTTTTTCCCCATTGCACAAATTTAACTCAAAGAGAACTGGGTTCACTGGTTTGTTTTTTTTTTAATTTTAAAATTCAGGATATCATTTATAGGTTATCTCTACTCCACAGACCAATATTTCTGTTAAATTATTCTTCTTTGAACTTCATGAAATAATGATTCAGTCATCTAGGTTAATTTAACCAGAATGACAGAAAATTAAAAATGCAGAGTAAAAAAGTGATAGAAATTGCCTAGGTAGGTTTATCTCAGGAGAATAGAAACTTAAATGAAAGGTCCACGTTAAGGTGACATCAAAGAAAGTGTCTGCTCTTTTGACAGGTGACTGTTATCAACCCCCTTTATTGATAATATCAGGATTGCTTTAGTTCCAGACTTTAGAGTTATCAGATAATTTCACAGCCTTCACATTCCCTAGGCTGTATTCAGGTTGACTTTTTGTACCTTTCATCTCTCTAAGTCACATTTTATTATAACTCTTTTTGCTATCTAAATGTAAGAGAAATAAATTTTGAGGAATACTGTTTGGTGCTGAAATGATGAGAAAAAAAGACGTTTTCTTATAGCCCTGGTGATTTGATACATTGACAATTCAGTCTGTTTCCAAATAAATAAGAAAAAATATACCATACAACTAGGCAAAATCTTAACATTTTTGGTTTTCAAAGTGAGATGTCACTGACATATCTATCTATACAGCTGGCTTTCTGAAAACTTTCTAAGATGATTAATCTGTAAAATATACTTTGGGAAAGCTGTGGCATTTCTTTTCCTTTCTTCAGACTGCTCTGAAGCATAAGCTGAGCTGTTCACTAGAAAATGCAAACTTTGCATAAAAATATTATTCCTGGATGCACAGTTGCACTTGAAGTGATCTCAGGCATCTGACCAAATGGAAGGAAATATCCCCTTTTTAATACTTAGAGTGACGTTTTATAGCTATATGAGTGTGCACAGCTTTATGTGACATTTTAATTTATGTGATTTTTTTTAAGAAATAAGACATTACAGTGCAGATAAAACACAAATTACTTGGTTCCTAACAAGATTTTAAAAATACTGTAAATGAGGATTTCTTGAGACAGTGTTAGGAGTTTGCAATAGACAGTGAGTGTTGGGTTTGCTTGTGAACATGGCAAATTTAGAGAAATAAACAGTGCTAGAAATTTTATTATTATGAAAGACTTGAAAATTTTACAGATAGAATATGCAATATCATTACTGATACTGATATAAAAGCTTCTAGATCTCTCTACCAATTAAATGAGAAAGGGTTTAAAATTTGTTCTCATAACTATTAGAAAGATAAGAGAAAAACCTAAATAAAAAATAACCCTGGAGCAGAAGATAACAGAGATTTCACTACAATAAAATAAAAAGCTAATCAAGAGAAAAACAAAACTAGCAACTACAGGTTTACAAAAGGTAGAATATGAGAAAGTCAGGGAAACCATTAGGGAAAGCAACAGGTCAGACTGCCTTCTGGAATTAAATTTGGAGGAAACTTTAAATGAAGCTAATTGGAGTTGTCCTTGCACAGAAGGTGGAAACACTGGTAAGGAATAACTTTCAGACCAGATTAATTTGATATTAATCTCTACATGGTAGTAGAGAATCTCTTGCTAGTAGGAGTAAGTAGAGAATCTGTAAAGTAGATAAGACAAAGATCAGAAGTGCATATATAGAAGTTCTATAGCTATGGATATATAGAAGTTTACAGAAATGTCATGACAAATGCCAAATTATAAAAATGAAGAATTATAAAAAATTAGAAGCGTACATAAATATGGGGAGATTAATACAGAGATGAAATAGAATTTTAAGATAATCTAAGTAGGGCCCCCAAACAAATCTTTCATTTAGTGTTAAGTAAATAATAAAATCAGGGACAAGGCAAACAGTTGGGAATGTGTACACAGAAAAGAATATGAGTATGTTTGAATTGGAGGTCAAATATATGAAATTTTGTACACTTTAATTTGGGATCCTGAATACTGTGGGTTCTAGATTTTGATACTTCAGTACAAAAAAAATACATGACTGGTGGAAAGATGCATATGGAAAGTCTGAGTTACTAGACGTCTTTGATTTCAAATTCAACTAGAAAGAAAAATCAGGAGCTGTTGGAGAATGTATTTACTTCATGAACACATGGATTATTCCTCTCCAAGTGAATAACTCTTATTTCTTTTGATATAAATGAATTCAGCCTGATTTCCTTTATACTAACAGAGAGAAAGGAGAGAGGGAAGGGAATGTGCGGGAAGGTGCGGGAAGGGAAGGACTGCTCAGAGCTGTTGAGTTGAGCCTATTGCTTCTGTTAATTTAAGAGATCAGACTCAAAACTCACACCACTGTGCATTACACTGTGGTGATCTGTCTACCCACTGCTCTTCTGATCCCATATCCCCCCTCCCGCTTGCCTCTGCTCCTGGCCACTCCCTTGGTTCCTCCCTATTGGTTCCTGAACCCCAACTCCGCCCATGTACCGCCCCTGAGCCCCTGAGAAAAGCCCCCTGTGGCCGGATCAGGAGGTCTCTCTGCCTCTGAGGGTTGCTGGGACGAGTTGTAGCTATTAAAAAGTCATCCTAAACCCTCATGGGAGACCCTTCTCTGCCTCCTTTGCCGTCACTGGTTATAGTGCTGATGGCTGCCAGAGCAAAACCGCGGGGTCGTCCAAAATGGACTACGGGAGGGCAAAAATGGTCGCACTGCCCTAAGCAGCTCCACTGAGCTCCCAGGGAAGGCTGCAGCTTGCTAAGCTAAACCTAGCGACTACAACATTACACTGTCAGCTTTCCCATCTTTTATGACAACCCGTTTAGAGCAAATACCTGTGGGAGCTATTGCTTCTCACTGTGAAGCTCAGTACTTCAAGCTGTACGTGGCTTGCTCTTTATCCTTTTCCCTACCCTTTTCTTTCTTTTTTTCCTTTTAACTCTAGTGTACCTCTCACTAAGATTTCTGTTTAATGCCCTAAGAAAGGTTTGTGCGTTTATAAGAAGCAGATAATAGATGCATGCACTTCAGTGTTTGCCATCTTGGCTTCCCTTTAATGTAATTCATTATTCCACAAATATACGGTACATAGTGCTGCCAAGTTAATTTGTATAATAATAATGAGCTATTAATTAACATACAAGAACACATGTTTCTTCCAACAATTTGTAGTAATAAAGTAATTAATGAAATTCAAAATCTCATTCTAGACAGGAAGTCTGACTGCTGTTTGGAACATTGCAACCCTTTTCTCTGTGAATATAACCAATAAATTCCAATGTTAATCTGCTAAAAAGGGTGGAAAAACAATATATACATGAGGACAGAATTGTTGTGTGGTGCTGTTCTTCTCAGAACAGTAACATTACTGTTTTATATAAAACAATATTCAAAAACATTAGCCTGAGAATAGCTTGCTATTCCCTACTGATTGAAAAAAAAAAAATCCACTTTTTCTCATCTAAACAAAAACCTTCAATTTTCCTACTCCTGGTACTGGTATATCATGATCTTCAAGGTCTTTGAAATCACAGAGACATAAGTTGTGAAGAAAGTGCAATGCCTGAGAGCTGTACACTTTACTCTGAGAAAACTGGATCATGGTGTTGGCATGAGTCTAAAAGTAAAAGTAACAGTATCTTCATTGCACAATCTGACCTGAACATCAAGTGCCTCGATAGCATCACTTACTTTTCTAGTGATGACAGTCTTAGTAAAGAGGAGTGTAGTTTAAACCAAATATAATAACAAATTCTCCTCAAAATCTTTTGAGTACATGAATCTTATATAAAATTTGGGTCTAATATCACAGAGAATTCCATTAAGTTCAATGGATATAGGGACTAAACATTCTGGAAAAAAGCTTTGTAATATTTTCACTTTGCAGAATGTTTAGCGCATTATTTTAAAGGCCAAATAAATTCAGTTTCTAGTACTCAACAAAGTACCACAACACAACTGCTTGCTGTTTATTATATATTTGGCAACTAATCCTACTCAAATGAATCACCGTATACAATATGAGTTGTACTTTTAAAACAAATCAATCTCCACTGAAATTTATATTAAATCAGTTTTTAATCATTCACAGAGGAATTTTTCCAGCATGGAAAATTATGAGGAAAATTGAGAAACACATCCATATGACACGGGTAAAAATTTTTCCTTTTAGCAGATTCTCAGCACAATTGGGGTACACAAATTATTGACCAACTCTTTGGTTGTGTTTTTCGGCTTATCATGAGCCATCAGAATAGAACCATACAAGCATAGAATGGTTTGTGTTAGAAGGGACCTTATAGGGGATTATTGCAACCCCCCTGCCATGGGCAGGGACACCTCCCACTATCCCAGGTTGCTCAAAGCCCCATCCGACCTGGCCTTGAACACCTCCAGGGATGGGGCAGCCACAGCTGCTCTGGGCAACCTGTACCAGTGCCTCATGACCCTCACCGTATGACTTACAAAAGCTTGAGTGAAGTTATGTTTAAAAGTATGGATTCAGATTCCTTTGCCAACCATCTTGCTTAGGAATTTTTTTCAAAATCAGGACTCATATCTTTCTGAAAAGTACATCATGTGACTTCTTATGAGATGTGATAATAAACACCTCTAAACAAGCAAACAAAAAAATATCCTAGGTTAAGCAAAAACTGGAGGTACAACAAGCGAACAAAAATCCTTGAGCATCTTTGACATCTTCAAAGACCATTTTCTTGCTGAGAGATGTTCAACCATTCTACTGTTAGCCTCTGCTGAAAAGAGGGGGTGTATGTCTACTAGCCCAGAGCTCTTCTGAATGATAATGAGAGGAACATTATGTATTACATGACATATAAAACACATATATCATTCATATCTTGTCTGGTGTTGAACTTTGCCTTGTAGGTAGCCATGTTCATGAAGCCCTTTCCAATAACCAGATTATTGGCACAGATGTTGCAGGATGTGGCTGTAGAGATAAACCAAGGCTTACACATGGAGAGCAGTGAGCAGACACAGCAGCAGTGACAGCCAGCACAGAACAGCGGTGACCACCAGCCTCCTCTCTTTGTAATTCTGAGAGGCTCTGTTGGTTCATCTCACTGGTGACTATTCTATATCATCATAATATTTAGGAGTGATGTTCCTGTATAAGCTGATGTAAAACATGAAAAGAAACCCTTGAAGCAGCTGATGAAACACAATAAATTAGTGTTTGACAGCATGTCAGAGAGAGTGATTCAGAGCAGCTCTGTGGCTGTTTTCTTTAAAACAAGTCACTGCACAACTTGAACACACAAATGTCTTGGCACAAATTATCTTAGGGACTTTAAACTGGAAATTGTGGTGACCACTGAGGTGATTTGTGAAGGCAGGCAAAATTTCCTGCATCTGGTCTCAAATTCAATGAAAAATGAAATTCATTGCTAATTCTCTTTTTTTAACCACTGGTCTAATCTATTTTATCTTAAGTCCCCATGTAAACTATGTTTGAATGATGGTTTAATGCGTGATATATTAATCCTGCATTTATTTTTAATTTAACTAATGATGGTTTATTGTTATTAAAAAGAAGAATTTTAGTTTGTAAGTGGTATTATTTGTTACCTTGTGAATCCAGGTCAGAGGTTTTCAATTTTATTTTTTTCTATTTGTGACCTTCCTTTTCTTTCTATTTGCAATATCATATATTGAGAACTGCTTTTCTCAGTCAGCTTCTGTGGAGCTCTTAGAAGTGCACTGTCAACCTCCAAGAATATCCAGGAAGCAGGTTGGCTACCTCTGGTCATATTTTCCTTATTGTAGTCATGTAGTGTGGAGGTATCTCCTTTTCAGAACAAACAAATAAAAACAAGAAAAAGGACTTGTGGCCTTTGTTACTTTTCTTAAAAAATTAACTCCAAGACTTTTAAAATTCATGTAATGACACTGACAGAGATTTTCCCTCTGTTTCCAGAATGTTTATTTGGGAGACAGGTAACTGCTGGTACAAATAGGTACAGAATTTCAGAATCTACATATCTTGGTATGTATTGATTTTTGAAGTCCTGGTGTTTATTTAGAGAAATGTAGTTCTGTTCAGCATTATAAAAATGTGATCTGCTGCCCATAATGCACCCTGTTACCTGCTCTCTATTATATACCAATAGTTACCTGCTCCTGTGACCAAGTTATTTATAAATGTCTCCTGGCGAGGCAACAACACAAATTGTTTTTTGAACGAGTTTCTGTTCCTCCTCTTGTAGTCATGGGATGAGATCCATCAACTTCTGCATTAGACTTAGAAACTGGACATATGTCTTAGCTAGTTTTTATAGTCTTTACAGATGAGTACGAAGACAGTGCTTTCAGAATTTTGTTTCTTTTGTTTTCTTGTTTATAAAGGGAGTATAGAATGAATTAATTTAGGTGTAGGTATCATATCTAGATTTAATGGATCCTTATCTAACATATTTTCTGCTCTGAAATCAGTGAGTTTAGGGGGAAAAAGTTTCTGAAAAGCTCAAAAATGGAATTAGGCATTAACTAAGGTAGAAATTGGTTTGCAAACAAACTATCATGAATACTCAGCTTTTGTTCTTAACTGAGTTTCAAAAAATTAAAACTTTTTCTCTGGGAAAACTTTCTGCTCAAAGTTTCAAATAATGATAGCAACCTCTTTCAGTAGAAGTTCTTTGAAAAAAATTGCTCTTTAAAATGTACACTATGAAAGATGACAAACTGCTAAACCTAGGTTTTATTAAAATATGAGATGTTAAACTAGACCATAACAGCATAAGATTATATTGTGCTGATGACCCTATATACACACAATGTAGGCAGACACAAAACTTGTGCAAAATGTTTATTACTCTGGGGCAGTTGTTTTCCATAGAAAAACTAATGCATACTATTTTAAAATTAGCCTCTTAGCTGCATGGCTGAGAAGATAATGATGATATGACCATATGATATTATGTTGTGAAAGCTTCTGGTTTTCCACTTATAAGAATTTTCATGTATTTTTGTGGAATTACTTTGCTCCTCAAAAAGTGGCTTTTATAACATTCTTTTTTGCTTTTAGAAAATTCAGGGATATCTAACAAGTTTCTTCTCAGCAGCATGTGATTGGTTTACTTTTGTCCCATTTTTTTCTGTTTGTTCCCTTCACCTCATCTTATTTCCTCGCTCTGCTGTTCTGAGGAGAGAGAAGGCAGGGAATCGAATGAGTGCGTGAAGGTAACTCCTCACATGAACCAGAAATATGCCATAATTCTAAAAGGAAAACAGCTGAGAAAGAATAAATCTTGTTTTAATGTGCCTGAGCCTGTATTAAAAAATACAGATGTACTGTATGCATATGAAATTTTTGATTAAAATGTCTCTCACCAGTCTGTCTGTTTAATTAAATAAAACCTGCTTGGTATTAATCAAAGCATAAAGAATTTATGCCCCAAATCCAGATTAATTAAAAGCCCAGAAGCTTGAAGAACAGACTGTGTATAAATACTAAAATAAATCAATCTAAACATAATATTTATGTATTGGGGCTGTGTATTCCAAAAATATAAATAATTCAAGAAAGTGATTTATGGCAGATTCACTGTGGAAATACATTGCTTATTAGGATATATTTAAACATGAAGTTAAGCAAACAGTTTGATTTACAAATTTTCTTTTTAAAACACTTAGTTTTTAATTATAGCTCTATTGGAACACTTTCTGATGAACAAATCATTAGAAATGTGCTCTTTAGTCTTCCACTTTGGTAAAAACAAAGGCTGAAAAGAATCTCCGGTGGCCATGTGGATTTGAAAAAGTCATATTAAAAACCCCAATATTTATCTTTCTAGGAACAATGGAGCAGAAGTATCTTCAGTACTTTCGGTTCTATTAGTAACAAAATAATTTAGTTTTTGAAGAAAAATATTTTTATTTTTGCATAGAATTGAAGTCTAGGTCAAAAAATGTGTGTGAAAATGTTGTGAGAGCTCTTTGAAAGCAGGCAGGTGATACTGGGGCCCAAAAGTAGCCTTTTGTAATGTACAGGAAGCCACTAATGAAAAAATGAATGAGAAAGCAGAAAGCATTCAAGGGAATTCCTAACCCCTGCCAGTTCCTAATCTGTCCCAGAATTAACTATAAGTCTCTAAATAGCAAAATTTGCCTTGGCGTTGGCATTACAACCCCTTTCCTTTACTTCACAGCTGTGGATCTGATTTTCAGGATCTATAATATCTCAGAGTGGAGATACAGAACTTCTCAGTTCCATGTGAACATTCAGCTTTGAGCCTTATACTGAAAAGCAGTAATCAGGAGACTGTGCTCTTCCAAGGTTGGAGAGAAAGGTCACAGTGGATGTTCCAGTCTCATTCCATCATTAACTATAATAGCCTGAAGAGCTCATAACTCATGAAGCTGCAGAGATTATGTTCACACATTTACCTAATCCACTAAGTAACAAGTTGATGCAAAGTGCCAGTTTACAAGATAAATGGACTACTGTCTCCACTGATACAAAAGATACTGAATACTCTGCCCAAAGCATTGACTGGTGGCTGCAGTAACTGCACAATAGTAATTTCTGTGCAATTGCAAAATAATGCAAATTGTTCTTTCAACTGCCAGCACTTCTTATGGCAACAATGGCTGCCAGACACCACAGCTGTGAAGACAATGCTTGTCATTGCTATAGCTGTCAAATATCAGATTTAACACCTGTTCGCTAATTTTGAAAAAGCACAACATGGACCACAAGATAATGGCCTTACTTGGAATGGGATAGGAGTGCAAACCTTTGAAACAGAAAGTTATCTATCTTGAAGACATGCACTTTCCTGCTGAGGTCATCTCTTTTTTTAGAGCCTCTTCCCTCCCTTTGTCCATAGTACGCATACCACACTTTTTTAAAATGACATTTTTGTTCCAAAAAAACAGGTCTTCTTTTCAAAGTATTTTATATGAGGAGAGTAAAAAATCTGACCTGAGCTTTTGCAGGTTGTGGTTCAGGTAACCCACCTGAAAGTCCTAATTTTTGACATCTGCACAAAACAGCTGGTAATGAGTGTTTGGATTCCGCAAGTCTCTAGTTTTTAATCTTTTGCGTTAGACTTGTTAATAAGGATAGATAGAAAGCAGGTGTGGCAGTGGCTGAGAGGGTTATTGGAAGACATAATTGCTTCAACTATTGTTTTAAGCTTTTCTTTTATTTATTTTTTTTTCTTTTTTCCTACACAGTTTGTCCTTCTTGCAGCTGTCAGTTGTGGCTAAGTGGAGAAACTTCAGCTTTTCCATTGTCTTCACTATTTGCAAGTCTAAATGAACACATAGAGAAACTGGAGAAACTCCAGGATTAGATTTTTTTTTAAAAATGAAAAATCTGAGCATTCAAATTGAAGCAGCTGAGGTGAAATGTGTTAGCATGCACAGTTTAATCTCTTCAGAAGTGTGATCTAATGGTATCTGGAAGCCAGGGCTGCTCATGTTTTGGTTTAAGCTCTAACATAAAATCAGAGAATCAGAGAATGGTTTGGGTTGGAAGGAACCTTAAAGATCATCTTGTTCTAACCTGCCTGCCACGGACAAGGACACCTTCCACTAGACCAGGATAATATCAACTTAGTATGAAACACACAGGGAAGTTGTTCTGGATGTGTCTATGCTGCACACTCCAGCACAGGGCAGAGGTCCCCAGACACAGCTGAAGTCACAGTGGTGTGGAGTGCTAGTTCACTCTGCAGAGATTATGTGTATTCTGCATCAACCCATTTTCAAATATTGCATGGCAAAAACAATCGTGTCTGACCTCCTGAGAACAGACTAATGACGGCATGATTGTTAATGTCAGTACATAAAAAGAGGTACAGTATAAAATGATATTTGTTTCATTTTACTTGTTTTGACATCTCATACTTTCACAGAACCCATCCAGGACTAGCAATGAGTTAGCTAGGTTTGGTTATTAATGCATAAATTAGAACCTTTAACATTAAGAAAATTTTAAAGAGAAAAAAATCATGCCAAAGCTTTCTACAACAATGGAAAGAGAAAAAGTCTGAGACAGCTAGCTTGGTGGGGTTTTTTTTTTCTGTTGCAGAGGGTTGAGACCTCCTAAAACCAAATAAATATTGAACACATTAGGAAAAAGAAAAACATTTCTTACTAATGAATTAAGGAACAATTACATTAAATAGTGAATGTACGGGTAATTTTGAAATCCCAAGCTAAATATCAGGATACTATAACATGAAATAACATTATAAATATTAATAAGTCAGTAAGTGTTTTTGACCCAAATTGCTCATTTCATTGTACATGTATTGTTTACATCAAGTATATTGAGCCATTTAACCAACATATTTAGAAAAAACTCTTGCATATCTTGTCAGATGTTACTGAAAAACATTCAGCCAAAGATATTTTAGCCCAGTATTTTGCTAGATGATTTGGAAGTTCTGAAGAGGATGACAAACCATGTTTTTTTCCAGATGTTCTTCTAGTACACAACAGCTGTTACTCAGGAACTTCATGGTAGAGCCTTTCTGTTTAATAACCCACAGTGGACAGTATTGTGGATTTTTCCATCACTTTTTAATACTCATCCTCCATGAGCAACTTCATAGCTCAGATGAACTCTCTTTAGTTTAGTCTCAGCCTACCACATTCTAGTTCCACTTGACATATCCTGTATATTGAATTGGGAGAGGCAATACAATTCTTCCTTACTTGCTCCAGCCATGACACTTCTGCTGTTACAAAGCTTCTCCAGACTGAAGAATCCCAGTCTGCTTCACCAGCTATGTAATCTCATGCCTCTGACTGTCCTTGCCTTTCTTCTCTCTACTGTTTCCTGTTTTCCACGTTCTGAGAGAGAAAAACAATTATTGCATGCAGAATTAATTCAAGGAACATATAAAATCATGTCATTTACATAGATTAGGAATGAAATCATAATATTTAAGAAGCATCCTTCCTGAAATCATATGCTTGCCCTCTATTCCTCATCCTGTTTAAATTCAGAGAAAACTAATTTTTAAAATCTTGATATTAATACTAAAGATCATATAAACTTACCTTTGGGCTTTTTGTATCATGTATCATTTTGTATCATCATATATCATGGGACTGTTTAGAAATGGAACTCTTTATTTCCAATCCATGAACAGTCAGATTCAACAGAGAAATTAGTGTTGTAACTTTAGCCGTGTGCAGAAGGAACTGCAGTGGTGCTAAGCTTGGCTTTCATTGCTAAAACAACTCCTCCAGATGTGTTAAGTCTGAAGCATGATGTGTGTGGGGAAAGGATGGACCTTCACAAGTTCACTCCAGCATTTGCAGTGGATCATGGATGGTAACACTATTTCTCATGACTATTCTTTGAAACATAGAGATTGTCCAGGATCCTACTGACATGTTTGCTGTTCTCAATTTCTCACAGACAATTTCCTCAAAACTGTGAGTCTTTCCATCACGTGCTATGTTGTGGGAGTTTTTTTAAGTTAAAATTTGTATCAGGCAGGGTCCTGGTTAATATGATGTAAAAAGGTTGTTTTCCTCTTTGGTGTACTAATCTAATTATTGTAGTTAAGCCCATAAAATCCCACTGATTTTAAAAGGACTGCTTAGGTAGCAGTGAGCAGAGTTTAGTTCAATATTTAGATGAGCTGATACAAGAATGCCACACGTGCTGAAATCTGAAATATGAGTGATAGGGTGTAGATAGCACTTCAAATACTGCCTCACTGTCACAAATGGAGTTGTGATCTCCTCTTTGTCATTCTCTGAGGCATTCTTAGCAAGGTTATTACCACTGCAGGTATCACGAGATGTTTCTATTTATTCATTTTGAGTATTTTTCTGCCAGAGGCCAAATTATGAATTGCCCTTGTGTAGCTACACTCTGAGATAAAGAAAAAAGGTTTCCAAAGTGAAATTAATAACCATAATTTTTCTTTTCATTATATCTTCTTATTTCTGGTTATACAGTGAGAGAATACATATCCTTTTTGCAAGGTAAAAAAATTAGGAAAGTAACTACAACCATATTCTTGATAATGTTCCAAGTTATTATTTTACCTGAAAAATATTTTTTATAATTACTTTATTTTCTGTATTACTTTTTTCATTTGCTTCACTGTGATCAGTATAAAGCCAGAGAAGATTGCTATTCCTTGTCCAATAACAAAATTATCAAGTAATTTTTTCATTTTTATGAAACTGTTCTTTCTTGATATTTATACGTGATACCCTTCTTCATTACAGCCAGCATTATCTTCTTGTATATATTTTCATGTCTCACTCATCATTATGGGATCATAATCCTATAGACTTAACAGCATGTTATTCAAACATTACTCCAGCATCTTATTTTGAGTTTGATGTGTGGGAATGCGAAGACAAAACACCCTGAAGTTATCATAGTCTTTTGAAAATGTCCATCACTTTGATGGGAGCCAACAATTAAATCTCAGACGAAGGGAATGTTTTTGGCAAGTTGCTTTTGCAATAGCTCATCTGTTTTACAGTTTTGCTGTCTAGAAAACTGTAACTTGCCTCCAGTCTGGAACATAAGAACCACAACTATGGGACCTATAAACCTCTATGTGTCTGTGGTCTGATTTTCAGAGGAATAAAGCACGGACAATTCAGGTTGGGAATTCATCACTAAACCAAGCACAAAACCCCCAGGGACAGAGGCCATCCCTTGCTCCCACCTTCTTATTTACCTACTTGCTTCCTGTTTCTGAGCTCTTTCAGGAAGGGGATGCTGCTCTAAGCTCCTGTACTTCCTTTAGCCAAGCTAAGTGTCCAAGCTAAACCAGATTCAGTCACAGCAGGGTCCAAGCAGCTTTACTAACTTTGCCTACCTGTTATGGACAAAGTGGTAATAACAGTCCCAGCAGGATGAAGTGGTGACAATGGTCCCAGCAGGTAGTGCAGCAAGGTCCCTGCAGCACTGGGTGCCAGGAGAGGGAGCACATCCTTATAGTTAAGAGCTGATTGTGGTAGTATTGTTACAATAGATATATTCAGCTGCCTTTAAAGAGAATATTTTATGGAATGTAACATTTTTCTAGAAATCATTTGAACTGTTCAGGCTCCTAATTTTTCCTGAAGAAAATAAGAGGTGAGAGACTGAATATTTCAGTACCTTGGTAAACAATATGCTATTGGTGCAATCCCCATGTTATGGTTTGAAAGGCCTGGCTGATCAGTACTCCAGAGCATGTCTCTGTATCTCACCACTTGTCTGGCATTCCAGAAATAGCTCCCTAAGCATAGTATGTAGAATTCCAATGAGTTTATACTTCCTGATTAATGTGCTATTTTGTCAAGTTGTTGACTCTGTAACATTAACATTTTAACCTTAATTGGAAAAAGTATTTCTGTATAGCACAGATAATCAAAGGTAAAATCAATCTTGCTTCTTATGAAGAGAATTATTCACCATGTGTTTGGTATTTTGCATTATTTAGAAGATACTTGTTTTTCCACAGCTATTTGATTCAATAAATGGTCCTTTAGAAGCCTGGGAAGGATATAGAACTTGAAAGTAGGGATTTAAATGGTGCATATCTAAACTCTTGTGAGTTGATTCAAAGCGTCCACTTTGTAAACTATTTATTGGTATTACCTCTCTGAAAGAAAAGTAATTTATTTAATTTGATGACGTAACATAAGCATCACAGTGCAACTGATTGTTTAAATGTTGGGGGTTTTTCTCATGTTAGTCTAGCAGGAGTCACCAGACCCCACATGAGAGACTGAAAATCTCTTAAACTCATTGTTCTAGGTGGATGCATATATCATGAGATGCATGCATTTTCTGAATGCATATACCAGAGAGAAAAAGCAGTCTTGAAAAGGTTTCAAGTACACATTGCAGACAAGGCAATGTCATCCTGCTGGCTCTTCTATGGTCCTGATTTTAACCACTTTCTTAGCTCTGAGCCTAATATATCACAAAGGCTTTCTGAAGAACCTCCTGTTAATGTCTATGTTAAAATATACCAGTAATAATTCATTTTTCCATTGAAAACTTACATGAAAAAAATTCTAATTTTGTACTGAAGTGTCAAAATGTGGCACAGAAACTAGAAACTCTGAAATTTTATGTTTTGCCAAAAATTGTCTTAAGGTTTAAGCTAGGTCTATTGCACAGTGATTTCATTTAGCACACAAAAAACACTTACATGTGGTTTTTCTCAAATATTTATAGAAAGACCCACGTGCAGCCAGTGTAGGATCCCATGTGGGAGCAGAGGGATTCCCAAAGGAGGCTGTGATCCCATGGAAATCCTGCACTGGAGCAGGCTCCCAGCAAGACCTGTGGCCGCATGGAGCCCACGATGGAGCAGGTTTGCTGGCAGAACTGGTGGCCCCATGGAAGGGACCCACACTGGAGCAGTTAATGAAGAACTGCAGCCTGTGGGAAGGACTCACGCTGGAGAAGTTCATGGAGAACTGTCTGTCATGGGAGGGATCCCACTCCCCATCTCCCAGTGCTGCTGGTGGGGAGGAAGGACAGAATTCGGGAGTGATGTTAAGCCAGGGAGGAAGGAAGGAGTGGGGGGAAGGTCCTTAAAGTTTTGGAGTTTCTCTTTACCCTACTTTGATTTGATTTGATTGGTAATAACTTTATTTTCCCCAAGTCAGGTCTGTTTTACCCATGATGATAATTAGTAAGTGATATTGTCTTGTCCTTTTCTTGACCCATGAACCTTTCACTACATTTTCTCTCCCCTGTCCAACTGAGGAGGGTACAGGTGGGTTGGTGGGCACCTCATGTGCAGCTACATTTAATCCACCACATGCAGTGACAGTAACAAAAACTGGAACCTTTGAAAAAAATACATTTGATATTTCTGCATGTAATGGACTTCTGTACAGCATTTAGGGGCTTTCTGTGGCTGAGAACTGACATCCCTAGGGCTTCTCAGGGTTTTTCTAACTTTCTGCAGAGGATCTGTGGTGATAAATAGTGATATGCAAATCAGACTTGCCTATTTCACTCCTCAAAACTACACCAACCCTATAAAAGCACCTCTGAAAGGAGGGGAAAAGCAGAGCTCGAGGGATTACATTGTACCTCTCCAGTGTTCTCAGACCGAGATATGCATCTTTATTCTTAATGCTCCTCTTAACCCACTCCTTTGTTGGCACTCTTGAGTTTTTCATTCCCTGAGATGGATGGGCAGAGTTTGCCCAACCCAGCCCAGCATGGGCTGAGCAGAGCTGGCCCCAGGCTCCTGTTGGCTCCAAGGATGTGGCTGTGGCTCTGCATGTTTGCTTTGGTGCTCCAGGAAACACACAGCAGGGCTGGGGACAGGTTGTCATCATGGACTTAAATCACTGCTGTACTCTGGGCCAATATAGGCCCCTGATAATTAAGTAAATCTCTAATTTTAAGTATAATTTTCAATTGGATTTAACCATCTGCTCCACTTCTATGTATTCATTATTTTTTACACTGTAAGAGACACATTTTAAAAAGAGTAGCAATATATTTGTTTTCCAAATCTTTGCACAATTTGGGCGTTTTTTTCCCTTTTGCTACTAGCATAAAATTTTATAATAATGTGTTGATATCAAACAATGCTGAGAGGAATCTTGTGAGGTTTCTGCTTTTCAGGACTTCTTTTCATCCCTAACTCCTAGAAAGCAACTATCTGCTTCACTAGTAATTCATTCACCTTTCAATATTTGGTCCTTTTGCCCTCATAGGTGTTGAGACACCTAAATCACATTTGGATGCTCCCTTAAATAACTTCCTCAAGATCAGACTGAAAGCATTTGAAGAGCAGAACTAGTCTTTTCTCATGCTATGATGGCAAGTCAATTAATTCTTTGTCCATTAAATGGTAACTAGATCCAAAGATGTGGATCTGGAGTGATGTTTCAAGATAAGTCCTTCTTCAACTCAAATGCATTACACAGTCTTTTCAAAGTGCTGCTGAGGTAATTCTTTTCTTTTTTTTTATTTCCTCTCCCTCAACAAAAGAGTTCAAAGCTTTTCTAATTGCAAAGGACCTTGAAAGGTTCTCCCTAGACAAAGAAGGGACAAATTAAAATGCAGCTTCATGGCATTTTTTTTGCACTTCTTTTGTGCCCAGAATTCAAATATTTTCATTTATTTATGGAATTCTGCATTGTTTGTTATATTGAGGAAGAATAATAACCTTGTAGTTTCAGGGTTTTTTTTTTAAATTAATTTAATTTTTAAAATTTAGCAGTGAATAAAAACACCTACTTCAAGACCAGGGAAATCAGTTGATGAAGGATGGGAACCGTCATTAAAATGTGTTTTAATTCAAATTTCAAAATGTTCTTCAAAATTGTTTTTTTTCTTTCCTAGCTCCTTTTCTTCTTAAGATCACTTAAGATCTCTCTCTGCTTTTTTTTTTTCTTTAATTCTTCCTGGAGTTATTATATATTAAAGGTGTCACATAAGAAGGCCCCAAATTGCCCTTATTAGGCCCTGATTTAGGTGCTTATAATTATTACAATTTAATGCTTTTTTTCAGAATAGTTCAGTGCTAGATGTCTTCAGGTTTTGCCTGAAAAAATTCATATTAGTTTTAGCAAAAATAATACAGTCACTTCAGAGAATGGGTGACAGAAATGCTCAGTGATTTGCCTGAGAAGATGGATACAAAAAACCAGAGGAAACCTCTGTTAGACCTCTATGAGTGTTTCATGAGAATATTTTCATGAGAATCATATTTGGATGAGTTATGAACTTCAGAAAATAACAATTTACAAATATCCAACAGAGAAAATGTAACATTTTCTAGTCATTTCTATAGATGATGTGTTCTTCACCTTTGGGATGCCACTGTGAGTGTGAGACCTTTGCAGGGAGCTGCAGAGTATCCTTTTGCTCAGGGGGGTGGTGTCTAATCACAGGATAAGTGCCAAAGGTGAAAACAAGATCTTGGGACAAAAAGTGTCTCAGATAGTTCCTGTTCACAAGTAACAAGACTTGAGGAAATGGTTTCAAGTCATGCCAGGGATGTTTCAATTGTATATTAGGAAAATTTTTTTTGCTGAAAGGGTTGTCATGCACTGGAACAGGCTGCCCAGGGAAGTGGTTGAGCTGCCATCCCTGGAGGTATTTAAAACACTTGTAGATGTGGCTCTTAAGAACATGGTTTAGTTGTGGGCTTGTCAGTGCTGGGTTAACATTTTGGGTGTTAAAGGTCTTTTCCAACCTAAAAAGATTCCATTATTCTATGATCCACAGTAATCAGCATGTCTAATCACTTCTAAGTAAATCAGTTTACCCCAACTATTCTGCCCATTGATCTCACTGTAACTATATGGTCACTGTCCTTTTAAATTTGCAAAATTTAGGGCTGCAATCCCTAATCTGACGGTTTATTTATTCCCTTGATTTTATAGTTGTTTAAATCTTTTTACTTGGAAATCCAAGAACATTCTGGGTAATCTGAACCATGTGTACTGCCTGATCATTCACTTTACAGGTACAATTTTACTTGCCTGCTAGACACTTTTCCTAGGTTTTGCTAGACTGGCTAACTCCTGTCACCTTTCCTGTACCCCATGCTGTGCAATAATGTGGGAGGGCTCAGCGATGATCATCAGTAAAGATGACCTGGCCCTTGAAAACAGGTATTTCTTATAAAAAATGCTTTGATAGATTTGAGATGTGCACAAAGGCACAGAATCATTGGGTGCCCTACTTGCCACCATTGGAGATCCTCCCATCAAAGTCCAAGATTGCTTAATAGGGCAAAATACTACATTAGAATTGTTTCAGAGTGTAAATATTCTATTTTATGTTGCGATTTTTTTGTACTTGATGCTGAAAAGCTTAATATTTTGAGGAAGACTGTGTGTTTTCTTAATCCAGTGACAACTGATATTTTGGGGCGGGAAGGAAAGAATGAAGTTTACTTACAATTAAAGAACTCTTGGAGACAGATGTGCTCTGGGGAACAGGATATAGGTACCTGAAAAACAATTACTGACAGATCAGTGAATTGCACATATTTCTTCCCTCTGAGAGAGACTAAACATATCACGTTAAGATTATACTCGGCCAACAAGAACAACACCTATAATGTTCTGATGGCTGCTCCTGCTAAGTAGAAAAGTAATGGTATTTTTTACTGCAATATATCAAGATACTGTTACGGGAACAAGTAGTTCTTTCATTTTAATGCAATTTTCTCCAAAGCAAAGAACATTGTGCAGAATGGACGGCTGAGAAATGAGAACACATGTTGTCATTGTAATTCATGAAAGTTTCATTTATTTTCCTCTCATTGTTATCAAGTTTTCTTAACTTTTCAGTTGTCTTTTTAAAGAAGACAACAGACAATATCAGTTTTTTTTGGGCCAAACATCATGTAACTCTGGTTAGAATTCTCTCTACATAAATCAAAATCTGTTGCAGAAAGATTTCAGTATGACCATAGTGGAAAGCCATAATTTTTGAACGTTGTTGGTCCTGTTCATGCATAATGTAATCTCTGTTGTTTGAAAATCACCTCCTACAGTATGTGGGTGTGTACTGCTGACTGTAATGGGTCCTGGTTGTACACAGGACATCCAGGTGCTCCAGTAAGATGATTTACCAGTACTTCCTTTTCCTTATGTAAATTCTTTTGGAGACCTAAGTGCAGACCATATATGATTTTGCTGCAAATTATGTATGTAATTTTAATTATTTCTCTGATTCTGGCAAAAAAATGTAGGCTGTGAAATTATAATTCAGAACGTAGTGTATGGAGTAAAAAACCTTCTGTTTTCAGTAATAAACAATGGCTTTCAGCATGAAAACACATGTAACAGGAAAGAAACACATTACCTACTATTAAAATCAATTTTTGCCAAAGATGTTGTCATGGGTTAGCAAAGCATAGTCCCAGAAGTGATGTTCTTGCAAAGGGGTGCTTACAGCTCCTCTATGACCTGACAGAACCTATCAGCTGGCCAGTTTGAATATGGACAATTTTTTAAGCCACTTAAATTCTGAACGCGTCTGTGATCCACACTTAAGAATAGACAAACCCCGGGCAGAGCTCTCTCTCATTTCCGGCGCTGGGACAGGTGGCTGCGGGCCCCGTGCAGGGGACAGCAGGCCTGGCCCAGGCCCTGCTCAGGCCAGGCTGGGCCGGGCCACGGCCATCCTGGAGCCGATGGGCCCTGTTCCACCTGCGGAACCCCCCTCCCCCCCCCAGCCCTGCTATGTTGCTATGTGCAGACGGAGTGGCCCGGTTCCCCCTCTCCATTGCAGCCAAGATTCAGCTGAAGTGGTACCACTGTCTGGCAAAGATCATGTTACCAACAGCGATAAGCGAAATTCCAGCTGCAAGGCCTGGGTGAGATTAACCCTTTTAGTGCTGTGAAGAGCTGAAAACCTGAGGGAAGAGAAAGAGGAGATGCTTAAAGCTGAAATTCTGTTGTAAAGCTATGATGTATCAGAGTACCTGTTATAATTTCAGAAAGGCTTGGGGGGGAGGAGAAGAGTTCTGAAGGTGTAGTATGATTTTATTTTTTTTCCTTTTTCCCTCTTTTAGGTCTATTAATAAACTTCTTTATATTCTTTCAAGTTTGGTGCCTGCTTTGCTTTTCTCCTAATTCTTATCTCACAGAAGGTAAACAGCAATGAGTATTTTGGACCAAACCACTACAGATGTGTAATCTATAAATTTCTTTTAACAGCTGCCAGACAGGGAAACTGCAAACAAGAGATTCTCATGTGACAGCATTCCTGAGCCTTGCAGCATGGTAGAGGGAGGGCAGTGGCATTTTTTGTGGTGAAAACACCAGTCAACAGAAGGAGTGTAAAGATGTTACATACCTGGCAGTAAATAAAATGATCTTTAACTCTCAACATAGAATTAACAATTCTTCCCATGTCTACCCCCAGCTCAGCTCTGCTCCCCCTTCTCTGTTTCTTCCACTGATAGAAACAGTTTATTGGGGATTTTGTACTGTATTCTGAATTTTCATGTGACAGCAGGTCAGGAGTGATGCCTCTTGTTAATTAGGGGGACTGGTAGCAATGCCTGAAGTTCAGACTGCAATTGATTGTTACTGTCTTCCAATCGTTTTTCAAATGGAAAATCTGGGCTGCATTTTTGTGTGCTTGCTTCAGGGTGAAGGTGCTTGGAGAGCTTGTTAGGAGATGTTGTGAATGATTTAGAAATTCTTCACAAAGAGTTGCTGAAAACTTCTTTTGTTTACACTTCTTTAAATTGTTTGCTAAAATAAAGACCTGGAAAACACTAAAAACCTGTAATATTTTTGTATTATCATGCCTTCTTCAAAGCAATGTCCTACAAAGTGGTCAGTCCAGACAATTTCAAGCAGGACTAATAAGATTTTGGCAACTAAACCTTCAGCTGATTCCCTGTGTGCTGGCTCTGCTACAAAACAACTGGGAATTGGCGTTCAGGGTTTTCCTGCTGTTCCACCTCCCCAGAGAGGAATGATTCCAGCTGCAACTCTTCTGTATTTAACTACAGTAGCACATGCAGCAGAGCTCGATGCATATCTCAGAACCTGAGCTAGTGTCAAATGGCTCTAGATGCAATATTCAGGGAGCTGCATTTTACTTTAAGATCAGATAGCTTAGTAAAACTTCTGGTTTATGTAAAAGTATTCAAATGAGATATTAAGAAATGAGGCATATATTAGCACAAATAAGTCCTCAAAAGTAAAAGCAACTTAAATGCACAGGTCAGGTTTAGCCAGATCACATATGTTAGGAACTGAACAAAACAGCCTGCTTTGGCTGGTTTTATCAGTAAACCTGGGAAGTAAACAATCTCAGGCATTGTAGGAAATAGATGTTATAAATTGCTGGGGCTTTACAGGTGTTACTGATTTTCTGTAGTTTAAAATAAGGTTTTTCCTTAATTTTGATGTAAAAGATTAGACAATCAATTTAAAATTATTTCTAGTATTTTATAAAACTGCTTATTCTGGTATTTTTATCTACACAGTCAATGAAGCAAGCTTGTCTTCCTGGAAAATTGATAAATTCTAAACAGAGTTGATTCGGCCAAAAACAACCCCACAGTCCCCCTCCCTCTCCCCCCCCCAAAAACCCCCAAATACAAAACAGGAAGAAGAGGAAGAAGAAGAAGAGAGAAAAGAAAGAGAAAATATAGACTATTCAGATTTAATATAAAGTGAAAAAATTAAAATAATTTTAATTTGCAATCTCCGTAAATTATGTAAGTCTAAAATCAAGCTCTATGAAAGACCAAGCCTTATGGCTAAAAATCCTAGATTTTATGGAATTTAATATGAAAATAGTATATTAAAAATGCCTCTTATTTGATGTTTACTGTCTAATCATTATTATGGGTGGAGATCAACAGAATCCACAAAAATTTCTAGACAAATATTACACATAGCAAGAGACTGTAGTTTCAGTCTCTCTTAGAAGCATTTTTAAATCTCCCTTCTCTTCCTGTATTCTCTATTTCTAGCAATTAAAATAATATTTTCTTTATTTTTTTTTTCTCCCTGATCCTGGATTCTGAAAATTTTTTCTACAGTTTTTGTTAAAGTTTTCTTCCCAAAAGTAGGCATAATGTTTCAGTGGCTAAGTAGAACAGAATAGTTACCCCCTACACCTTCTGCTCCCGAGAGTGAGTTTTATCTTTCTTTGACCCCTTATGCCATTCATTTATAAATAGTCTGTTGTCAGTTGAAACTCCCAGACTCTGTTGCTTTACTGCTGCTTGATCATTATCCAAGGAGTAAGAAAGATATCCAGGCCTCTGTCCTCTTGGGTTTTTCTGCATAGAACAGTGGCAGAACATCCACTTATGTGGCTACCAAGACCACTGGCTTTGCAAGGACCTCCTCTAGCTGGAACCTACAAATTAGCCTGATTTTCATTGCAGCAACACCTGCAATGAGACACCTCCCTGACTCCTTTTATCAGGTCTGACCAATGTAGGTTTTTACAAGGCTGTCCATCTCCTCTATATGGCTGTTTCTTAGGTGTGAATATTAACACCCTATCAAGATGCCTATCACTGTGTTGGTGAAGGAGGAGTAACAGGACAAGACAATTCTAAACAATGCTCCAGGGGTGCTCCCATGCTTGCTTTCCTCACACGCTGTGGGACAGGGCTGCTGTCAGCTGGGGTGAGGTCCTTTTCCTCAGGGACCACATCTCCAAGCAGCTCCCTGACACTCACCTTTACCCACAGCCACCTGCACCTGCTCCAGTCTTATACTGGAACAGCCACCTGCTCCCAGGCTAAGCCTGCATCTGGAACTTTTGGATGCTTATCTGAAATGGCATTTCCAGTTCATCATCCAGCTCACTGGAGGAGCGCTCAGTATGCCCTGCTGCACGGGCAGTGACATAGGGTGACACTTTACTCTGTGGGAGAGTGGCTGCCAGCCACAGCCACTGTGCTAATTTGGTGGTGGAAACATCCAGAAAACCTGATAAGAGACTTCAGAATGATTTTTGGAGGCATAAAAGTTTAATGTCTGAAGTTCATGTGTGTGTATATGTTTATGCAGAATGTGGTACTGCTTCCTCAGTTTGCAATATTTATAGTCTTGCTCCAAGAGCTGGCTTAAAATAGA
Source organism: Corvus kubaryi (assembly GCF_017639235.1). NCBI lineage: Eukaryota > Metazoa > Chordata > Aves > Passeriformes > Corvidae > Corvus > Corvus kubaryi. Next base: position 48,015,360 of record NW_024581137.1, on the reverse strand, counting down.
TAAAAATAAACACAGTGTGTGTCACCAGTTGGCGGAAAGGCACACACAGAGTTGTGTGTGTTTACAGAGTTACAACTAGAGTTGTGTCAGTTTACAGCAAAGGCCTGGCTCGGGCATTGCAGAAACTAGAAAGTAGAAGTTTGGAAATAAATACCTCTAAAATGTATTTTGGATTCCCCAGGCCAGTGTGATTGAAGGCATGGGTAGTGTTACTCAACAGTCATTATTATTGCTAACGGAAAAAAAGTTTACTGTTCTTCTCAAAGTAAAATACATAAAAAATCTCAAAATATTAGCTATTTTATAAGGAAATCTCAGTGACTCAAACTCTCCTACAATAAGTAGCAAAAAAAGTTTTTTAAAATGATTCTTGATTATTCAAATAAATTCAAACACTTGTAATCTTAGCTTTTTGTTCCGTCTCAAAATATGTTAAGACAAATCCATTTTTCAATAAATAGCATAGGAAAAACTTTCCTGTGCCATTTTACAGCTAAGAACCTGCTAAAATTCCTTGTTGGAAGATCTATTAGGAATTATGGACATATCAGGTGCTGCAATTATCTTTTCATATATGTTAAAAGCAGGTATGCATATCTTGATTTTGAATTCTTGAGGTTTTTCACCTCAAATCATTGTGGCCATTATGAAATAGCTTTTTCTCAATTCCAAACAGCATTTTACAAAATCAAAAAGACTAAAACTACAGGCTGTAGTTTTGAAGCTGTCTCTAATGGTGAAAAGCATCTTAGATTTAGTAGTTAATGTTTAGAAAATTTCAGTCACCATAAGGAAAAGAGTACTTTATAACTAGTCACTAAAAATGTGAAAGATGTGAAGGATCTCAGCAGGGACTTCCTGTAAACAATCATGCAAACTGTAAAAAAATACAAGGGGATAGGCAAAATCAGCAGTTACTGGTACCTCTTGCTCTGAATAATTCTACTTATACAAATATTTAGAGATAATAAGAACAGCAACCTCATTTTGAGGACTAAAACCATCTTTTCTCAGAAAATACCAGGCTGACAAGATACTAAAGCCATTATTAAAAAAATATAAATAATTTGTGCCTTTAATTGATGCTACCTCAGTGGGATGCAATATCCACTAACCCAGAATTTATCCCTTTCTTTGGATTGACAATATTTTGCAGCATGTCACAATACCCCACCCCAGAATAGAAAACATATTTTACATGGCAGAACATGAACAAAGACAATATTGAAGAAGGAGGTTGATGGATATGGGAAATGTCCCCCACCTGCCTACAAGAAAAACATGATCAGGGTGGTGCAATTAGTTTGCTCACCCACTAAAGGCTACATCATCACAAGATCAGAATCATTACACTTTCTTTAATTTGTTTTTTGGGAAATAGTTTCCTGTCTGAAGATGTATTTTTAATAGGCAGAATTGGAATATTGAATAAAGGGATCCTGGCAAGGTTTATTACTTTAGCTTAAATTAAACACAAAGAGAAAAAAGACAGTATAACCTCTCCACCCTCTCTGCTGAGACAAAGCAATGACACTTCTCCACACCTTCCCACAGCATTTGAGATAATAACCGAGAAGTTGCAGCTGAATAAGGATTCAGGTGCCTGTTTAAGGGCAGCAAGTGGACCAGTTCAGCGGAGCATTTCAACAGAAGGCCACCAGCAAGCAGGTTAACAACTTCTCAAATTTGTGTTATGATGGGATATATAATAAATGAGTTCTATTTGATGTCTTAAGGAGAGCAGAGAGATGATAACGTGGTGTGTCCTACTCATATCATCTCTGCTCTCATGGCTATGTTTAGAATTCCCTGAGTTATTAATATTTTTGTGTTCTGGGTTTATCTTGACAGGATCTACATAAAGTTATGCTTTTTCATTCCATTTAGTTTATAGATTTCAGAAAGCTAGTTTTTTTTGCTTCCATTTGGAAAGCAAGTTAAAGTGATCATATTAGTTTACAAATTTCTGCAACACCATACAAGCAAAATTGCTTAGTTAATTTTCAAATAGCATGAAAACTGACTTTTATTTGTACTTGCAATGAAATGGAGAAAGTGTACCTCTTGAGTATTTGCTATAATTTCTGATTCTAGTCTGCAAAAAATGCTAATTAAAGCAGTGGGTCATATCTTGCAGTGTCAAACAGATTTGATTTTTCCTTTACTTGAAGACAATAATACCCTGTTGACTGCTACTGAAGTACAAATCTGACAGTTCCAGGAAAGGGCAAGGCAACCACATACTGACAGTATTTTCACTTGTTCAGTATTATGTGGAAGGCCTAAGGAAAATGAGCATCCTAGGGAACAAAGCCGTTGTGCTGTGATGAAACTGAGACAAGTGTTTACAGCTCCTCCTATATGAACTGGCCTTTACATAAATGCACAGTGAGTTTCTAAATTGATTTACACTACTGAAAATGTACTCATGTGGGTAGTATGTTTGTACAAGTGACATTAAGAACACGGTGGGTAATATTCTGGGAGCTACAGGATATCCATAAATGTTGGCAGCATTACCTTAAAACCATTTATGTCTCGTTTTCTCCAGAAGGAGAAGAAATATTCTCCAGTCTAAAAAAAAAGGTTCTGCTTACAGAAAACAAAAAACAGCAACACCAAAACCACCAAATCCCCCCCCCCCAAAAAAACCCCAAAAAACAACAAACAACCAAAACCGCCAGCCCCCAAATTTAAAATACTAGAGAAATAAACAGTTATTGTGTCATCTCTTTAGATGACAGAACTACAGAACTCTTGGCTGCGATCTTGAGGACAGGGGCTTGGCTTGCAGATAAACAGTGGAGGGGGGGCTTTGGTTCCCTTCCAATTCATCACCCTCCCATGAACATAGCCACAGACATCAGGACATCAGTCCTGCAGCCAAGGTACATGGCTCTACTCAGAAAAAGCTTGCCTAGCAGGTCAGACAGCTCAGCCAACCCTCAGGAGCCCCATTTTCCTCCAAGGTATCAGCAGCTAAGTACTTCCATTATTTGTCAGGAACATTTTCCTCTTAAAACTAGTGGTGCTGGATTCCTGGCAGTGTTTGATGCTATGAGCCTTTATTTCCCCTTCAAGCTATACTTCCTTACAAGGCAAGAAAAGCTCTGGATCTCATCAAGCCACAGACAAAGACTATGGTTGTGGATTTTGGAAATAACTGTAAGGTAAGCAAATAACAACACAATTCTGTAACTTCGGTTTTGCATATGGCAACACACATGGCTTGTGTTGTACAGAGAAGCTCTAAATCTTGCAATGACTAATGAAATAATACAGGTAGAGCTTCAAACTTTGATACAGCTGTGTCCACTGTACACTCAAAAGAATCTACTTTGAGAGAAAAATAAGAAGGATACTGCTGAAGCATTTTCCTTTACCCCAAATAAATTTTTCTTGTTTTTATTTGTAGTATATCTCTTAGAAAGTTGAGAGTGGAACTTGCTGAATTTTATATATTTTTTGTCTTATTTGTATGTGAATTTGGTAGATTGTCATGAAATCTGGGCCATCAGCAGCTCTTCCATTCTTCCTTAAGAGAGAAAAAATAAGCAGAAGAGGGACAAAAATTAAGGAAAATTTATTTTGAAGAAAAATCTGAATTTATAACATTTAAATAATGGGCAGAAAGATTGTGCCTGGGGGTATCCTTCACAGTGCCCTTTATTTATTACACAAATGAGATATAAGTTTGCTTTTTTACTATTAAGTCTTTTCTTTGGTGAAGTTAAGGGTTATCTGAACAGCAGCATGATCTCATATTAAATGGTACTGTTGCACTGTTCATTCTCTTGCTATAGAGCATTTTATTGATTTAAATAACACCTCTGCAGTCAGTCTAATTATGGGATGAAGCACTAAATGATGTGAAAATCTAGAATCTACTCTATGATTTCCCTAAGAATTAAGTATTCTGCAATTTTATACCTTCAGATATCTTCCAGATCATGTGCTAATTCAGAGCTGAGGTCATTCTGCAATTGTCCCAAATATATGCAGAATCCAAGGAGCTGTCAGTCCATTTCTGATCCATTTTTTATGTTCTTACCCTAGCGGTACAGGAAAGATTGCAACATGATCTTAAAATGAGAAATGTAAATACATGGCATACCTGGAATAAGGTGAGAAATGTCTTTATAATTTACTGCTGCTCTTCAGAGATATTGCCTTTCTGGCAGCTAAGGACTTGACTACAAAGTGCACAGAAGTCAGGGGGAAAAGGGTATTACGGACTTAGTTCTTCTTCCGATCAGGTCATTTATTTCATGTGCGGTAGAAGTACTTACACTATTTATGAAAAAGTTTGAAATTAGTAGATTGTGTCCCCCAGTTTTTATTTGAATCCCTTATCCCAGTATTCATAAGTAAGTGATGTTAGTAGTTTTATCAATCCTTCTGATAGATTCAAAATTGTTTTCCATTCATCTCAAAGTTTCCTTTTTCTTCAAGGGAGAAAACAAGCCAAACTCCTTAACCTTTGCACATGATTTACACTAAATCTGCTGCATTGAATCTATTGTTCAAACTCAGTTTCATCTGTCTTGCCCTATGCTGCATTTCTGTAAGGCAATAACACAGTTTTCTTTAGCTGATTTATGCTAGGAACGTAATTATGAAATTCCAAGTCTGGGTCCTGCACTCCTGTCTCAGGTTGTTGAACAGCAAAACTAAAGGTCCCTTTGAAATAGAAAGAAAAGGAACTAAGTCTTCAACAAGGCCATTTCCTCAATCTTTGGAAAATCTTTTACACCAGTTCATGATGTGAAGTCCTGCAAATACAGTTTTTTGTGGCCAACAAGGAGTCATGGGGGGAAAAGGGTAGGAAGATACACAACAGCTGTGGGAATGGTTTTCAGCTCTGAGCTACATGGAAAGGCAAATTCATCCTGGTCACTATGTGCATGGTAGACCTGCTTTTGTTGTGGGTGGTCAAAAGACACGTGGATTTTTCCAAGAGAGACATTCTCAGCCCTGATGTCCTGAAGGCACTTTTTTCTCCAAAGGTTCTATAGCTGTCAGAGACACTAAGTCCCATCAGCCCCATTGCATTACCCTTAGAAATTAAGACTGCTCTGCTTCCAAACAAATCAAGAGACAAATGTAATTAACCATTTTTTGGTTTTTGCTGTTACGTCTTTCTCTCCTGAAGTCAAGGGTGTCTGAATATCAGCATGAGCTTTTATCAAATTGTACTGGGTTTTTTTCAGGAGGTCTCTCTGTGACCCATGTTAATGACAGCTAAAAATATAACAAGGAGTTGAACAAAGAAAATGTAAGCAATACATTAATTAGAGAAAAAACCCCTCATTTCATACCTATTATATGAAACACAATAAAGTGGAAAAAATAGAAACACAATAGGTATTTTGATCTTGAAAATGCAGAGAAGACAAAAGAAAGAAATAGCCTGACTTATTATGAAAAAATTAGACATTTAAAAGAAACACTAGGCAGAACTGACAAATATGTGGGGCAGACCACAGTTTTCAAAAGCAGCTTGCAGAAACTGAGTAAGATAGTATTGCTAACCTCCTATGTGCTGGGACAAAGCTCAAGTCAGTGAAAGAGAGGTTTATTTCCATTACTAATATCCACACAGGAAACAATTGTCACAGGTGAAAAGAAGTTAGATAAAAAGCCAAGGATGAGTAAAGAGTTCTGAGAATTGCTACTTGAGATTGTCTGTGCAAAAAGTACAAATCTGAATGCATGAAAAATGGAATACAGCTCACAATCATTACATTTGTGTACTGCCCAAAATTACAAGCAAAATTACTTTCACATGCTTCTCCTCATTTGAGCGATGCTTTAGAAATATACATGGCATGACATAGTCATGGAATAGGACCTCATTAAGGCATAAATGTGCATCTACAATTATAGCTTTTGTTTGTGTTTTACACTGAAGGACTGTGAAGTAAAAGAGGTGTCAAAAACTGTTTTGTATAATCTAAAAAGAATTAGGCTGCTACAATAGGGTTGGTGATTGTAGACCTATTAATTCCTGAATGAACTTCCTTTGCCAAATTTTCTGATACAAAATATAGGGGAAAAAGAGAGCTCTGTAAAGAATTATTTAAAGGGATAATATTCATTCACATTCAGAAACTAGTAGTGAGAATAGTAAATACTATTATAAGAAAATGCCACCTTTCACACCTCAGCATGGAAACCATTTTAAGCATAACACTCATTTGTAAACTCAGGGAATCAAGGCTGTAGACATGGGATTATTCTCTAAAGTAATAATTGTGGCTATGTGTGTTTGAAAAAATTATGAAACCTTAACATTATAATGCTAAAAAGATTAAATAGGGAAATCTAAATGCTCTTTTTCATTCCAAGATGTTATACTCAACATAGAGTATCATTGTTAATGTGAAAGACTTGGTTACTCAAAGTCTTTCCTTGCACAGAGGAGAAGAGATGCAGTGAAGTGATTTAACCTTCAGAGCATCAGCTCCTGTAATTGAACCACACATTCACATTCACTGGCAAACAAGGCAGACTATGGGTGGTTTATTGAAAATGACAGAATAAAGAGGACAAGGTTTTAAGTTCAAAAAGAAAGAGTATCATATTTTACCATAGGCTTATGGAACTACCAGGCAGCTATTGAATATACCTGCCTACAAGAACATGAATGCAAACAATGCTTTTTCAAGTGCAGAGAAGTAAAATATAGGTATTGTTATCAAAACAGAAATAATCAGGTGCAGGAGGACATCCTTTTATTGATCTATCATCAGGACATTCAAAGTATCAGGGAAATGTAAATAAACCCTGTTGCAATGCAAAACATATGTTCTATAATAATAGCACCTGAAGACAAGTAGTTTATTTTCCTTTGGATGCAGTTCATGCTAGAAGAAAGCCTTTTTCACAGGCAAAAATTAGCTCTAATTGAATAAAAAAAATATGCAATTAGCTGTGGATGCACCAATGGGGACAACTCATTGCAAAAAGAGCATGAAACATAGGAGAGATCAAGAGGAGACTAGAGGAATAAATTACCTCCACAAACAAAACAAAGGAAGCATGAAATATTTTAAAAATAAAATGAGCAAAGAAAAATAACTATATGGGAACTTAGTGAGGGGTCACTTGCTGTTACCTGGGTCATTTAAAACTGGCTTCTGAGATGCTTTAAATCTTACAGATCATGAATCCTTGGTCTCACACCTTCTCACATGGTCCTTTCATTTTTTTTTTTTTAATGTGATTCTTTTCTAAAGGCGTTGACAAATTCATCATTTGAAAATGTCCATTGAGTGGATGAAGTCATTTGCCTTACTTAAATACATGGGCTCAGGTACCTGGTTCCACACCTCAGCCAGGCTGCCAGATGTTGTACTGAGAGGTGCTTGCCATGGCCCTCCAGTGACCAGTCACTGATCACGACCTTTCCTGGGCTCTAGCTCCTGTTACGAGGGTTCTGGCTTGGCCAGGTGGGTGAGGATTCCTAGCAGGAGCTTATCAAGCACTCACATCCATGGATACACAGGAACAACTTAAAAAAGGAGGACTTTTCTCTGACTGAAACACAAATTAGTTCTCCGGTAATTTGTGTAATACTTTAGAGGGCTTTGAAATTTACACAGATATTTTCAATCTGAGGAACACTGGGTTGATACCTATAGTCTTTCGGGAGAATAGCTAAACTATAAGGAAGCTAAGCTTAAGTCAGTTTATGTAGGAACACTTGCCCTCCACCCACCTGAAGCAGGGCAAATGTACAACCAGAAGACAGCAGGAAAAAACCAAACCTGTCTCTAATCTGTGGCTCTGAACTCTGCTTCATTTTATAAGTAACATAAAAATGCAAAAAGCAGGGAAATAAGAAAGAAATGTATAGATGTTGCTTAATGGAAGCAGAGAAAATAAATAGCAAAATCAAAGCTGAAGCGGTATAACTTATTTTCTTAAACCTCTTAGCAAGTTTCTTTATCTTTGTTAACACTTTTTCCTTTGTGAAGTATAATGTTAATAGGACACTCAGAGTGATCATTGCTAATAGGGAAATGTTAAGTTTAAAGAAAGACAGGAATTACAGGCTCAGCAATATGTATGCAGCTTCTAGAGTATGAAGTTTTCCAGACACAGAGGGGGCACTGGATCTGGGAAAGAGTGTAGACTGTGCTGAACATAGACTGAAGAGCTGTTTGATTGCCCCATGCCTTGCCTGCATGCAAGATATGCATACTGATAGTTTCTATCAGTAAGATGCTCTAGGCCTACAAACGTGTTCATGTGGATATGTTCAGAAGCGCCGAAGCTCTCTACAGGTATCTTTTAGTTATTAACTCCAAAGTCTTCTTAAAGGATACAGAGTGGAAAATACTGTTATTTTCTTTATTTCTGTGCTTATGGATAGACATGTAGGTAGTGAGAGTTTGTCAAAATAAATACGTGCTTTCCCTCTTTTCTTAGATCAATAACCCTTGAGGGTGAGTGATAAAATATAAATTGATCGATTATTTGCATTTGAAATTTTACATAGAGCTTACCTCACTGTCTATATTGGTATAGTTGTTCAAAACTTGTGCTACCTGGTGTGACTTCACCTGCTGTGACTAACAGGGAAACATCTTTTGCAATTTTAACTGGAGGCTGAGAAAGATCAGGAAGGAACTGAAGCCAGGAAGGATGTCTGTCTGTCCTAATAGGTATAAGAATACTATAGACATTCTTTAGTTCTCCCAGAGCCAAACCCTTATACGTTTGTGAATAAATATGCTCTGGTACCATTCCTGAGTAAAAATCCCAAGGAAAAAGAGCAATAAAGAAAAACAACAGAACAATGAGTGTCAGAAACCTTGATAAAAGACTTTTCTCACAGAATTTGTACTCTGATTTTGCAAACACAAGAAATGTGGGTAGCACAGATAAGCCTTTTGCATTCTGGGTACTGAACGATACCTCTTTGCCCTCAACTTTTGAAGCATCCAATAGTTCCTGTAGTTATAAGTGTAGCTTTAATATCAAATTTGTAGAGCAGAGCTTTTAAGGAGTTATTCAGACACTTATATGTTTCTTTAAAAAATGTTGTTTCAGCAAAATGTAAAGCTGATTTCAAAGGAAGTTTTAGCTCTAAGTATTTCTCTGAGCCAAAGAATTTATCTAAAAGAAGAAAAAATATGTTTAGCCTTTCATGTCAGAATAGCCAGTATTTTGTTTTAAGGATATCAATCTCTCAGATTGGGAAATTTCTTTAAATTCAAGCTCTGATTGGCAGAAGGAAAAATCTGATACTGAGCCGAAAGAAAGTCCCCTTACTGTTCTGACCTTGGTCTTCAGCTAATTCTTCTTTGTTTTTATGAATACACAGAGTTCCAACTGAACCACATTAAGGACAAAAATATTAGGATTTGCTTTTACAGGAAAAATTATAAGGTATAATTCTTCAGTGTTCAGAAAAGCCCCTGTTCTCCCTTCCCCATCCCACCCTGATTAAGGTTTCCAAGCAGTGAAAAGGGACAGTGTAGCTCTCACTCCTGGGATGACACTAGCACTTACTGATGGGATCACAGTGGGTTGCACAGGTTGCTATTGCTTAGCTCTGGAACACTGGATCCAATGCTGGAATACAAAAGTGTTCCAACACCAGGGGACTCTAGAGCTCTCTCCAATGGCTCACCTCAAGTGCTATTGTGTCGTAATTGGAGTTGCCCTCTGAAGGCAGCTGCTCTCTGACCATTAAGAGACTTTATAGATTCCTCTTAAACTGTGCCTCTTCTTGACAAGTGGAGATGAATCACATCTCCTTTTTTTGTTTGTTTCCGTTTTCAAAACAAAAGGTGGGAATAGTAACACAGTCCTGCATCCACAAAGTCTTGTAAAGATAAATACATTAAAAGGATCGAAGAAACTGTATGATAATTACTGCCATCAAATAAATGTTATGGAAGGAGTGGGCTTAGGATTTTAGAAAGGTTTGTAAAAGACCTTTGACAATTACTGACCCTGGTACAGCATGACAGCTTCAGGTCTGGCAAGATCTCAGGGATCATAAAACCACCAAATACAAAAGAAATTAAAGTTATTAATTTTATGTTATGTTTATTTTGTTTAATGTTTAAAAGTAATGTATCTACATCTGTCTGATGTGTTTTCTTCTTTAAGTGCATTTCAGTAGCATCATCCTTCAGGTCTCAAAAGATGCAGACATAGGAAAAAGAGAGGTTTTTTTGTTTAGTGAGAAGTCAAAAATTTCACCAGTGGCAAAACTGATGGGAGTCTTCAAGACTACCAGAAATGTTTGATCCAGTACAAAAGGAATTTTAAATATTGGAGTGTCTCACATAATTGTTTAAACTTGGTATGTGACAACAGAAATCTAGGTGCAGGAAAAAATCTCTTCATTTTCAGAACTGAGCTAAAATATTACACAACACTTTTCATTTCTCACTTTTAGATATCCTAAGTGAGAATGACTAAACACATTCCTTTCTGGATCAGAGTTCTTTACTCTGTATCCTTTTCAATGATAAACCCTTTTCATTCTTCTGAACTTTCTGTTTCAGATTCATTGCCTACACTAAATTGTCCCCAATGTCCTGGTTTATTCAAGATCCATACACTTCTAAGATAGCCCCAAGACACTAAAACTGGTCAGCACATTGCTTGGAAAATAAATCCTTTGCTACTTTCTCAAACACATTTGTCTCTTTAGCCCTGAAACAGTTCTTATCCAAATCAATACCAGTATCAGGATAATTAAAATCTGCCATGTTTAAAGTTTTGGCATTCTTGCAGGTCTCTCTTATCTATGAAACCATTTCCTGAAGACTTTTCTTACTGCCCTTGAAATCCAGGGCTACATTTTTAAACCACCTCAAACCATAGTGTGCTCTTTTATTTAAAACCTGCCTACCTTAGCTGAAATATTTTGATATTTGATTAACTTTTTCTCCTTATGGATGCTGAAAATTGTCTTCTCTTTTGTTGCCCATAGATGTCCAGCCATGTTATTTTTAATCATTTTCCCAATTTACCCATGATCTCATTACTCTATTATTAAACTTTCAGGGAAATATATTTCTGCCTCAGAAATGTGGATGTGCCATCTTGTTACATTTGCATAGATGACAGTTTAGCTCTCCTATTGAAATCCTCATTTGCAGAGTACAACAGACAAAACAGAATCCTGCATGGACAAGGCACTGAATCAGTCAGGGTCTCCTGCTCAAAAAGTACTTTGATATTTACTAACTTTAAACATGTTAGCAGTTTTATTGTCTTGACATTAACAACATGCCAAAAGGATTTTGTGATTAAATATCTTGCTGACTTGGCATCTCAGTTCCTGAATGGGATTTAGCTTTAACTAGTACAGTGTCTACTGTCAACAACTGACATGTCAAGAGCTCCAAGTTTAAGAATTAAAACAGTTTACATGTTGGGATCTAGACAGTTTTCCTTTAAAATTGTCTTTTCTCGCTTTGCTAATCTAAAAACTGGCCCAGGTAATTTTCCATATTAGCAGGAAAAAAGAAAAATCAATACATGATTATAAAATTGTATTTCTTATCTTCTAGTGCTTGCACTATCAGTAAAAAATCTAGTTATCACAAGCCATCCAACCTTCACAAGGTTAGTGTGAATTTGCAGTACAGTTGTTGTATCTGTGCTATTTTTTTTATTGTAGAAGTGCTGCATGTACCTTTTAATTTGGTTGTCAGGGGAGACAGGAAGCAATAATTAAGGCTAAAAGATGGGGTATGGAAGCTTTATTAAAGGATATATTGAAGATGGGAATTTGATCTGAGAATTAGATTATGATTAGAGTTGTTAATGCAGCTGTGCCACTCTTGAGTGACAGAGCAGCAGATGAACTGAACAGGCAATTATAACTACAGGAGTCTCCCTAATCTTTACAATCCCAACCTCACAGTCACATCCATTTAAATTAATTTTCGTGAAGGCTGCAAATTTACAGCTTCACCAGATTGGAAATTTGTTTGTTTATTATCCACAGGAAATATTTTTAGGGAAGTAAATAGCACTGAGAGCCATCTTGTCTTTCTGCTTGTCTTTTTAACTTGCAGAATTAATAATATGAGATTAATCTGAAGGCTGCTGCCTTTATGAAAACTGATTGATTCTCGGCAGCCCAGTGTTATTATGATTATCTGTGGGAAGGTCAGAGGGAAGGCATGTAAAAGTCATAGCTGATTCATGAGTTCCCTATATTAAGCAGAAGATAAAAAAGGAGGCTTGTGTTGATCAGCGTTATAAGTGAGGAATCAGTCTTCCTTGCATTACTGAAACTGAAATTCTAGGAAAAGGATTTTAAACAACTTTAGACATAGTTATTTAAAGATGTCTGTTGCAGAGAGATAGCAATAGTTCATTACTATGCATGCTGAAAACCTTTTTAAAGGAGTTCTTTGCTGCACAAAGATTAATTTACCACTATGTTTTCCCTCCTTCACTACTAATATAAATAATGGTTGTGGCTTAAATTGGCATTATATTTTGATAGCCTAGTTTTGAACATACAAAAGAATATGCTACAGAACTGCTCAGAAACTTGGAAATGGAAACCACGAAACAGTGCTCTTCAGTTCCAGAATTTTATTTTGGAATGTCTGTAATGAATGGAATAAAGTATGAACATTTAGAAACTAGGCATTATTTTCACAAAATGTTCAGCAGATAGCTGTGGCAAAGAAAGAAGAAAACCTTCACTAGCAGAAACTAGTGACAGAAAAAATATTTCTCTATTGGTTGTCATTCAGGAAACTTGGAAGATAATTCCAGAAAATGATTAGCTGCAGTTGCCAGATCAACAAAATATTTGAACACCTGCCTTTAAGCATGCAAAAAATTCCATCCAAGAACAGGCAATAGGTATGCCCAATCTCCTCAAATACTGAAGTTTTTGCTTAGTCTTTCCCTGACAGACTAAGACTCAATCACATGTCCTTGTCATTGCTGATGGTTTCTTTCAGAGGGAAACGTGGGTTAGCACTGTGACAGGAAGCTGTGGAACATCCTTACCATGCCTCTGATCTGATCATCTAGGTGACTAGGTCACGTAAAATACCAGAATTTATCCGTAACCAAGGTGAGTTAAAATTCAAAGCTCGGAGACTGCCCAGTCAACCTACTTCTAAAAGAATATATTTACAAACTCAAAGTATATTCACAATTAGTTGAGGTGGGAATCTCAAGCTTGGTTTAACATGATTCTAGTTATTTTACAGGAAAGCAATGCAGTAGAAAGTACATCTCAGATTTCATATTTTGCTGTTAAAGAGAGGAACATTTATTTTCCTCTGAACTTGAAAATGTCAGTCAGGTGACATTTTATGTTCAGGTAGACTATTTACATTCTTCTGAGGAAAATTACTGAAACCAGCTATAAGAAAAACGTTGATAGTACATCCCAATATCTTAGTTCATTGTCAATATTTTAAGTTACTCATACTCTCAATTGATCTGAGATGGGAGAGTAAGTGTCAGTGAAACAGAATACTTCATAAAAGCAGCTGACATGAGAATGCTCCCTGCTAAGAAGCCATGGTGAAATATATAATAAAAAATATGAAAAATGGTACTGGCATTAGATGAGCAAAAAAGTTGGAAGAATTGGAATTCCTTTTTTTATGACATAAATTCATTTTTTTTTCAGAAGATTAATATATTTAGGACTTGTTCTTTTTCAGTATTTGGATTTATTTAAGAAATGTTGAATAATTTCTGTCATATTTGGCTTATTTATTCAGCAAGATAGTCTGCCTTCCTTGACCCTAGCTTTTCTGGATCAAGGCTTCAAGGATAACATCTAGCATATTTTCTCAGATGCTCTGCTTTGGTAGGTGCCTCCAACGTTCATCTTTTAACTCAAAATCCATGTGTGATAACAGTAATATTTCAAAATAGATAGGAAAAGAAATGGAGAGGCTTTTTTTCTAAAATCTAAATCTTTTCCAACTCCTAAATATGAAAACTGATTTCCTCTTGTAGAAATAAAAAGATATTCATTGATCTAAAATATGATGGTGAAAGTCAGAGACTTAATGTAACCTGAGTTGAGTGAGCATGTTTGTCCACATTTTTCTGTGGAAAAGTCACTCAAAAGCAATTTTTTGAGATTTATTTTAAGTAATTGGCAATTCTTTGACATTACTGTTGTTGATTTATAATGTGAAAGCATTCCTTGCATGCTTAGTCAGGTCACATAAGCAAATGAAAACTGGTAAGCACAAATACCTGACAAAAAATCTGACAAAACTCTGCTCCCTTTATTTTATTTTCCCATCACTCTTCCTGTCTTTGATTAACATTGTGCAATTATGACTCCTCAGTATTTCCTCATATCCGAATATTAGTTGATTAATCTTGATGATAATGGATTGAGAACTGGTTTTAAAAACTGAATATATGAACTCTTTTATTCAAGAAGTTATGACTGATCTTTTTAAACATCCTTGACTTATTTGGTAATTAAACTATTTATAGGAGATGAGTATTTATCAGCTGTTGCTATTAAAAAGTGTGGAGTAGATGACTGAGATTTTTTTTCCTCCAGAAAGTACTGAATATTTTAAGTTTGAAGTTTTTGTGCTGAAACCTATCTTCCTTGCTTAGGGCTAAGAAGCAATGCTATTTAATTGGACGTAGTTCCTGCTGCATCAGAGCTCTGTGCCAAACAGGAAAGAGATGGACCACCACTTCCCTGATGCAGAGGAATTTTCTGGGAGGAATTGTCATTACCTGCTGCAATTTTTGTTTCTCTGTGAATCTATCACCACCAAAGAATAAAGGATTTCTCTTTCTGCTCTTTCTTCCTGGGCTTGTGAGAGCAGGAATCATATGAAACTGAGTTGTCCTTTGAGCATTTTCACCTGAATTATGGCTCCTCTGTAAGAAGGGAGCAAAGAACTTTTAAATGCCTAAGATATTTGATCCATACAGCATATGTATTTCTGTGTTAAACCACATTTTTAGTTTGAGATCATTCAGGCCCTTCTTGTTGTCTTTTTAAAAATTAGAATTTCTCAGATAGGAAGTTAGCAAGGCCTAATTCAAAGCTCATGACTATCAGTGGAAAATCCACACTACTACATTGGTAGCTCAGTTCATGAAATGTTAAAATGCATCTTTGTCAGCAACTTCCTCAGTTTTCATTTTGTGCATAATATTTTTGAAGTTTTTGTGTTTCTAATGCATAGAAATAATACTGAAATAAAGACATAGTTATCTTATTCATGGCTTAAAACCACAGGCAACTGAGTAGTTCTATTCTGTGGCATTGTGATCTGGGCTTTTCACTTTCAGTGATAAAGATCCATTGCCCATCTACTTGAAGATTTCTGGACATCAGCCATAAGATGGGATGGCCAGGTCAAAACACTTGTTAATGTACAAATCCATGATAATTAATTATAATAATAGTTTGACCTAATAGTGACATTATTATCAACCAAAAAAAAAAGTAGGTTGCTATCCAACAACTTTTAGGCTTGTAATTAGTAAAGTATGTAGAGACACTCCCATTTCCCCAAACTCCAGAAGCTCTTGGATTTAGATCTGGAGGCAGAGCTACACCCATTATTAGATGGACAAGTTCTCTAAATAAAGGAAGGCAAAACCATTGTTGGCATTACCTAAAACCTTTTCTTTTTGAGGATACATGTAGGTTACTGCTCAGTTTAGGCAGCTCTACATGTTAATGTGCCTTGCCACTCAATCCATGGAATGTACATGTTTCTTGAATGTAACCTAATCAATTTTTAAAGTTACTAGGCTTTTAGGTGCTTTTGAAAGTGCAACTGGGTAAATATCTCTTTTATTTGCCCCCGAAGCTTTTTGAAAGCAGGGAATAGGTTTATTGATTAACACAGATGAAATAGCCAGGGTAAAATCCGACTTATCACATCAGGTGTTCTTTAATTTATTTTAGTTCCTTGATCCTTCAGAAAGCTGTTTCTCTTTGCATATACCAAACCATCCAATGATCCAGATCTTCAAAGCTCACAGTTTAGTCTCTGCATCTAATTTGAGAGGAAGAAACTGCATCATAAAATAGTAGTATTATAACTGTGCAAAAACCCCAGGACAAACTTCTAAAATAAACTTTCATTAAGTTCACAAAATGCTGTTCAACAAAAAACTTCCTTCTGATGGCATGATTAATTTATTGGTTATAATAGATCTTCCGGGAAAAGAAAAATGTCTTTTGATATTTTGACAACCTCAACAATGAGAGAACCTGATCTGAACCAGGGATCTGCAGATAATACTGAAACAAGGATATGAACAGAAATAAAGTAGCAATAGTAACTCTGACATTCTCCTGACCCATTTAAGAGGAAAAAAAGTAATATATTATACCATAAGGAGTCTGTGAGCCAATGATGTTTTGATTATGTTCAGTATTTAAAAGAAACCAGAAACAGGAAGGAGCATGAGATTTATAGCTGCATGTATTTTTCTGTATTTACAGTAAAATAGCTCATGGGAACCCAGTTATGCCACTTTTTTTTGTTGTTGTTGAACTTAGAAAATATTATTTTTTTTTAGTTTTCCATGGTAATTAAATTTTACTACCTCACAGCAAAAGATGTGATGATCATATCATTGTTCCCATTCCTGTATAAATGTAGAGGGATAATTTAGAGTTGAAATAATACCCTCCCACACAGCATCACCCAGGCATTACATGCATTTCTAGAAAGTAAATAGTTTTTATATTTTCTTTTTTTTCAGAAATGAAGAGACTTGGTTTGAGAGATGTAAATCATGGCATAAATATTTAAAAGTTACAGAATAATGATAATAGAATGTAATAATAATAATAGAATATAATAATTGTTAATAATTAAGTGAATCATCTATTCAGTAGCAAGGAGAGAATCATGAATCTCAGTATTTTCAGGGTTAAAGTGCTCATTTCACCCATATTATGAAATATCTGCAATAAATTCAAGTAATTATGCTATTAAGCAGTTCTTCATCTATTGAATTAATTAAAAATTTGTGTTCATTTCATAACCACTTTAGACACCCTCAGTTACTGCAGATTTAATCCTCTTTGAACCTTTCTATATTTAGTTTTCCAAAGATTGACTAAGACCAATCACTCAGTGCTGTAAGAATGAGATTGTTCTTTCACTTCATTACGCTATTCTTTTCCCCCGCATGCCACCTCCTTTTTTGTACCTTGGGTTGTGAAATCAGGGCACCTGTGTCAAAACCTCCTAAAGGTCTGTAAGTGTGAAATGCTGTTCCATATGCATAGGAGGTTTTGTCCCATTGCCATGTATTGTCATGAATTTGGTTTTTTCTGGTTTTTTTTTAAAGGTCTTTGTCGTCTTCTTGCCGAACATGTTCTGAGATTAATCTCAATAGTAGATCTAATTGAAATTAAAAAAAAGAGCTATGCCATCTCTCTGAAAAAGCAACAAAGTGTACATTCTCCCAGTGTCTTGCTGTAGTACAGCTTGCTAAGACTGTTCAGTACATAAAGAAAAGATGTATATGTACTTATACCTGATGGAACCAACTTATTTACATGCCTGACTTTCAGCATACAGATCTCCACTTGACATCATCAGTAATGGTAGTAAATATATTCTTGTATTTAGTATTAAAAAAGAGATTATTATACGTTATTTGAAGGCAAAATAACCCAGCTAGTAACTGAGCTCTGTTGCTCTGCTGCCTTGACTTGTTATGGCATTAGTCATTCCCTTCCCCTGTTGCTCTACCTGAGGAGAAGAATTGGTGCTGCTTACATTGTGATGAAGGGGATTGTGACAGGAAAACTGCAAAATCTGGGTCTTTTTCCAAATGAGGTAGAAGCAAGACTAGGCTTTCTGCACAACTTCATACCTCAAATAATTAATTTTATTTGGAAGGAAAGATCATAGCTATAAAAAAGTAAAAGTTACAGTACTGGAAATGAACAAATGAAAAACTGAATTTGATACTGTTTCTTAATGCAAATAAAAGAGTTATACTACCTTGTTCCCAAAAAAGAAATTAAAACTTGATTGAACAAAATCTTTTTTATGTCCTTAAATCTTTCTTTGGTGATGTGTTAAAACTATGCACATATTTTAGGTATCTCTGAATAATATTAGAAATCTAGTAGCCCTGGAAAATCTGGTTTGCAGCAATTCTGAATTTTTGAATTACATAGGATATACATAGTAAATTAAAATTTACTAAAATGGGAAGGAATTTTTATTTTCCTTCCCATAATTCAGAAATGAGTTCTGGAAAAAAATTCAAAGGCTTTCAAAAAGTCACAGATAATAAAAAAAAAATAAATCCATTAAGTAATTTTTAAAAATTCCTTTGAAAGTGTCAGAGAATTTTAACTATTGTGAGAAATTAATTTAATATTCTCATTATTCCAAAGAAAATAAAACCCAAAAGCATACTATTTAGATAACCAGCCATATTACAAAAAATCTAAGTTCTTCACATCAAACTGTAAGTAAATTGACATGAAGCACTTATTAAATCTATTTTTAATTCAGTTTCTGGAGACCAAATATTTTCTCAATAATTAAATAATTCTGCCAAATTTTGGATCAGGAAACATTTAAAAGATATGAAATAAAAATTTCCATTAAAAATAAAATTCAGAAATAAACTCTGCAATCATTCCTTTGGAATGTCTGGCCTTTATACATTGTGTTGAATTTCCTTTTTTAAATACCTCCCTCTCCCATCCGCCACCCTCCTCCCCCAGCACAGAGGAATATTTCTTATGTTGTAGAAAATTTTAAATCACATTTTTATCATGTTTTGTCTTGTTTGCATGGAAACTTTATTTCTTTTATGTGATGATAATTTCCTGCAGGGTTTAAATTCCTGAAATGCACTCTGTTAATTTATTGATTCTAGTTCTGGTCATTTTTACTGCTAAATATGTTGTTATTCTAGAAAAAGCAAAGCAGTATATAAAAAAAAAGATGTATATGTACTTACAGCAGATGGAACCAACTTATTTAGATGCCTGACGTTCAGCATCCAACAAAAACCGGCCGAGAAGGACATTTAGAGGTTTCTGAACTCTGCATGTGGGAAGACGCAAATCCAATGCCTCTCCTATCTGGCTAGAATTTGGTGTGCTTATTGGGGCTTCTTTCTTAGCATTCTACCAAATGAGGAACTTGTGATAGTCCTGAGAAAACAGGCTCAGAACACACTGGTTAGCCTGTGTTGTTCTCACACTGGGAAGGGAATTTACCTGCTGCTGGAAGCAGCCTTCATCTTGTATATCATACATGAGCAAGACATAGTATGGGAGTACGTCATGCCCAAAAATGTTCTGCTTTGCACAGTGTCATGAAGTCACTTGTTGGGGTCCCCCCCCTGCCATGGAGCCCTGGGAGAGGGGCCCTGAGGGCACAGACACGGGGTTTCCCCGCCCCTGCTCAGCCTCGTTCCCATTGGTTGGTTTGTGTTCCCTGTGCGGGCAGAAGGACCCTTGGTCCCGTGACTGGAACAGTTCCTCGGCAGAGCCCCGGCCATGCGGCTGGAGAAATAAACATCTCTGAAACATCTAGCAAGAATCTGTCTGTCCATATATATTTCCTTTCCACGGGACTCCTGGTTTGGTATATGCATGTTGCAGGATCCCCACTGCAACATAATGGTGGGGAATTGAGAGCAGAACGATCCCCGATCCCTAAGCGACTGATTTGTGTGAGTAAACCCTGGAAACTTTGGATTCCTCTTCTTGGTTTTGCTTTGCTATTCCATATCTAAACTATGGAGGAACCGTGGGAAGACTCTTGGCTCTCAGAGCCGCATATGGACATTTATCTTAAACTTAAAATGATTCTTGAACAACGATTTGTGAATTTTAGCTTGATTCAAGCTCAAAAAGAACTGAAACACTTCCTGGCATGGTTGTTTAAGAACTTTTTCTATGTTTCTTGGGATTTAATTCTTACCAAGGGCTTTTGGAAAACTGTTTGGACACAGTTAATATTGGAGTCAAAATATATGCCGATGGAAGAATATTTTCGTGAATAGTATTTAGTTACCGAGACTGTTGAGCAATGTCAGCTGTGTCCTGGCGAAGGGAAGCCTGGCGCAGGGACCGTGCGGCCCAGGCCACGTGCACCGAGCGCTCTGCGAGCAGCAGCGAGGCAGTTCCCGCGTGCGGGCGGAGCCACGCGAGCCGCAGTGTCGGTGGCGGAGCGAGGCACAGCGGGACCCGGCGGTGCCCACCCGGCCCTGCGCAGCGCATGGTGGAGCGAGCCCCGGGAACACCCGACCGAGAGGGGCGGCGCGCGGGCGGCGGCTGGTGGCGGTGGTGGTGGAACGGAGCCGCGCCCAGCCGAAAGGCGCGCTGGAGCGGAGCGCGGGGGGATCGTCGCTCGGGGGCCCGGCTGAGACGTGGGTGCAGCGCCCGGCAGTGGCAGCGAAGCTGCGACCAGAGGAGGCGACGCACGGAGAACTGAGCGGCGCGGCCCGGCCCGGCCCTCGCAGCCCCGAACGCGACCCCGGGAAGAGCGCGCAGGCACCAGCAGCCCCGACAATTCCAACACGGGAGCGACCGAAGGAGAGAGCAAAGACGCAGCGAGACAGAAAACAGCAGCCACTCGGAAAAAGGAAAAGATCATAGTAACTAAGATCTCAGGGATAGTAAAATGGTATAATGTTAAGCAAAATTATGGTTTTATAACAAGGTGTGACAACCAGCAAGACATATTCGTGCATAGAACTGCTATTACAAAGAATAACCCTGAAAAATGCATCCCAAGCTTGGGAGATGGAGAGGTAGTGGAATTCAGAATTATACGAGGTAGAAAAGGGTTACAAGCATCGCAGGTCACTGGGCCTGATGGTGTTCCTGTAAAAGGCAGTATATATGCAAAAAATCGTAGTCATGTTAGACAATATCTCCCTTGTAAACCCCCCCTACAGTCTCCCTTTCCTAATCCCACCTTTCCCTTTTACCCTATGTCCTGTTACCCCCAGTGTATTCCCAATCCGTTTTTTCACCCATGGTTTCCCTCACAAAACCATGCCTTTGCCAATTGTTTCCCCAAAAATCCCTTTCCAATGCCGAGTGGGGGATGAAAAGGGAGAGAGAAGAAGTTAAACCCTCTCCTGCCTCAGTTTCCCCACAAAGCATGCTCAGAGAGTCCTGTCTCCCTTCTGTCAGCCCTAAGATGTTCCACAGAATCTGTTTGGACATTTAAAGACTCAGGAGGGTGGCTTGTTTTGTTTTGAAACTGTTCTTGTTATGTTTATCCAGTTGTTTTCATTCTCCTTTTATTCAAATAAAACGGGTGAGGTGTTGGGGGTCCCTCCCCCGCCGTGTAGCCCTGGGAGAGGGGCCCTGAGGGCACAGACACGGGGCTTCCCTGTCCCTGCTCAGCCTCGTTCCCATGGGTTGGTTTGTGTTCCCTGCGCGGGCAGAAGGACCCTTGGTCCTGTGACTGGAACAGTTCCTGGGCAGAGCCCCGGCCATGCGGCTGGGGAAATAAACATCTCTGAAACATCTAGCAAGAATCTGTCTGTCCGTATATATTTCCTTTCCACGGGACTCCTGGTTTGATATATGCGTGTTGCAGGATCCCCACTGCAACAGTCACTGAACCTTATTGCATGTTTAGGATGTTTATAAGGGAAAAATCTGTAATGAACTTCCTTGTGGATAACCGTGTCTAAGTAACTTGGATAAAGCAGGCTTTTGACAAATCACTTTTCCTTTGCTAAGGATTTCTCTATCTAGATGACAGATCAGAGACTTCACCAAATTGCAGCCACATTTTAATCCTCCGGATCCTCGATGAGACGAGTATCCAGGCAACCCTGCATAAAAGCAGCAACAGAAGAAATTTCTCAGCTCTGTAGTCAGACAGAGGAGATCTTTGTAAAGTTGGAATTAGTGTAGATTAAAAATCCAGTTGTGCCTTTTCAGGTCTGTCTGGCTGCAGTAAGGTTGTGTGCAGGAGTCAAGGGATTGTTTTTTCTGCACGACTTGCATGGGCCTCTGCTGAGTGTAGCAAAGTCCTTCCTTTCTGCTCATGCCATCTTTCAGAACGTGAAAGGTGCACTTCCCCTCAGTGTTACTCACACCGTCCAGACGCAGACCTCTTTGCTCCCTTCTCTTTATCCATGGTCAGCAGTAGAGACCTGTGACATAACAGGTCTGTGAACTCCCCCCAGGTTCTGTATTTTCAAACAAAAATTAGGTAATTCTCTGACATCTTAATGGGAATTAGGAAATTCCCAACCATGTGTTCCTTTAGTAATGTCTCTTCATGATACCATAGTGAGAAGCATTTCACACATATACCCACCAAGTGTTTAGAAATACCTAATGCCACAGCTGCCATAGCTTTTTATAATGTTTACTCCATGGAAAAGAAAAATTGTCCTGTTCTTGTGACTACTGTTACACTTCCAAGGGTGACAACAGAGGAACTATTTCATATTTACTTGAACATTATTTAGAGAAAGATTTAGTCCACAACACCTGAGAAATTGTCTCAGAATTTGCACTGATGGATTAAGCCCTGAAAGCTGAATATAACTCCACTATATCACAGGAAAGTATCCCTTAGTTAAATGGTATTCTTTTAAGCTTTGTTGGGAAACAGGACACTGTCAAAATATTTGCTGCTGTTCTAAGTCCCTTGTGAGTAGCACTGTAAGATAAAATGCTTTCTTCTCTCAGCCAACATTCTGATCTAGTGAATTGTCTTATGATATTGTCAGTAATGTAAGATAAAAGAACTGATATAATAAATGGAATTAAGCTTATTTTAAAAATCACTAACAATTTAGAGCATTTGTTCTGTGTTCACAAGAAAAATATTGATTTGACATAACACAAGCTCTAGTCTTGTAAGTTTTGTGAGGAGTAACGGTAGAAATATGCAGTGCAGAAGGCTGATTTCTCTTGCTTGGTGACATTTGCAGCTTTTTGGGAAGCAAGATATTGAGATTGCCTTTCCAGTTGACAAGAAATTGCTTCAGTGGCAGACACCTCCAGAGGATCATCTTATCTCTGACCTCAGGTGGGGGCCATCCATGTCAATCTGTACCTAAGCTTGGAATATTTGTAGTGTCTATGTTAATCAGCCCAGGAGTTCTCAACCAGCTCTTTTGTTGGCTCTTGAAATAAGCAAAGAGGAGCAGAAGCAGCTGAGGAGCAGTCAAGTGTGGCAAGAATGTGCTTGGAAAGCAGGATTGAATCTGTGGTGTGACAGGACTGCTTAGAAAAGTTTGGGACTGTAAAATAGTAAGGAATCATGGCAGAGAGGCTCCTGTGCTGTGAAGAGTGAAGCTGAAGGATGTAGTTTGCAATACCTTCAGTGAGGTGAGGGAGCTCATGGGTGGATGAACAGAGTGGGAGAGGTAGGAAGCGCTGTGGAAAAAAGGCTGTGATGGAGGGAGCAAAGCAGCCATGCTCTGTGTCAGCCATGCTGTGAGGGACACACACAGAGTGATGGGCATTGCAAAGTTGCACATTGTCCCCCTGGCCCTTCTGGATTCTCCATGCTCCAGCTGTCAGTTTAGCAAATTCAGGTGAGCCAGTGGGTTCATGTAGTTCAACCACACCTCCAAACCAGCTAGACATATTTAGTTTGTGTCTTTTACCTCCAGCTGAAGCAGGAAACACACCCACAAGGCTGCCTCATCTATAAGCAGTCTGTAAACAATATGATTATAGCAATAGCAATAACAGAGCTTCCATCCCTACGACAAGTGGAGGGGATGCTGATGAGATCTTGGAGAGTAATTCTACCCTCTATGGGAAGAAATGTGTCTTTTGCTACTAACTTTAATCATCAAAGTTGTCTCAACATGAAAGTGTTCTCATTTCACTGTTTTTAAAGCCTAAAGGGATCCTAATGACAGTCTATAAGATGTTCAGGATAAAACTCCTTTTCTTAGAGGTATGCTGGTAGGAAATTGAACTCGTGGAAAACATCTGGGCTTTTGCTTTGCTATCTAATGGCAAGACAATTCGTAGACTGCTGCAGTTGTCTCTTCTTGGATTCTTTCAGAAGGAGCACATCTACTGTACAACTCATTTTCTACAACTAGAAAATTTTCTTGCGATGTACAGTATTTTTTGTAACAGTAAAACACACGAGAGCTCTGGTAGCTAAATGTGAGATGCAGTAGCAGCTACTACTCTGAGTCTCAGCAAAAGAAGAGATTAGTAAAATGTATAATACATGGAGTGTTTCTCCAAGATGATAAAAAAATGATAGCAGTCGAAAGAAACAAGTTGCAAGACTACAATCTGCAATCTAATCCTATAAATATCTTGATATATCTAGTAGAACAATTCTCATCTATGTCTTCATTAAAAAAAACCCCAAACATTTGGAAGCAGCAACATTAATGAGAAAATAAAGTCTTTCTTTAAAGAACTGGAGTTATTTTCTTCTATGCAATAAAGAAATAAAGTGTCATCAGGTTTGTTTACATATTTGCAAAAATTAAAAATGCATATGTTCAGACAGTCTAACAAATTTATTTTTGCATATTTGTTAGCATTAGAAAGATTTCTAAAAATGATTGTTCTTATCTTTCAGAATGTGCTAAATAACAAATATCTTGTATTCCTTTTACAAAGTGCTCATTTACTTTCTATAATAAGAAATAATTGTGTATAAAAGCTGAAGAATGTGGATGTCTAAAGCTGCAGCTGGTCCCTTTCTGATTTCATCTCATACCTCACTGTACCTGGAGTTCACTCTCTGAGGTATCCATTTTCTCTTTTCTAATACTCCTATCAAACATATTTTTTGCAACAATTGAGGCATAATCTCACAACTTCTATGTACTATTTAGCAAATTCTGTCCCCCGTCCCTGCCCCTATATAATCATCTGGAAAAAAACCCCTATTTTCAATTTTTGCACTGAAGTCCTTTTTATTCTCTAAACAGTGATGTCACTCAGCCCAGGGCTGGTTAGTGACAGATCTGTGGAAAACCAGATCAGTCAGCCATGAGGGTCTCCAGGAATGAAAGGTGTCTTTGTGTGTGAGAGGTGTCAGTGCTAAACCATTAAATCTGTGCATTAGTACTAAAGAATAAAAAAGTTGATTTTGTCCTTCTTACCTTACAGCAATTCAGCAGCTTTTAATGGCAGAAATATGTGATGTTATTTATTAGCTCCAATAACCCAGGGGTTCTTTTTCATTTTAGTCAGCAAGCTGTGAATCACCCACTGGGCATCTGACAAGTACTGCAGGACTTCAGGGACTTAAGACAAATTAGACTCAGTTATTAGAGTCTCATCTTAGAATGTGTGTTTGTTTATAGGCTACTTAGCAGCTATGAGTGCAGATTTACCAACTGAAAGTTATTTTCCATGTATATAAAACACAAATTTGCTAAAATAGACTGGTAAATGAAGTTAACTCCTGGAATTACTCTAACTACTGAAAGGCAAAGTCTGTTTAATTGTGGTAATGAGATACTTGATGAGCATCAGGGCACTTCTTGAGGCATGAGTGTTTTAATATCATGAGTATGTCAGCTGGAATGCCATGCCCTTGAAGCATAAAGAGTATCTCAAGACATTTGCTGTTTTCTTTTGCTTTGCATTGCACAGAAATTCTTTCTCGTGACAATGCTTAGGACTGCAAAAGGCCTAGACTCTTCTAGAAAGTTCATTGGTGAGCTTGAACATACTAACAAACGTTTTTTGTGTCACCATTTCATATTTAAGGACTACAAAGCCCCAAAAATTTTGGTTTTGCAAGTATAAAATATTTTTAAACTGTAATTTATTATTAAAATGATAATATTTTAAATGAACAAATAAAAATTAATGTGACTGTTATGTTTGTTAAACTTTCCTTTGTGTGGCTTTTGTAGATCAGTGGATTCAGAGAGGCATCTTCTCAGGATCTATGAATTTCCTAAGCAGCTGATCACTCCATGGTGTCTGCAGAGTAGGTGCTGCTAGACATTACCACAGTAACAGCTTCATGGCAACTGGAATTCCTACGGATACACAATACAAAGCTTTGTATTAAAATCATTCCCTGCAACTTCTAAATGGCAATTGCCTAATTACAGTGTTTCTTGTGCCCAAAATAAAATAAACACTGAAGATTTTAATTATACTAAACACAAAAAAACTTGTTAAGGAATGTCATTTTCCAGATATAATTACTATTGTGTATTTTAAGACTGTACCTACAAACCACCATGAACGGTGGCTTTCTCCTGCTAGTCAGATAAGAGGGAACACTTGCAACTTCACATACCTTCAAAGGCAAGTGTCAAACAAAACAATAGTAGAGATACAGGCAGAAATTATGCAAACATTGAAGAAACCAGTGTAAGAAATACTGGAGGTTTCTGTATGACATACCTGCTATGCCTTTTTCTAAGCAGAATTCTGTATGCCAGGAATAACAGAAGTTTGGGTCTTCCAAGTTATGTGACTGCATGGAGGAATAAGGATCCTTATTGCAGTCACAGTCACATTTTAGACTGATAACCGTGACTGGGAAACAGTGCTAGAAGCTATGCAGAAACAGCAGATAACAGCAGAAACAGACATAAATGTCAAGCTTTGCATTTTCATTTTGGCACATAAAGAACAGTAATCCTTCACTCAGTGTCCCAGTGACAAGATTTATTGCATATATTGCAGACCACCCAAAATGCTTTGGGATTGCAGTATTCGGAGAAATAGCAGATGAGAGATCTCAAGTGTATGAGTAAAGTAGTTGAGATATTGGATTTAGGTTAGACATTGGGAAATAATTTCTAGCTGTAAGGACAGATGGGTGCTGGAATTCATTGTGTGCATAATTGTGCAAGGTCTCTCACTGGGGACATCTGCAGACAGGTTAGAGAAATGTCTGCCAGAAATTGTTTATGGAAAGCTGAGGGTCCTGTTACGGGGAAGGTGGATGGCAAATATGATACTGCCAGGTTTATTCTGTGAATGATTTGGGGATGTCACATACAGAAAGCTAACAAAGGGAAATAGGGGTTTTTTTGTGTTCTATTTATGGACATATTAAACAAGTGTTTGCCAAACTCTGTATTCAAAATATTGTTGGCCATTGTGAACCATTGTGCAATCCTTCTTTACGGGAACAATTATAAAATATTTGTAGTGGTGGTTCTAGTGTTTAAGCCTCATGGTGGCACATGCCACTCATTTTACCAATATATTCCTCTTCAATGGATCCCAGAGCTCTCTCATTAAATGTGCTGTCCACTGCTTATTTTAAGGAAAATTTGGAAGATTCTCACTTAGTTAAACCCCCCCACAGGTAATGTATCAAAAATTATATAATTTCCTCAATTGTAAAATATTTCTTTCTCACCTTTTAGCTTTCAAAGTTTACAGCCCATGATATTCACTTCATGTTTCCATATCTGAAAGTACTGTTGAACTTTCAAATGTCACCAGTCTATCAAATTATGTTAATTCTGACCCATAAATTGGTCAGTTTACTCCAAAAATTCATCATCCATATTAAATTTCTTGAAAAACTCATATAAAATTTGAGTTTTCATGAAAATGTAAAGTAGAAATTACACAGGGCCACTTTGCACATCTCTCTTGAGACAATCTGCTTCTATTACCTGAAAGCACCACAAAAATTCCTAGGTGTGATTTGACTCTATTCTTGGGGAGAATAAATCACTCAAACAGTTCCTATGAAAAGTTCTACTGATTTTATGTCCATTTAAGTGAGATGGAAATCATATGGTTCAGCTGTGTCACAAATTAAAAAAATAAAGTAAAAATATGATTATAACTACAACTACCATTGGTAGTATACAACTGGTATGCAACAACCTTTGGAAAAATATACCTTTATTATCATGGAATAATATATTCAAATAATAAATTGAGTTGGAAAATACCTATAGAAATCATC
Source organism: Corvus kubaryi (assembly GCF_017639235.1). Taxonomy (NCBI): domain Eukaryota; kingdom Metazoa; phylum Chordata; class Aves; order Passeriformes; family Corvidae; genus Corvus; species Corvus kubaryi. The sequence goes on along the minus strand of NW_024581137.1, from coordinate 47,987,500 downwards.
ATGTCCAACTCCTTGCTCCTTTCAGGACTACCTGTAAACAAAGCAGATGACTGAGAGCATTGTCCAGATATTCCTTTGACTCTGGCAGGCATGATGTTCTGACCACTTCTTTGAGGATCCTGTTTTCAGTTACCAACCATGCTCTCAGTGGAGAACCTTTTCCTAATAACACTTTCATCTGGTGTCTCTACTCATAGAGGTTCCCTGACATTCAGATGTTCCATTGTGGGAGAGGTGTTACCACAGCCAAATGCTCTTCTGTAGCTAATTTAAATACACAAAACAGTAAGAACCTTTGCATGTTAAATTCTTCTGACCTGAACATTCTTGTCATAGGTGTGTATTCAAAGCCTGCAGATTGACCTTTTCCACATGTCATGACAAATATGTGGCAGACTTGCAGTTAAATATAATTTTGTAGTGCCCATAGCCACAACAAAGAAAGCTGATACTCATGACAATGGCTAGCTTCTCTTGAATGCTTTTAAAAAGCAGACCTGCTCCAGCTGTCTGAAAGCTCACTAATGTGCAGCTAATTACATGCTTTTCAGAAATGTCAGTCAGCCTTTTAGTCTTTGCAAAAGCTCTATCAGTGGCAATATGTATAAAAGACAAAATGAGACAGAAGGTGACCAAAGTCCTTTAGAGACATCTTCTTAAAGGAAGTAAAAGGACACAACTTGATAGTCACTGATGACATGTTTGCAGCACAGCTAGCCAAGATTATCTTCTTTGACCTTTGCATTTATCTTTTATATTAACCCTGTACTTTTTATACCAACCCTATCAATTAACATATAGTTATTTTTGTAGTTATAATATACATAATCAGAGAATGAAAGGCTGGTTTATTGTCTTGCTTTGAATTATATGTACTGGCCTCAGAAACAGCCACTTACCTGCTTTAGACACTGTTGTTTAGTGCTTAGTAAATGGCAAAGGAGGTTCATGAAAGGTGCTGTGATTGATTGCAGGAAATGGTCTTCTACAAAAGCAATATTAGTCTGAGGATATGTTGAGATCTGGTATAGATGGGAGATGGTTGCCTGAGAGCTGTAGGGCAAATCATAAACTTGTGTTTTGTGAAGAGAAACAGAATGCTGGTACACTATTTTTGCACAAAATATCCTTATCTGTTTAATAGAAATTGTATTCCTAAAACCTGGCTCATTGCTCAAATGCAATTTTAAGAATGAGGAATAGCTGTAGATAAAGACTAAAAGTATATGATCTTGAATTTTGTTAAAAGATGTGGATTATGTACTGCTGTATGAATACAGAATAAATTTAGCATGGGAATTATACAAAAGTTAGAAAAAAATTGGAAACTTGTTCCACCAATCATATTCACTTTACTGAAATTTAAATTTCCTATTTTTCCCCACAATAATTGCTACTTTCTCCCTGAATTCTCCACAAGGAACACTAGGCACAGTGGCTGTTTCACCAGGATTTTGAGGTGATGTCACACAGGCAGAATCTGTTTCTCTTTTATGCCAGACCCTCTCACTAATATGATGGAAAATACTGTACTATGTATGTTGCCCTGCCATGGTATTCAGTGAAGGAAAAATACCATCTCTTATTGCTAAATATGACCAACAGGGAAAGATGTAAGACAGGGGAGAACCCAATCCACTTTTGTTAGACCAGGCATTCCAGACTCCTTTTGATATGTTCATTACAGCAGTCTTTACAATCACTGTTTGCTTTTCTTATTGCTGAGAGGAGGATTTTCTCCCTGGTGATTGAATATATCTGTCTCCAAGGTACCCAGTGCTCCTTCTGGCCAACATTCAAACTTGGTGCTATAAGCAAAGTTCCAGTCTCAATTCCAGTCACTCAGCAGCAGTTCACAGGTAAGGTCAAGAAATGTGTGAGATACATACAAAATGATGGGGACAACACAAACTGGCAGATAATGGAAAAATATAAACCACTATTTTCTAAAGGTTCTCTATATATCAGCTGAGTACCGGTAATGTCTATGGAAATCTTAGTGAGAAAACCTACCTATGAGGAAATAAAGGTCAAAGATGACATCTAGCCTGTGGTACTAAGAAACAAGGAAGATGGTGAGCTCCATATATCCATTAGAAATGTTAGGATAATTGCTATTTAAAAGCCATGTAAAAAGTTACTCATAATGTCATTTCCATTCTCTTTTTTCATAAGTCAGCTGTACCTTTCACCTTACAATAAATATATTCACAGAAATAAATGGGTAAAAAGACATTTTTCTCTTCCATAGAAAAATGTAGATGACAGCTTACCTTTTACCATTATAATCTCTCTCTTAATTTTTTCACTAATAATGTCATGGAGAAATATAGGACAGAAGAGAAACAGACTGTTTTTATTTTCATGTGTGCCACTTCAGCTCAAACTGCAAGCGTAACAGTAAAATAAATGAGGGGAAGCTAATGATATTCAGTTTTCCACAGCTGTAACAAGTCCTGAAGTCTTATTGCAGCTGATATGCTTCTTTAGGCAAAGTAGTACCTAGTTCTCTCAGACTGCTGTAAAACTGGCCTGTCTGCAGAGACTTCTAGAGAGCTGCCAACTTACACTGATTTAACTGAGCTCAGAATTAGAAACAAGGAAGGGCAGAGTTGTCCTTTCCCATCTCCCACGTTATGCTGTCATGTCCATTTCGCCTTCCTCCCCTGCTGCACCCCCTACAGTGATAATTTTATTTAAGTTAAAGAACAAATTCGTGAAAATTAAGAATTCCTGATTCTCACTTATATGAGAAGTTTTTTCATTATAATGAAATTGAGAAGGTAAGATCAAATTCCCAAAAGCAAATATCTGAATCCATGACACTGAAAGGATTGTGCTTCTCCTTGCCTAGGTTGTGATAATTTTTGGGGATTGATACAATTCAAAGTTTGGCAATACATGATGCAAAGTCTTGTTCAAACTCTGCTTTGTAGCCAGTTCTTATGTCTCAATAGAAAAGTATGTGCTGAGAGAAGAGAGATACATGACTTTTGTTCCTTAAATCTTAAAGCTTTTGGGAAGTGATTTTCACTTAGTTGTTAGTAAGTTACGAAGACATGCTCAGATCTTGTGATCAGTGACTCAGTTTTATCACTTAAATAAGGTCTGAATTTAGGCTGTTAAAGAAAGCACATTTTTATACTTAGAGACTCCAGTGATGGAACTACTGGTCTCTTTTCTATCATAAAAGCCTCTGTGGCAATTCACAGAGAAAACTTCATTAGCCTGAATTGTCAGAGAATGCTCATACCCTAGTTACAGATATCACTTCTTATTTTGGTTGATGCTGAGAGACTGTGATCCTTTTCTTTTCCTCCTGGGAAATCTTCCTTGTAAAGTAAAACTTTAAAGTCAAAGCCACCAAAATTTTAGAGTTGAGAGTGACAAAGTGGCAGTTCTTTCATCTGTAGAATAAGAAGTTGATGGTTAGAGATAACCAAGAAAAAAACCACAGCCCATAAACCAGAATCAGAGTGATCAGCCAGCTACCTGAAATACATCTGTCATTGGACTCCTAAAGATATGCCAAGGTACAGCTTCACTGCAGCCTCCTTCCACACCACAAAACAGCATAGAAGGGGCTAGAAAAGCCAGGATTCATTAATGAGAAACACTCAAAAGTAAAAAGGTTGCATGAGCTCATTATATTTACCTGTAATTTTCCTTCAGTGGTAACTGGAGTCAGGATGAAGCTTTAAGGGAAACCAGCTTAATGCCAAAGTGTGGCTGGAACTACCTTCTGTAAGCTACAGTCGCAGACTTTTTATCAGAGCAGCTCAACAAATCAAGAGCACCTGGTTAGATAGAGTCTTGCCCAGAAATGGGCTAAAGAAAATGGAAAATAAAGATAAGCAAGAATTGTGATATTATGCCATTAAACCCTTTTTTGCGCTCTCAAATAGAGGCCTGATACAAAGACAATGAAAATAAATAACCACAAATTAAGTGCTCATTTCCAAGAGATGGAAATTGATGCAGTATAAAAATCAAGTCACTGACTGAAATAATTTGGAGGTACTTACAGGTCATCTAGTGAAGGATTTTTATGTTTTTTTTATCTACTTTATGGCGACTTGTACATCAGCATTTTTGCATCAAATGACAGGTGCCAGAATTTGATTCTTTCCTCTTCTGTTTCATAAGTTCCAAAATAATAAAAATAATTTCCTGCCCTTCTCTATTGTTCCATATGTGAATGACAGTTTCCAAGAATGAGATTTCAGATGTTTTGAGCCTCTTGAGTGTCATAATCCAGAAAGCTGTATCATCACCTAACACACCCTGTTCATCATTCTCTAGTTATTAGAAACAAGGTCCTGCTTAGCTGACATATTTCTGCACACCTTCCCACTGCTAAAGAACTTCTGAATGGTTTAGGAGAAGGGGGAGGACACGAATGTTTTTCACACTGCAGGTATATCCAGGATCTTGCATAATTCTTGGCTTCAAGGGCTGTAAGTGAAAATTTTTATGCAAACAGCTTCCTTTCACGTGATGATCAGAGCTGAGCTCTGTCTTGGGAGCTGGCTGAGCACAGCTGCCAGGAGTGAGAAGGCTGTTGAAAGTGCCTACAGAAGCAGTGAGAGGATAAACGATCTGGAAACAAATGAAACTTCCTCTGTGGTTGAAAAACAACAGCCTGAGAGGAAGCGGATGAGGGAGCATCACACTTAGAAATGAGGCAATGGTGGCAGAAGCTCTGGGTGAAAGTGGCATTTTCTCTATGCTGGGATGCACTAAGTCTCTGGCCAGTATTTCTGTTTTCTGGTGAAGTCCAGCTCTGCATGACTTCTTTGAAATAGAAATCCTTGTTCTTAGAGGTAAAGCATCAACAATATCAGGAAATGTGCAGAAGTTCCACACCCCCATTTATGCTTTCATCCATGTCATGTTATTCAATTCCTTGTCACACTTCTGAGATGCTTTCTTGGTCTGGGTGGGGGAAATACATCAGGCAGCGTGGAAGACTTCTCCCTTATGTCACTTCTTGCAGCACAACACAGCTGCAGTAGGTATAGCACAGCAGGCAAATTGCAAATATGATTCCCACTGCTACACTGAACTTGGAATGTGTGAAAATCCTTTGGGATAGCTATTAGTGGAAGTAGATACAGTAGGTTTTTTCCTCAATGAGAGGAGTCACTGCAGTATATTTCAGATGATTCCCAACAAAGCTAGAGGAAATGACACAGGGAGAGATAATTTAGAGGAAAAAAATTTTGCAGCAAATTCCAAAAAGTTTATGACTTTAATGACAGAAGTGAGTACAGTTCAGATTTAGACTTTTTTTTTTTTTAATCTAATGCTTGCATTTTCTTTCCTTTCTTTTTTGATGTCAAAGATGGCTCTGTTTTGAGCAGGAGATTGGACTAGACACTTTGATGTTCCTTCCCACCAGGATTGTTCAATGACAAATATGTGTTGACAACTATTTTTTTTCCTGAATATGTTGTATTGAGGATGTTGAAAGATCAGCTGACTGCCTCCCACACAGAGCAAGTGTTTAGCTATTTTGACTGATCCCACTCCCGCTGCCCCAGTCATCATTATGATGCCCACATTAGCCCAGCAAATGAATTTCTGTTCCCAATTCTACTGAGCTTTCCTCTTCCTCATGTGGGACAGAGTCCTGACCCTTTTCAGACCAACTCACTCAATTTAGGTACACCCTTATCAATAACATTTTATTTTATCACTAGCTTTTTTTCTGCTCAGGGGAAAGTGAAGTTGTGAATACAGAAACAGGAATAATTTCTGAGCCTGATGAGCAGAGAGGCAGCATCACTGATAACCATCAGATTGTGGGAACAGGGCTAGTGCCATCTTAGCCACACATTGTCTGAAATGTTTATACTGAGGTGGAAAAGGGAAAAAGAAACACTGCAAACTCATCCTATCAGTCCCTGAGTTCTCCTGCAGAATACTGAGTGTTCAGAGTTTCCATACCACCTTACAAATTTTACTCAGCTTTTTTCCAAGGCTGCAAAGTCTGTTTCACTTGGCTACATAAAAAGGCCATCTGATCTTGACAGTCACTACACCAGAAGGGTTTGTAAGTGATTTGTGCAGCCCACAAAGTCGTTATGGATGCACAAGGAGGACTGAACCACACTGTGAGCCCAAGCCCCACTTACAGCCCAAAGGCTTATCCTAATAGCCATAGAGCCACAGTGCAGAAAACCCAACTGATTTTGCTGATATGAAATAAGGCCCTAGAGCTTGCTAACCCAACTTTAGCCTAAGGTTTAATTCCTTTTTCCAGCTCTGTCACACCAGTAACAACCATTCCCTCTGCCCTCCTCAGCTATAGCAGCAAAAGAAAGAGCTGTAAATCAACTTCCCTTTGGACACATTTCTGTTGAAGGGAATTTCCCTCTATTATTATAACACTCCAAGAAAAGACTGTGCAGTGTGAACTTTTTAATAAAAGTGATTTTTACTTAAGACACTTGTTAAAACAGATGTTAAATTTCAAACATTTTTGAGCACTGTTTCATTTCTGTTGCACTTGCATCATTAAGTTACACACAGTGAGGAAAGGGAAGCCACACCACAGGGACTGTGGTGTGAAGCCCTGGATTGCTTCTGGAAATATTCCTTCTTGCACAAAGCTCAGCTGTCTTTCCAGTAAAGCTCCAAAGTGTTATTTGAATGGAATTAAATTCAATTATTTTATAATTAACTTCCACTCAAGTTAGGAATTCATTAGCTTTAGGAAAAAACAAGGACAGTTATACAACCCATCTAACAGAGCTGTTCCACACAGCACACTATTTAGCACAAAGCACAGGTTAATTTTCTAGAATTTTCATACCATGACTTTTAATATTTTCTGTGGTATATGCTGGAGTGTACAATTTCCAGGTCTTTCTAAAGAGGTATTATTTTTATTGTAGCTTGTATGGTAAAATGAATGAAATTATATCAGCTTCCATAAGCTTATCTAAAAGCACTATTAAAGGAGATTAGTATATTGCAAATGGAGTAAGAGAGGAAAGATGAACTGTGAATTTGCCTCCTGTATCAGGCTGAAGGACATCTCTGAATAACATTATAACTCATTGCTGTAGGAGTTGTGACTGTGGCCTTTGAGAGTACTCAACAGCCCAAACAGCAGACCTAATTTTGTCAAATGCTTAGAGATGCACTGTTAAAGCTATCTGAAGTTATCTATCTTTTTTCCCTCTTTTCTTTTTTTTTTCTTTATTAAATGGAGGGAGAATCTTTGCTGAAAAACTCTTTGCTTAAAAAAAATACTAAGAAAGTTACCCTTTATTTAAAACAAGTAAAAACTTGTTTTTCATATTTTACATAGAAAGGTTATTTCCATATTTGATTTATTTGTTCTCACGGTGAGAAAAAGATCACTTAGATAGCAATTTTAATGTAATAATGTGATAGTAATTTCTATGAAAGTGTGAAATATGGAAATAAGTTTTTAAAAAATCAAAACAAACACTTGTAACTTTATATATTTCTATCTGCTAAAGTCTCTCCAAAGATTTTTACTCTAAAAAGAGTACTGAGTTCTTATTGTAGTTTAAGCCTTATATGATGTTAATCTACTTTACCTATGACTGTGTTGATTCATAAATTCCCTGCTTTGCACATATATAAGGATTTTATTCTCTTTGGGGTCAATGGAGATTATGTGTCCTTTTGTCAAGAAGGACTTTAAAAATCTGTGAAAAAGTTCCCCTTTGAGAGTTTTTGAAGCATTAGACTGTTTATTTTCTGGGGTTTTGGTCATAGTAACTGCCTGTGCAGATTTCAGAAATATTGCAGATAGTTCAGCTTCTGATAGTTCAGCTGTGGTTTTGGATATTTTACTGTGGATCTGAATTTCTAATAGGTAAGTACTACCTGGGAAATGAGGTTTTGTGGCCTCTCCATGGTAACTCAAATAATGCTTTCCTCTCGTACATTCCTGTGAATTTCTATCTGAATGCCATGTGTGAGGGAATTTGGCAGAATAGAAATGGCCTACCTAAAATAAAGGGGGGCATTTAGGGAGTCTGCAGATTGCATGTCACTGATTAAAAGGGTTCTCTATGATCTGTCTGTAGCTGAGTTTCACAGCCTACCTCACATGTCATTGCTGGAAACCAACTTACCCATTCTTGACTCATACACATGCCAGAAAATACCAGTCGCAGCTGCTTTCTTTAGTTCCTGCCTTTTTGATGGGAGCAAACTCCACTGACAGATCTACTCGATAGAACTAGAAATCTGCCCAACAGCTACATCCACCTACCATCCTCTGCTGTCAGCAACAAAGGGACTAGTTCCCTTTCTCTGTGAGTGCAGTGGAACAGGGACCACGTTTCCCAAATGAGACTTTTTGTCTCCAAAAAGCACACAGCAAAAAGATAGACACATGAAGGAATCAAAGAAGAAGATTCTGAAAAGCAGGTGTTTTAATGCTTTGTGTGGAATAGGTAAAAATGGAGTAAATCAAGGAGCTGAATGGCATCCCTACTCCAGAGTTGTAACTTTGCAGGAATTTTCAGATGACAACCTGCTCTGTAATTTGACAATCAAAATGCTTATTATTACCTAGAAAACTCCAACAACAATAATATTCTAGGCAGTCTTAATAAATGTTATTTTAATTAAAAGAGATTTCTACTCTTTCTGTGTGCTAATTAAATTGAAAGAGAACTCTGACAATTCCAATTAGCATTTACCACAAAATATATATATATGTAAATATAACAGAAGGTAAATACTGATTTGAAAAAACAAAATCCTACCACAGTAGCACAATTAGACACAACATTGTTGCCAAACTTTTCTTACCTAAAGTAAGTCATCAGCAATGTATAACAGATACTGAAAGTATATGTGAAACATCTAAAAATAAAAAACAAGCCATGCAAAGAGAATACAAACAAAAAATTTGAAACACATTCACAATTAGAATATGGTGCAGGACATTTCAAAAATGTGGATTTATTTTTGTTCTGGATCTGAAATTAATTTTCAAAGCAACTGATACTTACATTAATTGAATTAATAGAATCATATCTAATATTTGGGAAGAGAATAGTTAACCTTTCGTGGAAATGCTCTGGAACTTTTGAATTCTGAAAGCACATGGAGGCACTTCAGGCCCTAAAACAATAAGAGAAACCTGTCAATCCTACTGTAAAGAAGCATGTTGAGGACGATGGACAGCAAGGTGCCCGGCTTATTCTGGACACCAATTTCTGGCCTTGCCTGGCAAGGCCAACAGTGACAGTACAGCTTGATCACCCCGTGCAGATCTTAACTGGAATAGTTTAAGTTAAAAAATGCCATTAATGGTCTGCAGAGCACATCATGCTCCCAGTCTGAAAACTCAGACATTTCACGTTCAACTACCCAGAGAGGAAAATTGGGATAGCTTTATTGCCCTGAACTGGATTGGGAAGCACTCCTCTATTCTGATCTGGTGATACCCAAAAGAATGTATAACCACTGGGACATAATAGTAGGACAATAAATTCCATCCTAAATTGTCAGCAGAAATTCCTTTACCATACAGACATTTTTGCTGACAAACTATAGGGCTTAAGAGGAGTTCCTCATGCTCTCCCCTGGGTGTTGCCTGGAGTAGCATTTGTGTTTTCTTCCTGGGCTCTTCCAATACACTGCAATGCTCACCTCACCTATCATGCTGTGGCCACTGTTATGGATATGATTTAGATGAGCCTACACTTATCCCAATTAATAAAGCATGGAAATGTAGGATAAGGAAATGACAGCCAAATTTTTATTTATATCACCTAACCTTTGTTTGTCCTTTAAAAGGGCTCTGCAGAATCACTGGAATAAATTATGTTTATTGTGGTCTGTGCTGCATGATATTATTATTTTTTCTCTGGTAAATAACTTAGATACTGCTACTGAACAGACAGACATACTTTGTGTTAAGTAGAACACTGAGACAGGTAGAAGAAATTTTGAGAAACTGACACTAATTACTTCTATCATATGTGTTTCTTAATATATTGAATTATTTTTCCATTAACCCCACAGGAATCCTATTTTATGAGTCATCAATGGCCAGGAAATCTCATTTCTAAAGGACTAGAGCCAGTGCTGCTGAAGACACCCAAGAGTGTGTCAGATCCTTTCCTAATGGAGAGCAAATGCTCCCACAATAAAAGGACAGACAAAAAAGAATTAAGGACAGCATGGTGAGAGGGGAGAAGACAATTCCCTGCTTCCCACTTAAGTAGTACTAAACAGGGTTTATGTCCTACATTTTGTTTATTTTTGATGGTTCCTTGGTGGCTTGACACTAAGTGGAACTACCTAAGCTTGGTAAACAAGTGAAAATTTAAAGTATGAGCTTTTATTGCCGTTACTTAAATAATCTCCTTGGTGCTGATGAGGATATTCCTCACATAGAACTGTTCTCTGGACTGTGGTCAAACTATGGGTCAGAAAGCCATAACCTTCAGGCCTGGGCTTTTTGGTAAGGAGATCATTATTGATCACTACCGTGATTTTCCACTTGCTTTCTCTTGAGATTCAATTGCATTTATGTAGAAAACCTTTGCTAATTGTGATGTTTTGCTAACTGAGTGGATCTGAAACTTTGTGCTTCAAAACCTCCTGTCCAAGACCGATTTTTAAATTCCTCCTTCCGTAAGTTGCCCCCTCATGGTAATAAAGATATTTCCTCCTTTCAGAGAAAAAGTAGAAGCTACTTAGATTCACCTTTAAACTCCAGTCACTTTACATGTGCACCAAGGATGGGTAAGATTTGCACAGACATATTTAGTGGGTGATTTGGATCCATGGGTCCAGCAACCATCCTCCTTACTCCCTCCTCTCCCTGAAAAATATGGGGAACCACAGTGCATAGGACTGTGCTCTGTTCAAGACACAGATGCAAATTTGATGGCTGCTACTAACAGACCATTTGGGGTTGGACTACTTGATCCACCACTTGCATGACCAGACAGGTTGTCCACCAGCTCTTCCACTGTTTTTTTAGCACCCTCCCTCTCTCCCTGCTTATAAACAAGTGTACATTCCAGGAAGACTCAAAGAGCAGTGGCCTACTGCAGAAAGTGGAAGTTTTCATACACCCCCCAAAAAAAAACAGTGATAAGGACATGTTGGCAAAAATACACCCACTGTTATTAATAATTACTAGTTTAAAAACCACAAGTTTGTTTATTATAATGAATCCATTTTTGTTCTTTGCAAGGACCATAGGTGACAGCTATAGAACGTTCATCAGAAAACTCACTAACCTGCTCAACCACAAAAACGCCTCACATATTTTTGCATGGCTTTAAGGAAAAGAGAGTAAAACTACATATAAATTATCAACTTTGTTAAAAGAAGTGTAATTCTTCATTAATGAGCAGAAAACCTCTTTATTTTTTTTTATTTGCACAGCCAAAAAGAGTTTATACTCTCCTTAACCCTCTCATACCACAAGCCTGAGGGATTTCCCAGCACAAAAGACACTAATCCCACACCAATGGCAAATGTATCAGCTCACTGTATTTAAACTATCTTAAACTGCAGAAAAGAGGATTTAGGTTAAACATGAGAACAAACTCTCAAACCTATACATGGGAGAGGCTTGCTCAGGAGGCTGTGACCTTTCTAACATGGGTACTTTCTAAAATAAAGTAGGAAACTCTGTCAGAAATTACACAGCAACAGCTGATCCTCCTTCAGCAGGGAGAATTAACTTGCCGAGCTCCCTTCCAGATCAATTTTCTACGATTTTTGTTTTTTTTAATAGTGATATTCTGCTAGGTTACTTACAGTATAGATCTTTGCCATGAGGAAAAAAAGAGAATTATTCTAAAACTTTTAGGATATAGAAATCGTTCCTCTAACTGTAAAAAGCCCAAACAACAAACCCCACACAGTTCTGGAAACTAAAGTAATAGTTTAGTCTGGGTTATGGCTGGATTGTAAACTGCAGAGAACTCAGAAAAAGGGAGGTAAGTAGTTACTAATAATGTAACTATTCAATACTGACTTGGTGATCCTTGTGGGTCCCTTCCAACTCAGGATATTCTATCGTAGAAGCATCTGGAAGAAAGAACATGTGACTGCCTTTGTGAAGACATTTCTCTCTTTAATCCTTTCTTTTGTTTCTACTTTACGCTGGACTATGAAACAATGTCAAGCAATTCTAAAAGTCTACCCACTTCCTTATCAATGTAGACTTGATGAGGAGTTGATTCCTTTTCCTGTTAAGTTAGAAACAGTTGAAAAATCTGAGAAACAGGGCTTAGAGAATATAACAAAAACCCTAAAATACACGTGGCAAAAGTCATACTTTGCAAAAAATTGACATTACATATTAAAGAAAATTTTCTTTAATTTTTAATCTCCCTAATTTACTGATTTTTGAATTTGGTAATAATAGATCCCACCTGAAGGCAAGGAGGTAGACAAATGGCCTTTTAAAATCCCTTCCAGCAGTACTGTTTTAATACTTTGAATTTACTGACTAACTAGTTCCTATTCCCTGTGGAGCAAAGACCTTATACATTGAATTACACTTTGATCCTGGATGTTAACCAGTTTAAAGTAAATGAAAAGGTGCTTGCTAAAAAGGTTTGGCCACTACTGCAGGTTTTTCTCTCACTAACAATAAAAGAAATATATTGCTATACAATCTATGTTGTAAGCTAAAGAAATTAGTTACTAAAACTTAGTAACATAATTAAGCAATAGGCCCTGCTGTTGAAAGGACAGATAGCAAGGAGAGTTATACATGCTGAAATATGTTTATGGCACATAAAGTTGCAATGTCCTATACTGTTTCATAAAACCTTGAGAAGAATGCGTCTATTTTTCTGCAAGGGCAAGATTATTTTTCCTAATTAATTTAAGGTTTTCATGTTAAAAAAAAAAATCTTAGAAGTTTCTGTTGCTTAAAGCTTATGATATTTAAAATCTGGATGCCCTCAGAACATGAAATGAGAGCAGGACAATACACCACTCTTTCCAAGTTACTCATGACAATGGATAGGACAGGTACCACAGAACCACTGGAACTGTCAGATGAGGACTCAGTAATGCTTTTCATCAGGCAAGATGATGACCTTGTCCATTTTATCAATTTCAGTGATTTAGCAACAGCAACCATATTTTTAAAGCAAAATTTGACAAAATGCTTTTGGCTCAAGGAAGGAGAAAATAAAGATTCACAGATAACTTTTATTTATTATTACTAGATGATCTTTAAGGTCCCTTCCAACCCAAGCCATTCTATGATTCTACGATTCCATGATTTATTTATGCTATGGAGTATCAAGTTCTCTTGCAAGTCCTGATGCACTGTTTTGTTTTCTAAATAAAATGAAGGCACCAAAAAATTCCATCTCCTTGGAAATACTATTACTTAAAAATATTTTCTGAATTTGGAGTAGCAGTGGTACCATAAATATCCTTAGAATATTTGTGCTGGGCAGAAGGAGTACATGTCACAGCCTAGAAATAGAGCATTTTGATTAGTCTGCTTATGTTAAGAATTAGGGAAGATTTAGTTAAAAAGCAATGGTCCAGCAGCGAGCTGAAGCCAGCTTAGTTTTGTTCTTTCTGCAGCTGAAGCAGGGATCTCTGCTAGGTTTGGGATTTCCTACCATCATTAAGAAAGACTGAGTGAACACGAGCTCTGAGAGGAGGCAGCCAGCTCCAGCACTGCAGGTGGACAGACTTCCAGAAGAAGAAAGCCTCTAGTTTCCAGGCGCTCTGCTGTCCACAAAAAGGTTTTTCCCTTCTGAAGAATATTGTAACAGAACCACTTCAGCCATCACATTTTCTTGATTCTGGGCTCTTTCTAACACAGGTGATTTAGAGTGCCAAAAAAGGCTTATGATCAAATATGAATGCAATTTTGATTAAAAGCACAGATCAAATTAGAAGACAGAGAAATCCCTTCAAGCAATACCTGTGAAAAGTTCTTTATCTTTGTGGTTAAATATGTTTACAGACAGTTTATATCCTTTTTTGCTTTTGAACTAATTAAAAGGAGAAGTTACGGGAGAAAGTGTCTGCAATAGTCTTCCAATACACATCCCATAAAAAAAGGTTTTATTTCATATCCAAAAAATGGGATTTTTTTGTATAGAAATTTATTGGGTGGTTGTTTGATAGTGAGATGGGGAAATGAAGAAAGGCTCTTAGTTTTATCCTTAAACATTTGATCACCTTGTTCTACCTGGACCACTGGACTGGGTTACTTGTAGTAAACAAGTGGGTGCAATTATCTTATTCTTAAATCAAACATCCCTTTCCTGAAGGACTTTATTTTTTCTCTGTTTGTGTCCTTTCTTCATCCTTTATCTCTAGGTATCATGGGAAGAGAAGCCATGGCAGGGGAAGATAGCAGGGCTGATGTCACATCGAAGGTACAGTACACAAAGATTTTATGGCTAGGAAACGACATTTTTAGGGGGTACTTCAGAAAAATCCAGATGTAATAACATTAACCTTCCCAATATTTGCACTGGCATATGCTAATTTTTCTAAATAATTGATAAAAGTACTTAAAAAATTAATTGGAATTATAGAACTTCTGTGCAAAGAAAATGTCCTGAAAAAAAAATAATTCCATAAAATAAAAACTGACTTTGTGGTTTTGTGATTTTTTTTTATATTGGTTGTCTATTTCCTCAATAGACAGACAAAAATAATTAAGGATATGTATTCCAAATCCTCTCATGTTACTCATCTTAATAACAGGAGATACAGTAGCATATCTTGCAATTATTAACTACCTTATCTTTATCATTTAGTTTTCATGCTGAGAAATATTCTGCTGCTTGATTGCTAAAGGCAAAATAGACCAATATTTTTAACAGCATGTACCAACTTAAGTTTAATATTCAGCAGCCAAAGGGTCATCCAGAAGAGATGTCTTTGCAAAAATATAAATTAGCAAGAATTGGTTTATTATGATCATGTCCTTTCTAGGAAAAGAAGAATTTCACTTTACATTTTTTAGGTACATGGGCAGAGGAAGATATTGCTGACATCGACTGAATAAGAAGTAACTCCTGTAAAAATATTTCTGCATATAATCAAGGTTTCAGTCTGTTCTTTGGCTCTAATAGGCTGTCCAGATCCAGGCTGTTGCTCAGAAAAAGAATGAGGAAGATGTGGGAGTAAATAGCAAAGCATATGTGAAGAGAAAAGGTACAAGAAAAACAGTGGTAATCTGAACACTGAAGGATTCTTTTACCATAAGCTGTTACCTAGAAGTTTGGTATAGGCCTGAAAAACTGAGCATAGTAAATATATTTATGTCAGTCAACAATTGTCTCAAAACAGCAACAAGTATTCAGAGCAATCTGAGGTCTTTGCTACATATAAAGAAAGTCAGTAATGATATCTTTGCCCATGCAGGTAGCTCTTGATCACAAGAGGATGCATCCTCTCCATGCTGTAAAGCTCTTCCTTTAAAATATAAGTATCTCAGGGCTTTTCTGTGGGAAGACTGAACCACACAGGTTGATGCACGCAATGGCCTTGCTCCAAGTGAGTTAAAATACTTTGAGAAGGCAAAGAATTTCTCATTCCTGAGAACGCCATACAGACACCAAGACCAACTCATAATGCACAAGTAAAACCTTGGGCATGCTGGTGCAAATGGGACATTTCCAACAATTTCAGAGGATCAGGATCCTCCTTAACCATTTGAACTTAGCAGAAGACAGAGTGGAGCTTATTGCTCAGAGCTGATTCACCTTAACCCTGGGACTGGGAAGATACAAAAGGATCTTCTGTACTTGACCTTGCACCCTTCAGTGTTTTTTTTTTAATTAGAGACCTTGCACTGTGCAGTATATGGCACAGCCTGCCTGTATCACTATGGCCCTGTAACCTGGAGCCATTGTTTTGCAAATTGCACTTTCCAGAACCAGTTTTTGCCTTTATTTTTAATTATAAGAATGACTTTGATCACATTTTCAGTAATACAGAAATGGGACCTGAAGTGTATGTGAAATATAAAGCACTAAGGTCTGTCAGTTAAATAATACCTAGCTTTTCCACAAACAAATCGAAAAAGTAATAAAAAATTACACTTGAACTAAATGACAACATTCCTGATATGCAGAAGTTCCTACTAAAGGTAGTGTCATTTCAGTGATGGCAACTTCAGATCTTAATTATATTGAAGATCTGGAAAACTGGTGTCAGTTTTCTAAACTTTTCAAGGAGACCAGGACTGCATATTGATAAGAAAAAAAGTATGAGAGAATGAGATAAAATATAAAGGGATTAAAAAGCTAAATTCATCAGAAATATCCTAGACTGTATTGCCCAGATTGGGGGAATTCTTAATGTTTTTGGTTTCGCTTAGTCTTCCAGAAACTGTCATCTTAGATTTTATAGATGACTTTTCTTTTGCCATCATTTATAAATTTAAACCAAACTAAGCAAAAATAAACCAGCCTCCACTTTACATGCAACAACAAAATAATCTTTTCCAGATTGCTTTTATAAAACACCAGAAGATTAAAACTCTCACTTCCATTTTTTAATTTTAAATTGGTGGTTATATTTTGCAGATTTTCTGTTTGCAAATATACATATTGTTAAGACCCTGCACATTTCTTAATAATGGTGTTTCAAACCTAATGTTTTTTCAAACCCTTTCAAACCTAAAGTATACTAAGAAAATATATTTGTAATATATCCTCTGAAGGCAGTGATTTCATTCTATTCTACTGTATCAGAAAACTGTTTTGTTGGGGCTCCTTTCCTCTAGCTCTGGCTCCTCTACAATGTGATTTCTATTGAATTGCAGATCTGTGTGGGCAGAAAAAATACCTTTAATCTTCTAAGAAATTCTGCACATACAGAGAAACCCTTTTCTGCCCCACAACTAATAGCAATACTTAGTATGAAACGTTCTACACAGTGCTGGTTTGTGTTTTAGTCTTAGTTTTTAATTTTAGCTTTAGGTTTTAGTCTTCAGGTCCAGAGAGCAAATTATGTATTTTGCTGAGCCAATGCACCAATATTTCAGTTTAATGTGCCATGCAAAGTGCATTTTCTTGATGCAAAATAGTCCAAAAATTATCCTGAAATGTTGATATTTTCTGTAGACAGAAGAGAAGTACAAATAGCACACTTACAAAAATGTTCATAGTGTTATTAGTGAAAAAGCTTGGCTTTGCAGTCTAAACTATGTGCTAGCCTACCATGTGTTGATGTTCTTTCTCCATTTGTTTGTTCAATAAAAGATACAACATGCAGTGATATAAATTTGGAACATACTTGTCTTCAGCCACATCGGACTGTCATTTCAGCATGAACACAGGGATTCATTATCAAAGTATACCCTAGGAATCTTAATACCTTTTTGTTTGTTTGTTTGTTTTACTTTCCTCAGAGATAAAATCAGCTAGAAGGTTGTAGTGGTTTGGTCCAAAATACTCATTACTATTTACCTTCTGTGAGATAAGAATTAAGAGAAAAGCAAAGCAGGCACCAAACTTGAAAGAATATAAAGAAGTTTATTAACAGACCTAAAAGAGGGAAAAAGAAAAAATCATACTACACCTTCAGAACTCTTCTCCTCCCCCCACCTTTTCTCCCTTCTCCCACTGACAATGTAAAAAGACAACCCTTGAGATGTTCAGTCTGTTTACCATTTCTGTAATATTACTCAGTTCATTTAGGAAGAGGAGTCTCTCCTGCCCATGCTATGGAGAAATTATCACAACGAGACAGCCGCCCAGGTTGGTTCTCTGCTCGCATCATGTGAGAGTCCCCCTCCCACGACTTGCAGCTTTTCCCACAACTGCTTTCGAGGGTCCAATATTGAGCTACTGGGGTACAGTTTTAAGGTTGAGCCATTCAGAAACAAAAGTTCTCTTCACCCATCTCTGGGAACATTTCATCTCTAAGAATAGAGGCCCTCCTCCTTCCCTGGAAGCAAAGGGTCCTCCTCATCTTCATCTCTAGGGCTATCTTTGGGAGCATCTCTAGGAACTGAGGTCTTCTTTCCATTTGGAGCAAAAGTCCTCATCACTTCCATCTCTCCCTGTTCAAACTGCTCATCAAATTACAGCTGCTTCAGCATCTGCCTATCTCAGTGCAGGTGCTTTTGCTCACAAGTACAAATTGAACGCTCCACCCCCCAAGCCTTTCTGAAATTACAACGGGTACTCTGATACATCATAGCTTTACAACAGAATTTCAGCTTTAAGTATCTCCTCTTTCTCTTCCCTCAGGTTTTCAGCTCTTCACAGTGCTAAAAGGGTTAATCTCACCCAGGCCTTGCAGCTGGAATTTTGCTTATCGCTGTTGGTCACATGATCTTTGCCGGACAGCGGTGCAGCTTCAGCTGAATCTTGGCCACACTGCAGAAGGGGAGCCGAGCCGCTCCATCTGCACATAGCAGGACAGTGAGGGGGGGCCGTGGGTGGAACAGGGCCCATCGGCTCCAGGATGGCCGTGGCCCAGCCTAGTCTGGCCTGAGCAGGGCCTGGGCCGGGCCCGCCAGCCCCCGCACGGGGCCCGCAGCCACCTGTCCCAGCAGCGGAAATGAGAGAGAGCTCTGCCCAAGGTTTGTCTATTCTTAAGTGTGGATCACAGACGCGTTCAGAATTTAAGTGGCTTAAAAAATTGTCCATATTCAAACTGGCCAGCTGATAGGTTCTGTCAGGTCATAGAGGAGCTGTAAGCACCCCTTTGCAAGAACATCACTTCTGGGACTATGCTTTGCTAACCCATGACAAAGGTATTTATTAACTGGAAGCTTAACACAATATTTGAGGTGTTGTGCTGTCCACATTCAGTAACACAGATAACCCCTTTTTTTAATAGTTCAAATTTGAAAGATGGGAGAGAAGTTTTTTCAACAGTCAGAACCCACACTTTCATAACCAGGAACCATTTCTGTGTTTTCTGGTTTGGACTGGGATAGAATTAATTTTCTTTGTAGCAGCCTGTAGGGTGCTGTGCTTTGGATTTGTGACCAAAATAGTGTTGAAACACATTGATGTTTTAGTTATTGCTGAGTACTTCTGACACAGCATCAAGGCCTTTTCTGCTTCTCATCCCACTGTGTCAGTGAGGATGTTGGGGGTGCACAAAAGGCTGGGAGGGGACACAGCCAGGACATCTGACCCTACCTGACCAGAGGGATGTCCCACACCATATGATGTCATGCTCAGCAATAACAGCTGGGGCGAGAAGGAGCAAGGGGGAATATTTGGAGTGATGGCATTTTTCTATAATTATGTTTATGATTGGAAGCAGAACTGTTGGTATGATATGTTTAATATGAAAAATGAACATTGAAGTTATGTTTTTAAAAAGGAATTTATAAAATTGCTTGCAAAACCACATTCTATTTATAAAAATATAGGCATTACTTTCAGGTTAAAAAATCTCCTTTACTTAACTAGTGCCCATTCAAAAAAAAATGCTACTTTGAGTTTTATGAGTTAACATTAGGAAATTTGTCCAGTGCACGATTACTTTGAGTGTGTAATAAAGAACACTGATTCTCACTGTTTTGAAAAGAAAAACACAGAAAAGCCTTTCTCTGAATGCCCATAGGAAATGTCTGTCCTACACCGTCGATTTCATTATAGTGTAAGAAACACTTTTGCCCTAAGTGCTTCTTCCAGCCCTGGTTCTTAATTGTTGTTATTTGGCAGCATGAAATATTGATGACACTGGTCAAAAAGATTGACAGCTGCATGAATTGTTATTAACCAGCCTGTTGGTTGTAGCTTAAAGTTCAATAAATACCAAGTTGCAGTATAAGCCTCAGGGAGCCTCTTTCTTTCCTGAACAACTGGAAATTAACTATTTGATGTCTTTATGAGCCATCTGTCTTTTTCCCATCACCCTCTCACCCCACCCAATAATTTTGATGACACTAACAACAAATGGCTGGTTTGGTAATGCTCTCATAATTTGAGATCATGTCCCCTTCATGATCCTGAAGGAGGTAATAACCAAACATTAGAGGAGATGTGACTACCCAGTCTGTTGTTGTCATGGTTTGACACTGGCCTAACGTCAGGCACCCACGACAGTCGCTCGCTCACCCTCCCTGCCACAGCTGGGCAGAGGAGGGAAAAGGGAAAAAAAAAAATAACAAAGGCTTCATGAGTGAAATAAGGACTGGGAGAAACACTTCAAAGGTGAAACTTAGGTTGCAAAGTGAATTTATTACTAAAGGAATCAGAGGAAGATAATGAGAAGTAAAATAAGCCCTTAGAACACCTTCCCGCCCAGCCCCTCCCTCCTTCCCACCGACAGCGCAGGGGGACAGGGCACGGGGGTTTGGTCAGTCCATCACTGAGATTTCCTTCTGCTGCTCTGGGAGAGGACTCTTCCCCTGTGAGGCCGTGGGGTCCCTCCCATGGGAGACAGTTCTCCTGAACTTCCCTGGCGTGGGTCCCCTCTCAGGAGCAGCAGCCCCACCGGCCCTGCTGCAGCCTGAGCCCCTCCCACGGGCACACAGCCCTCCCAGAGCTGCTGTGTTGGGGCTCTCTCTTTCCATGGGGTGCAGTGCTCCAAGGGCAGGCTGCTCCAGCCTGGAAGCAGGGCCCTCTCTCTCCACCGGGCCTCCCACTGGAGCACAGCCTCCTCCAGGCATCCACCCGCTCCGGCACGGGCCCCTCCCCCACGGGCTGAGAGTGGATCTGTGCATCCCCCAGACCCAGGGGCTGCAGGGGCACAGCTGCTTCACCATGGCCTTCACCACAGCCTGCAGAGGAGTGTCAGCTCTGGTGCCTGGAGCACCTCCTCCAGCTCCTTCTCCACTGACCTTGGTGTTGCCATGCTGTTTTCCCTCACATGTTCTCACTTCCTCCTCTTCTCCAACTAGAATCCAAAATCTTGTGACTTTGTTTTGATTTTCTTCTTAAATATGTCATCACAGAGGCGTTACCGACCTCTCTCATTGGCCTGGTTTTGGCCAGCAGCATGCCCATCTTCAGAGCCATCAGCCATTGACTCTGCCGGACATGGCAGGAAGCTTCCAGCAGCTTCCTCACAGGAGCCATCTTTGTGGCCCCCCTGCTACCTAAAACCAGGCTGTGCAAACCAATACAGTTGTTCTCACTGTCATTCATCACCACAGTAAACAACAGAAAAATCATTCAGAAATGTCAGGATCTGAAAGACAGCACAATTTCTGAAGTGAGTCAGGAATAACTTGCGTAATACTGATACATGAGAATACACTTCATCCTCCATGCACAAGTATTGTCATACTGTTATGATTTGCAGTTGTACATACATTCAGTCACATAATAACTTCCTGGAGATCTTTAGTAATTGGGTATTAGGTTGGAGAGCAAATCTTTACCAACATAAAAATTCTTAACTTTTTTAATGGTGCTGTGTACATTCCCTTTTTAAAATGTGCACATCTGCTATCTCTGTCTTAAATCCCAGTTGATTCTTTTTCCTCAGAGCAAATATGCTACTTTTCTTGCTACAAGCAAGCTTAGATTTTTAACACCTGTTTCTCTGCTGGTTCAGAGATCTCTGGAATCAGCCTCCTTCTATACTCATTACTTGTCTAGCTCAGTTCCCTGTATGTCTTAGCTATTCAGTATTCTGTGTTATTACTACTTCTGATGTGACATACTGTCATTTTGACTTTGATCAAAATAAGGTAATTGTAGCAACATGAAGAATCCATTAAAGTTCCTCAATGTCTGATTTAGTCAGGATGAATAGATGGAAAAAATACCTTGCTGAGTCAGTACATGCTAAATTGTACCAATTACGGAAAAACATGAATAGGGTATTTATATGTATATCTATTAATATTCCAAAGCTTTATTCTTTCAAATGTACTTGAATCAATCATCACTTTGAATTTGCATGAATGATTCAGATAAACACCACAGTGACCCATACCTTAATTGCTACCACTGATCAAGCAGGATAGTCTTACCATTATAGTGCAGAACTATTTAACCTGTACTTGCCACATGTGAATAACCAACATATGATGCACTGTGCACAGCTTCGACTGAAATTTGGAGACAGCACCATAGTGAACTAGTTTTGACATTTTGAGTCACTGGGGGGTTTTTTTGTGATTTTTTTTTTTTTTTTTTTTTTTGGGGTGTGTGTGGGGGGTTTTTTTTTGTTTGTTTTGTGGGGTTTTTTTTGTTTGTTTTTTGTTTGCTTGTTTGGCTGTTTTTTTGTTTGAGTTTTTTTGTTTGTTTGTTTGTGGTTTGGGGTTTTTTTATTTGTTGAGAAAGGAATTTTGTCACTCATGGGTTATGAAATCTCCTGGGTGATTTTAGTATTAAATGTGTTGCTGTTATGGTTAGGATGGATATTTAATGTATATTAATGATGACAGAAAATTAACTTTTTTCACAGTGATGTAATTGAACAATCTCTCTCCATGCCATAATTATTTTTACAGTCTGTCTATTAAGTTATACTGAGGCAAGGTTTTAATTTTATTTCCTCTGATATCAATGCTTACTATCCCATGAATACCTTGAATTCTCGTTTATGTTGCTAAAGTTAGTATTGTGCCCAGCTTTACTGTACTGTACACATTAGCTTACAGTAAGAGAATTAATAATACATCCTGTAAGTTCAAACCTAAATAACTTTATGCACAACTTTCAAAATGTTTTATTATTTGAGTTTCCTTTTAGTAAAACAAGAAAATGTAATTATATGCTACAAAGAATTGATAAGCAACTTGTTTAACCAATGATTACAATCTCCTGTCTTTGTTCACAGCATCTGTAGCAATAGAACCTACTGCATTTCAATGCTGACATTTAATCAATGCATGTAAATCACCTTGGAGGCCTGTTATTCTTGTATTCATTAATTCTGTCATGCAGAATACAAGCATGTAGGAGAATTACATACAAAGTTTTTGCAGCTGAGGTCAAAAAGTGTCACACGTAACTGTCTGCTCTTGAAGTTCCAAACTGCTTCTGACACATGGCATGGTATATACCACAATATATATGAATAAAATCAAAAGATTGCTGAATTAAAACTGTATCAGAGTTTTATTTAAGGGAATTTTTGTGTTAGGAAATTGTCAGCTGGTTGGAAGTCTTTCCTATTGACTGTATAATACTTTCCTTCTCTTTGCTAGCCTCTGGGGGGCAAATACAGATGAAAACAGATACAGAGGTGACTGCTTCTGTACAGAAAGACTAAACTTTTAAAACCAAATGCCTGGCTTATACAAAAAACATGATAAAATTATAAATGACAAGAAAGTAACCCAAATAATTTCCAGTCAGACAGTGGTAGCTCAACATTTTCAAGTCATTTTGTAATAAGAATTTAGAGCTGCTGATCTCTGAAAATTTATAACATATTAGAAGTGAAAAATGAATTTGTATTCAGGGCAATATTTTGAGGGAGAGTGACTGAAAGCATCAGAGAAAACTGAGCAGCCAACAACAATGGCAGAGCAGATGGACTTGCTTTGGCACCTACATCTCTGCAGGGGTAAGTCTACTCTGTGTTCCACCATCTTGCAACAAACAGTCCTTTACTTGTGAAGCATCAGTTTGTCCAAATAAACCTGTCATGTAGAAACTATCTAAGAAAACCAGCTTTGGCCTATCAGGTAGGTGAGCTGGCACCACACTGGGAGCAGAGCCCAGAACTTGAAGGTGGCCTGAAACCTGCAGAGCAGATGCAGCAATACATGAAGGGCAAATAGAACAACATGCTACTCACCTGCCTCTCAAGTAACTTCCTCCATTGAATAGAGCTATGGCAACTCATAGAAGAAATCTGGGAAAATCAAACATGATGGATTTTCTGTCCTTGATCACCATCCAAATGTTGCCATTCTATTTTTTCTTTAATTTCCATGAGTGAGCCATTCAACCCAAAAGTTCAGATTGAAGCATTTTAAATCTTTAATGTAAATAGTTTTGAAATATCTCCTTTCATCTTTCTCTTTAAATGTAGAAGCTTAATTATAGCTGCAAATAGTTTGGAAGTCATTCTCTGGTTCTCTGAATTCTAACAGAAACTCAGTAACTCTATAATTTGCTTTTCTTTGTTATTATGTGAACTTGATCTTTTCCTTTGACAATTTCTACTTTAAGAACATTTTTGTCATAAGGAACATTTACCAGCTTACATTTGGCAAACATTTTTGCCACATGAAATTTTAAGGGTTTTTTTTCAGAAATTTTTATATATATACGCATATATATATATATAAACATAATGATAGCATACTGTAATTTTTCTCAGTGGATTCAGGATACAGTTAGGATACATGAAATCTTCTGTTGGGCTGGTCTATAAACCATGAGAAATCAGGTGCAGAGGAATACTCACTCCTGATTTTTCACAAAAGGCACATACATCATGCAGCAACAAAGCATAGAGTTTTAAATGAGTCTAAATTTTGAATATGTGTGCACAGGTCACTGGTTTGCATTTCACTGGGTGCAGACATGGTAACTCTTTCATCAGAATAGTAAATTTAATTTAATGCTATTACTGATTTGGCAATGTAAAATGTCAGTTTGCCATTCACCAAGGACCACCATGTCATACCTTGTGCTTTGCCCTGTCGTTGTCATGAGTAAATTGTAAGGCTGCTCCTGTGCAGTTTTAATCCCTTTTTTCTCCTTATGGCATTTAATTGAGAAAATACAGGCTTCAGCCACAGGACCAATTTATATAACCCTGTGCCAGCCTGCTGTGCCCAGACATACCAATTAAGAAGAGGGGGTAATGCCCTGAATTCTGGTGTGCTCTTTTTCTCTGCTGTAGACCCGAGAGGCAGAGATCCCTAGCACTGAGCAATCAGCCCAGAGGTTGTCCCAGTGGCACTGGGTCTGAGACCTGTTCTGCATTGGGCACTGAAGAAAGAGTAAAAAAAGAGTAAAAAACTGTGGCTTCCTCACTGGGGATCTATCTGAGGTTATCTAAGCTCAGGCCATGATTCACTGTCGAGAAAAGATTGTGAAGCAGCAAGAAGAAAGGCTAAAGCAGACAAAATAAATAAGAGAGCAAAATGGAAAGGAATTATACAGTTTGGCAATGAGGTCTTTGTTATTACAGAGCCTCTGTGACCTTTAAGAGAGTCTGACTTGACTGGTTGCTTGAACAAGTTTCCACCCTGCAGTCCTGAGTCCAGTTACATGCCTAGGAGCTCATTTTAAAGCAAACCTGCCATGCCACCAGCTTCGGAAGCTGCAGTACATGCTGGCTGAACAGACTATGCCTTGGAGGCACCCTTGACAGTGACCTCCTTTTCAAGCAGGTCAGAATAGTAACCTGCCCAAGAGGCACTGTCTTATTGATTCATCTGCCTCCAAACAGATGTACCACATATCTGTTTGAGATGCACCTGCTTCTCAGGGACTGGAAATTGAACACATATTTATTATACCTGGGAAGTATTCAGCCATGGATGATGACTGTAGCTTCCAGCAGGTATGAACATGTGAATCTCTCTAAGGGGCAACACATACAAAGAATATGCCCCTTATGGGGGTCTGAAGCAATTACTGGAGATATTTTTAACTGTGTCCTCCAGGTACACCAGGCACCTGCCAACTAATGTCTGATTTACCTGTTGTGCTCATAAACACATAATTTTTTTAATGCAGACATTTTTTATACATATTAAAATGGTACTAGTGAACATATGCAGACATTAATTTTCATATCTAAAACTCCATACAATTCCTTTTATTTTCTGATCCTTTGCCCTTTGAACTTCAAAGATGATACTAGTGAAAGATTTACCAGCTTGAAGCTGGAACAAATATGCACACGAATCTTCAGAAGGATCTGGATTCTGGTCAATAGAGAAAATTCTGAAAAAAAACCCTGAACAAATATTGAATTACAGCATACAAATTCTATTACCTATAGTAAAATTTATTCTGAGTCACAGCCTGAGATTTTCTTTGGGTATGCTGAAAACAGATAGCACAAATCTAAGAGTCTGTGACTGCCATGATATGAAGGATAAAGTCAGAGGACCAGCTATTCAAAGTGGACATGGCAGAAAACCCAAAGGAAATATGATGCTTTCTCTAACAAAAGAGGTTGAGATTCTGGTTTTTGAGCTACTTTATTTTAGGAGATTATGTACTTCATGGGGACCAAAATTGGTTGTACCTTCTATTCACTAAAGAGAAAATGAAGAGTCTTAGTGACTTGAGAATTTTTTTATTGAAGTTAAGAAGTCTTTGATGATCTGCAACTGAGGGATTCAGTGCATTACCATTTTATTCCATGAAAGAAAATAAATGACAGGGAAAGTAAAGCCAGACTTCTGTTCTGTTTTTCTGATAGTCCACTAAGGTGTAGTCAGCTCGTGTTCTGCATAGGGCTGCCCTTGGAACAAGCGAGCCACAACCAGATGTGCCACCCTCTTTTCTACAGCCCTGAGAACAGAAAGGACAACCTGATTCTAAACCATTTACAAAATGCTAAAAATAGCTGGCAGTTTGATCCTTTTTACCCTTGGCTTTTATTTTCTCCTATGACATAGGGTAAATACAAGATGGAGATTAAGTCGCAAATTTATATGTGGGCTATATGTAAAATGAGCATGTGGCATCTCTGAACATGAGGTCCTTTTGCCAAATGGAGACTTGTAATTTTTTTCTTCTTTGCACAAACAAGCATGTGCAAGGTGATTTAAAATGAGGAATTGTTGAAAAGTACAAATCCTGTGTAGTAGAGGCTAAAATATTAGGCGGATGGAATGAAGTAGAAGCTTCTCATTTATAATCAGTTTTAATCACATTCAATACTCTAAACCAGATTGAAATTGAACATTAGTGGTTTAGGATAAAACCATGCTTCACTCCACCCTACATTAACATGTCTTAAATGTCAGTGTTTTGCTTTCACAGCTGTGTGCTCTGTAAGGGAGATGTTTCTGATGGAAAGAAGGTCATTCATTAATACCAGTGATTGCAAGGGACGGGATCAGCATTTTTTGTTGTTGGAAGGAACAGAGACAAAGACAAAATGAAATGTCTGTGTTTCAGAAAGTAAAAAGAATATGCCCAACAAATGATTCAGTACCTCTACCCATGGCTGCTTCCTTGGGACAAGTCTGCATAGCCTGGAAGAAAGGAAGTAAAACATTTTGAGTAGAAGAATATGAAGTAAATTTTGTTCCTCTAGAAACAGAAAATACAGTTGTGTCTCGACAGGTTTTATCAATAATGCATCTATATCTCTGATCTTTTTCAGCCGACTTATCTATGGTGGACTTTAAGACTTCTTTCTGCAAGTCTGATAGGAATTTCTGAATGAAAGATAAGGGGCAAAAATGTATGGAAATTGAAAAAAAATTATCTTAATTTTTAAAATGTCTTTATAACAGTAAATGCAAACTATTGTGATGATAAATGAAGGTTATAGTCACCACTACTTTAGGTGCTCATATATCTGTCAGATCAAAAAGAACAGAACTTGACCTGTTCTAAAAGCAGGAAAAAGTTTAAATGGGGAATGTGGAAGGGAGAGCTTATGCAGCTACAAAATCAACCTGGATTTTCGTCTACCTCACTGTCTTTGAATATTTCCTTTTGAAGCTTTTAAAACTGGTAAAGACTTCTTCAGTGTTCTGAGTGTAGCATTCTTCTATCTTCCATGTTTACTAAGTTTGGATTTATCTCTATCAGCATGCTCTGATTGGTTAGAAGATATTTTCAATTTTGTAATTTACATCTCATTTTACAAGCATTTAAATTTGTGTTGCAGTAAGTACAACAGTGAATGTAATCTGCATCATTTTTCTATTTTTAAGATTTTAAAACACTGCAGATCCAATTTAGATGAAAAAAATCATTATTCCAACAAGTTAAAAATTAAGTACTATTCACAACACTCCAAAACATTTTATGAAATTTCAAGCTGGTTTCAAATCAGTACTTAACTGATAACAGGTATTGCACAATTCTCTTCTTAATATCAATGACTTTGTGAGTTAGTGACACAAATCATTGTTTTTACTAAATTGAAAATTAAATTATTTGATAAATTGATGGTTTAATAAGATAATGTGAAAGGAAATGCAATTGATTAAAATAACATTAATTTTGCTCATTTAGAATTATTATTTAGTGTTAGATGTCATAGTTGCCACTCACCAAAATCGGAACTTATCATTTCCTTTAACACAACAGCTCCTTTGTGATGGAAAACTTGCCTCTGCATTTAGGAAATTAAGATGACAACTCTTCTTCCTTCCATTTCTTCTGCTCAATAGAAAGGAGGAATTTAGTCCTTTTTGCTTTCACCAGGACTCATGATGCAATAAGGACACCTGAGAACAAGCATGTCATGCATGCATTCACTGAGCAGTGAGATCCAGATATCAAGAGGATTTTAACACCACACCTCTTCTCTATATCAAACCTTAATCTTCTACAGGACATTGGGTGCATCTCTAAAGTATCACATACTGCTGCTAAAAGATAGAAATATTTCTGGAGATTGAAATGCTTGCTATAAAATTAATTTTAAATTTAGCTGGAAGTCATGAAAATAGTTAATAATTCTCCTTTCTACTTTCACAAATCTTTTCTTTCCATTCTTTCAAATAGCCTTCAAGAATTTTATAGTAAGTATCTCTTGAAGAAATAAGTATGACTAAAGAATGTGCATAATTATTTTGTTAGGATAATTTAATTAAAGTAGGAAAAAAGCAATCTAGAATCTTCAATTCAAATTTTTTTCCTTTTTACAAGTACCATATTTTGCCCTGCTGTCTAGAACAATACATACCTTTGTGGGAATTATGCACTGTTTTATATCTAAATGTAAGAGCACTTGCTCTTCTGATCAATGTCAAAATAATGAAAACGTAACAGGATCAATGGCTTGTCCTTCCTAAAGGGCTCTCTTAGGAGCTTTTAGGCATATTTATTTGTCATTATCTGGAAGTCTATTGCAAAACTCAGAAAAAAACATTGGAAACAATTTATTACCATTAACTAAGTCAAAGCAATAACAGGCAGAGGTATCAATGGAGGCTTCACAGATTCTCTGTGGCATTTTGATTCCACTATGATTTTATGCTTTTCGGCACTTTTTTCTGTGAACATGGGCTTACAATGTTAGAGGTAGTTTTTACTGATATGCTTTAGGAACCAAAAGGGTATATCTATCTTCAAGCAAGTATATTTATGGGCTTGTCACACAGGGCTAATGGTTCTGATAAGTGATGGGCAGGCATTACTTTTAAACTCTGCATCTACAAGTATATAGAATCTGTGGGATGTCTAAGACAATACACATGATCCCCCCGTGCTCAGAGAGATTAAAAAAATTAGCAAGAGAAGGCTGTGAAAGCCTTCATGGACACAACTGCCCACATGTAAATTAAAATGTTTGGGTCATGATCTCAACTAATGTAACAGATTTTGATTTCGATTTTTGTTTTGCAGTCAAACAATCTTTTGGTAATTTTGTTAACAAAACTTCTGGGTCAAAAACATAATTTATCAGCAAAGCCCTATGTGTTTCACCATTTATATCATGGTATGACTGAAAAAAATTAACAGACCATAATCTAGGAGTAAATTATTCATTCCTAGCTGCTGTGACCAATAATATCAGAAGAAAATGATAGATAAGTAAATCACTTTACAAGAGCACGTGTACAAATAACTGATATTTATTGCCTTCTTGACAATGTATGTTCTCATTCAAAAAGACTTTGCTAATGACCATAATGTGTAGGATAGACAAATTACAGTAAAATTGCAGATGATCCCATTCTTCGTATACAAGATTACTTAAATGTTTACTCAGAATATTTTTTAGATGTTGATATATAGTCATTAGAGGGCAAGAAGAACTTTAGACTCTTCTTTGGTATTCGTCTAGGATCAACAAGTGTTTGGTAAGTGTTATGATCTGGTTTAAACTCAGAAAAGCAAAGAAAGCTAAGTCTCTGAGCATAAACTGGAAAGAACTTAGAAGGTTCAAAATATTCCCAGAAACGAGATTAAAAACCATCTAACCAAACTAGGTTAGATGTTGATGCCAAAAAATGGATGTATTTTATTTAATAGTAAAAGAGGCAAAGAGAAGGGAAGAGAAAAGAAAGAGAGAAAGAAATGGAAAAAAGAAGTGTGCATGGGAAGTGGGGGAACAGGGAGAGGTGACGGGGGTTAGGTGGAAGCATGTCACACATCCGAGGGTCCCAATGACGTCTCCTTGCTCCCCTCCATCTGCTCTGCTGGTGCTGAGGGTCCCCTGTCGCCACTGTGGCCACCCCCCCACATGCTGTGCCACCATACCACATGCCAAAGAGTGCAGAATTCGTGGATTAATATACACTTTGGGCCAGGTGGGAACACCCCTATCTCCCTTGCAGGGGCTGGCTTGACACACTGTCCCTTGCAACACTGGGGATTTGTTGCATCATCTCTGGTGCTCTGGTGCAGGGTCTGGGGGCCCCTTTGATGGGCCATGTCACCCCCTTCTGCTGTGGATAATCTTCCTTTCCCCCCAGTGAGCACCCCTCAGCTGGGCTCCTCTGCACAGTGGAGGATGGGTGGTCACTGAGCCTCTGACCAGAGGCTTTTCCAAGATACCCAGAGCCTCTCTTCCCCGTGGCCCTTTGGTGGAGGGTCTGTTCGAGCCTGGCAGCTGATAGCCCTGGGGCTGTGGTCTCCACCTTGGAGGTGTTAAGCCTGTGCTGCCTGAATGTCCCCAGCCCTGAGTTGTTACTTTATCTTCATCAGCTAGCAGTGTAAGGCCTCAGTCAGGGTGTGGTAGTCTTCTTTGAAGCTTTTGTAACACAGTTTTAAAAGTCCTTCAAGAAAATGTTTAAGTCATAAATTATAATATTTCAGTCTCTGACAGTAAGAAATTGTGTTTGACACCTGTCTCAGACTTGTTCATTGCCCTAATATCTTATGTGTGTTTTAGGGAATTCACAATGAATAGGGTTCATCTCTGTGGCACTCTGGTATCAGGAACAAACACAGAAAGTTCCATCCTGGCCTTGACAAAGGAGTTATGACTTGCTTTACAACCTTTTAAGCACAGCAAAACTCAATAACCCTGTTGCAGCAGGCTCTCCTGAGGACTTGTTTCCAGTTGTTGGAAGGGCTGGTTGCATGGACTCAATTTTTCTCCTTTTATGCCCCTTAGTGTCACACACCACATGCAAGAAGGGATTAATATGATGATAAACAGAAAAGAATGAAAATACTTTAACTTGGTTGCATTGCATCCAATGCATCATTCATAGAGGTGTCAAAGATTATCTGGTGTTAGTTTTTTTCTAGGCCCTTTATTCCTGATGTAGAAACTTTGTGATCTGCTCAAAGTCATCTAGGACATGCCTGCTTTGGGTAAATATCTTGAAACTAGTACTTTTAGTATGAGAATCAGAAATATTATATGTGCATCGATGTTACACTGAGTCAAAATAACTGGTCCTATCAAAAGCAGAGGTAATTAGCTCAGGAGTGGTATCACACTGGTATAATGAGAATGCCTTTCGGGCTTAGAGTTTTACCTCTGTGAGGTTTAGCTGTGAACAGATAGAAATACTTATTCATATGGTAGAAGGTCCAGCATCCACAGCATGTTTTTGAGGTGGGACCACAGTGACTTTGTGACAAAACTGTCATGGAAGACTAAAATACAGAGCTCCTCTCCTCTCCTCTCCTCTCCTCTCCTCTCCTCTCCTCTCCTCT
>NW_024581137.1:47851409-47955829 GCF_017639235.1 Corvus kubaryi | reverse complement strand
CTCTCCTCTCCTCTCCTCTCCTCTCCTCTCCTCTCCTCTCCTCTCCTCTCTTCTCCTCCCTGTCTAGGCACACCTGCTCAGGCTGGTTATTGTCCTGAGCACACCACAATGGACCTGCATGAACGTTGCCCTGAGCAGCACAAGGCTTGCTATAATAGTGCTTCAAATTTATGCCAGTTTGGACAAATAATGTCAAAAAAGACCAGCTGAGTTATGAGAAATATTCACAGGACATGAGACCTGCCACATTCTTAACAACATCTCAAAACACAGAGTTATTTTGGAGACATTGTAAGCATTAATCTTTTCTGTGTTTTGTGTTTTGCCTTTGCTATAGGAAGAAAGTCTTCTAAGCCCTGAACAAAACAGAGTCCTAAGCAACACTTTTCCCCCCACCTTGTTTCTTTTTAACACACTTTATATTTAGGTTTAGCAGTGAGATAAGAAGCGACTGTACTTTTAGAGTCTCTTATAGCACAACATTGTGGCATACCGTAAAGAAATGGGTGAGGAAGCAAACAAAAAGGGGAAAGCAGAAGGAATTGTGAGGCTTTTGCCTGCATCAAAAGCCGAAATGCAGGCAGGCTGGAAGGACAAATGGAAGGGGTGGTTGGCTTTTGGTAAACCTTCCTGTGTGGGCATAGGGGTGCCATATTTCAGCTTTTGTTCACTTATTTCTCAGAAGGACATTACAGGTTTCCAGGAGAACTATGTCTTCTTAAGAGTTTAAATATATGCTCCATTTGTAATGCATTTTTTATTCTCATGCTTCCTTTTCTCATTTTTTTATTTCTGGATATTTTGGTTTCTTTATTCCAGATATTAGTTATTTTATATGCAGTAAAAGAATTTGTTTGCTGTTTATTTAATTGTTGACACATTATCAAATGTCTATTCTTTAGAAAAGGGAATGGTAGCAGCACAAGTCTGGGGACAACATATCCAGTGGCATCAAAACTGAATCTGACCCCTGAGTCTGGTTAAATTATGGTCCTGGTGATTTACTGCTTTTGAGTATGTCATTTTGCTACATTTTTGCTTTATTTTGAATAGTTAGTGCCTCTTGTGGTTTGGCTATCAGGAGTTAATGCAAGAAAGGCTGAAATTAAAAAAGTAATCACTTGTCATCAGAAGCAAGAACAAAGGAAAAATTACACAATTACACAAAATACAAAATATAACATGTTTTCCAGTACTTAACAATGGAACTTGGATGTTTATCACTATTAGCAAGACCATTAATCAGTGACCCAATTCTCTTCAATGAGCTATTTTAACCTTTGAAAATCTCCTCTGAAATTTTTTGTCAGCATATCAAATATTGATCACTTTATGCTTGTCCATGTACAAATTTTATAGCTATGTATAAAATTGATATTGTGACTTTTAACTTGTTCACTGTGGAATGACTTAACTTGCACTTTTCAGCAGTATTTGTATATATGAATGTGGTAATTTCAGTTTTAAAATATTTTCTGTTAGATCATTTAAAGTCAGGATGAGACCCTTATAGATAATTCCTCTGATATTAAGCATGTTTTCTGACCTCATAATTTATGCATGTCTGCCTTTTTACAAACCGGAATGTATTCTAAAATATTTTACAAGCCTAAACAATATTGTTCCCATTCGTTCAAAAATAGAGGAAACTGCCTCTTTTGGAATGTGATTCAAGCTGACGCAATCAAGTTGGATTTTATACAGGAATCTCTGGTAAAATACATTTCCTAATGTGTTGCTATACATGTGATTTCATTGTGCACCAGTGCATTCACATTAATGTAATTTAATTTTTTCCCTCAGAACTTGGTAAATGGTACTATGTTTCACAAAAATTACATTAGACTTATTGCTGTAAGCTTAATCAAAATTAAGACCTACTACAGAAGTTAAGTATTTGCTTTTGATCAGTTAAAGCTCATTGGAGAATGCCTTCTTACGTGTTTCTACTAAAGCCAGAAAGCTGGGACACAAACCTCTGGTGAATTTCTGGATGCAATAAAATATATTAATAGCATATAGAAATAGCTGAAGCCTTCAATGTGTATAGATTGGATGGGAAATCAGATGACCTGAGCTCCATTATTTACCCCGATTATTATTGTGAACAAATCAGTACTTTGTTTTATTTCACAGCATCAGAGTAGTAACACTTATTAACATAATAAAATATTTTTGCATTGTGGATGAGAAGTGTCGTATAAATGTTAAGTACAAATAAATATTTACTGTTTGTCTGCAGTGATTCAGTTTGTTAATCTCTGAAACACTGTTTCCTATTACGCAGACGAAAGATAAAAATATATTATGGATCAGGCAGACAAATTTTATTAGAGAAGGAAGCATGGGCACTTCTGCTTATTTAAATCATGCTTATGGTGGGTCTTTCTCTTTTCAAACATGCATTTGCCTCAGCTAATTGCAAATTTAAAGCACCTGACACTGCTTTTCTTTCTGCTTGAGTCCTGAAAGCTGCAGAAAGGATGATCTGAACTTTAAATTGTGCCTTGTAGGAGCAGTAACTCTCTCTGCAAGTAACATATTACACTTTGTGATCTCTATTGTATTTTCTTACGAAGAGCCTTGATATGAAATCTCACATGGTTGAAACCTTAAGTTAACGGCCTATGAAAGAAAAAAAACAGTACAGGAGGCATCATGGGATGGATGCTTTCCTTTTCCATAAAATGTTAGGTTCAACAAAATTCTAAGAAAGTTCACTGTAGCCTGGGTCAAGTATATTTTTTTTCATTGACTGTAGATGTTCAAACTGATGGTTGTTCTTGGATTTCTCTGTGATGGGCAATGACAGCAATTGTCTTCACCTGTCCATTCTGTACTTAGACCAGAGGTTGCCATCCCCTCACAGAACCATCACAAATGGCAGTTTGTCCATTCCTTAGCCATCATAAGTGGCAATCTGTCACATTAAAGTAAAATGCTGTTGATTTCAGTTTCCATTAACACAGCAGAACATGTGTGGAACCCAGAGTCCCAGGATGATGAAGCTCCTGTAAGTCCAAGCTAGCAGAGATCCTATTTTATACAGCTTGGAACTCAATTCTTAAAATGTTAAATTTGGCCATTTCTACATCAGTTTTATGGAGTAGCTTAATTGGAAAAAGCATGAAATCTCTCTTCCATGGAGCATGCTTTCTTTACATTCATTTAATATTCTCCCCTCTGCACAGAAGTAAACTTATCTGCACTCTGCACCCAGCAGTGTTTATGAATGGCAGAAAGCGAAGGGCTGACATCAGGCACAAGAATTCTATACTGTCAGAAATGCCAGAGTTCATCAAAACTACACTATTTCCCTTCCAGCTCCCTGCAATATTCCTGCTTGCTTTCTTATCATCATCTGTCCCCCTCAGATGTTCTCCAATAAGAAACTGAGGTGTTTAAACTAACTGCATGCACACAAGATATTTTATAAAGGAATAGGAAATTCTGCTTACAAAGAGGTTCTTGCTTGTGCTGGAGACTTAGAAAAGTCCTTTCCTCCTTCCCTTGTGAATATTCTGCTATTTCAAGTGAAGAAATTGTGTTATTTTCATTCCACTTACTGCCTAGAAAACTGTGTTTTGAAAGTAGCTTGCCTGGATGTACAGCAATGATTTGGTTATATTCCTGAATTTCTGGAATATACAAATACAAAATTCATCAGAAGCATTTAATGAAGCTTTACTTACCTTACCTCTGATTGATGACATGAAAAGCCTGCACTTTAACACGGTGTGTTAAACTTCAATGCAGAGATACAGGAGAGAGAAGAATGTATTACAAAGTATTTTAGTTTATTATAATATTAGAGATGTAAGGTTTAACCTTCAGATGACCCTAAAGTTGACTCATTATAAAAAACGGATCAGTAAAATGTGAAATGGGCAGCTAAGACTAGGCATCTGAAATTAGGAAAGAACAATGTTCTATTGAACTCTTCAGCATGACTTTCCTCTGAAATCCAAGCTCACATACTCCTCAGAGTATTTATAAACTCTGTCTAGTAATAGGTTAGCTTGCAATTGCAAAAAAGTATTTATTCATTTAAATAGCATATTCATTTTAGCATATTTATAAGACTTGCTATACACCAAAGTGTAATCATAGCTCGATATGCATAATAAACCAATAAAAATATACAGTTTTTCACTCTGCTATGATTACCATTGCTCAAGGATAATATTCACTGGCTATCTTAAACACCTGTCTTGCAGCACATCCATTGTCTGTATATTGGTCCCCTGAAGGTCACTTGATTATAAAACTAAGACCTTGTGCAGTACAGAGGCATTTTACAATGTGTTCAATACAATACATAATGACAGGAAAATCACATTTTTATTGTGGATGTAGTTTTCATAAAACTTAACCAAGATATTCTCCATGAATAAGAATGAAAAAAAAAACCTGACACTTGAGGCAAAAATATTGTCCTAAAGGTCTTCTAAATATTGTTCTAAAGGTCTGAAACCAAATCAAATTTGTTTATTGATTCCCTATTCATCATACCTCTGCCACTAGGGCTGCTAAACTGAGGGGGTTGTATTAGCATTTTTAAACTGTGCAACTGAACAGAACTCCTGACAAACTTTCTGCACTTAGAAACAAACATGAGGGACTTTTCTGCTGTAGACCACTTAGAAATACAAAATTCATCACTATATGCATTACAGTAGTCAAGAGTAAGATGGTGGCAAATATAAAATATGATTGCAGAATTACAAAATATGGAACCTGCCTGCTGTCCACCTTTGGAAAGACTGATGCTCTGGCCCTCTCTTTTCTCTTCTTATCAAAAGTCATTTTAATAGATGAAGAAGTAAATGACACTCTCATGTCTTTGGGATCTAGAGCTGCCTCATTTCAAATTCTGCAGCAAAGAAATTCTGAACCATTCTCTTCCAGATGCTTTTATTCTGCTTTGTTATGTTAATGCTCCATGAAAAGATGTCATGGAGGATCAAAGAATTCTGTGCATACAATTTATACTAAAAATAATTTTGATTTAAACTTGAACATTAAAGTAACTTTCCATTTTCAATAATGTACAAAATTAAGAGTGAGATCAGCTATGTGGCTGCATGTTGAAGTGTGGGTGAATCCAGTAAAGGACAAAACCAAAGAGGACCAGTGAGATGCTTCTGTTTCAAATGTGGCAGAGTCTTTTATTTGAAAATAGGCAAAATAATTTATTTTAATATTGGAATCTTTTTCCTTAAACCAGTAAAGGCTCTTTTATAAGAGTATAAATTTACCAGGCCAATGTGGGCAGGGTTTGTAGCACAGTAGGGGCTGTTTATGAAATAAATCTGTCATCCAGGAGCAAAACATGGCTGTGAAAGCTAATAGGATAAATTAAAATAAGTCTTTTTTTTATTTACTCATAGAAACCAGAATTTTCCTTTCCACGTTTTAAAACATTTTATGCAAGAATCTAGCCAAACTGAAATAAAGAAATCACTCAAGATTATTTTGATTCTAGATTACTGCCACTGAATATTATGGAGAGCACTTGATAATTGAAAACTGAAGCTCACATGCCATTGTTGCATGGAACATAGTCTCTACACTTTTTTTTCTTGAGAACTAGTTGTGAATTCAAACTCTTCCAAACAGAAGGAGAAGAGATGATGAGGAGGGTGATTTGGTGAGATGCAACCTCAATCCTAACTGGTCAGAATTTTTGTCTTCTGAATGTTAAAGGAGGAAGAAGGAAGATGAAGGAGGTGGACAATGACTGCTAACATATATTGAAATTAATTGTGGTAATAAAATTTCTTATTTGTGGAGCAAGTCAGTGGTGAGGGTCAGTTTCAGCATTTCTGCTAAGAGGGAAAGTGCAATGTCCAAGTAGCTATGGCACTTGAATGCTGGCAACTTCAGAGCTTCTGTAAAGATTAGATGAGCTTCACAGGAAGCTTCTTTTGTCAACATTGCCCTAAACCAGCCACATTTCACTGTCTGAAAGCTGTTAAAAGCAGAACTCGGTCATTGTAACAGTAATGTGAAGGCTCAATACTTCCATAAATATCACATTAAACTTATGTCATAAGTCAAATTTGATACCACAAAGCAGCGATAAAAAATGCCAGCTCTGAAATCTTGCCCGTGAAAACAGATACTCCATATGGTTTAAGGGGATGGGTCAATAACAAAATATTAATAAACCTCTGATGGTTACATTATTTTTACATCATAAGCATAGGACTACCAAAATCGCCTGAAGCCAGGGGACCACCTATCTTCAGATGTAGAAAGATTTCTGTCATAACACTAATGTTACACTGGGTAAGCTAATAAAAAAAGTAATATATGTACAATTTAATCAGAGTGATACCCTGGGGAATAACAGTCTATTATCTGCATCTCTGTAAATATCAGAAGACTCTAGTTTAAACTAAACTGTAATTCAGATCAGTGATAGCCCTTCGTGAGAATAAAATTAATCAAAAAATCATCATACTTTTTTCTTTGAAAGCATCATACATGTCCACATAAACTTCTCTCTTTCCTGATATGCAAAAATTCCCAGATCTTATCAGGAGTATTAATAAAAAAATTTGGACTACAGTGTTCTTAACAACTACTCCTCACATATGATTGTGGTATAAAATGAAATGTGGGGCTTTTTCTAATGGTCTTTTTCTAATATTCTAATGTCATAACACATCTATCCAGTCTACAATGTAAAGATTCTAGAAAATTCAGCATTAGGTGGGTGGGACTCTACATTTGAAGTGATCATTTAAGATCTTCAATATTTACTAGAGGAAGGAAAGTGTTCATAAAATAAGGATTAGAAAGAATCCATTTTCTCCCAAACTTCATATTCCTATGAAGTTTTTATTGTGTCTAAAAAATGGCTGTAAATGAAAGTGAATATGATTTTTGTGGGATGCATGTGTATATTTAAAGGATCAAGCGAAGTACACACCTTATTTTGTATAGTTTGTGGGGAGAAGTGAAGGGAAAGGAGAAATGAAATGAAAATTATTACAGATATAAAGAATTTAGCAAAAATTTAATAAGACTTACTTTTTATTAAGATAGTACCAAACATCTTTTTCTTGTGAGGTGCCCAGTTTAAGTAGATCTAACAGGTTTTGTCTAGCATCTCCAATGTAACAAGATCCCTTGAGATCTAGCAAGTTATGTCTAGCATAGACTTGGCCAAACCAGATCTACAAATCATTTGTCTCCCCCACCAGTTCTATTCTGATAAATAATCTGTTAAACATGACATGAAATCAACGTTTGATGAGAGCTTGTGACTTGTGAAGATTTGGTAGACCTTCAGTTTGATCCAGACACTGACAGAAAAAAAAATGAGTAAACTCTATCTGGCATCCATTATTGCAGATTATGAAATTCAAGTATTTTGTGTCTTTTCTATAAACTCAGTTTTTCATACAGCTTAATTACTCTGATTATTCTATCCATTTAAAAATTGTTGCTACAAGATGCTAGATCATCTAGAAAACTATGAATTTGAAATGCATAGGGAATATGATAATAATTACTTTCACAGTTGTGAGTTGAATGAATTAAGGCAGATAGGCTGTTATTTTAACACTAATTTTTACATGTCTCTGTCTTTTTAATCTGTGTCTATATAACTGCTGGCATAAGTTTTGGTTAGTAAATAACTTTTTTGCTTTCCAACCTTTCTACTTGATGCAGAAAAATAATTTAGGGTCTCCATGACTCTTTTAAATAGAAAGAGGACTGATTGCAAATACTTTGGATTTATAATTTATGTTGTAGTCCAATAGTTGGATTTTAATCCCCTTGCAACAGATTGCTATTCAAGCAAGTGTACTTCTTGACATAAAAGTGAGGCCTAGGACATGGTACTCTCACAATGTGCTCTGCTGTTCAGCAGCAGTTCAGGAGATTGCAGAAGGTATTAACCTGCCCCACACCTCTCCACAAAGTTGTTACATGGTGGTATCAGCAGAAGGGAATGACATTTGCCCTTCAAGTGGTCGTTTCAAATCAATCCACTGGTGACTTTTGATCACTAACTGAACTGGGGAGGATGGAGAAGATGTTTCTTTGTGCTGACTGTAGAGGGAGGAGGGCACAGCAAGATGAGGAGTCAGCCTCTCACAGAAGAACAGAACAAGCAGATGAAAATACGTACAACCTAAAGATTAGTGTAGCTATGATAATATTATATGATTTTTAATTTTTCCAGAACAGGAATGGAGGGGAAAGCACATGTTGATGAATAAGCCTTTGTGTTTAGAGTTCTATTGTTCATTGCTATGTTTTAGCAAAATATTGAGATAATCTAGTTAGTCTGTTGAACACAAATTTTCAATTCACCCACTTTGAGATAGGAAAATAATTGCCACATGACATCCATAACTTCTAGTTTTTGCTAATAACACTTGCTAACTCATGGGAGCTGAACACAAACAGCAGCTGAGAAACTAAGAAACAAAAATCTATAAATTAGCCATCTCTAAGAAGGGGAGTCAGCTCTTCTGGTGTTGCCTTCATTAAACCAAAGGGACTGATTACACCTGACAGTAAACCATCCTTTAAAGAATTAATTGCCCATATGTTGAGTTGCACGGAACTAACACAGGTCTCTGCAACAGCACCACCTGCTAATAGAGATTTTATCATTTAAAAACTAAATAAATCAAAAGTTAATCTTCATTTCAGCAACACTGCATACATGTTCACAGTAACCCTCACAATATTGCGTGACACATTTCAAAAAAGAATCAGACATTTATAAATTAGACTGTCATGCACAGTTCCACTGACTAGGATAACAATTGCAGGGACAAGTAATGCTCTTGCTTTGTAGCGTTAGTTGAGCAACAGACAGAATCAAAAAGCAATTTCCTTCCATGGTTAAATTCTGTGTGCATGCCAAGGCCTCATGCTTTCCTCTGAAGCATGCAGCCATTGCCTCAGGCAGGATGCTGGACTGGATGGACCATTGCTTCTGTCCTGTTGTGGCAATTCTATTGTTCTTAGCTGCAGTGCCAACAACATATCAAAACACACCATCTAAACTGCATTTGATATATATACTCTGTCACACTCCAACTCAGTGAAGCAACACGGACAGCATGATTCATGTGGAGAATGTGCTTGAGTTGCTTTAGACATGAGGAAAACAATATCAGAGCTAGGTCTACAACCTAGTGCACACAGCAGGATCTGGAAATCTGTGATGTGTTTTGGCCATATGGAAATGAAAAAGTACTCAAGTTCTATCAATAAAAACAACAGAATGTGTCTGTTTCTGAGCAGCACACATCACCAAACTGCACTTCCTGGGAGCAAGTGTAAACACAGAAGCTGATACTCCCAGTAGAAAAGACAGTCACAGATGTCTTTGTTACTATCCACTGATTAAAAAAATGCTCGAGCTTCTCTAGAGCAAAGTTTCCTTGCTGTTTCATTAAATGTCTTGTTATCAAGCAGCTTTGTAAAGATGCTGAAGAGAAAAAAAAGCAAAAAAATAATCTTAGGAAATTCTTATTCTTTTTAATAGAAAAACAATAAACAAAAAAATCTCTCCATTATCTCTGTAAATTGTGAAATATATATTTTAAAAATTTTGGAATATGTAGAACTTACTAGAGCTTTTTACATTAAAAAATTAGAGACTGCAAATGCTTTAAAAGGTGAATTACAGAGTAGAATAGGCCTGATTTACACATTTGTAACATTGTTTAAAGTGATATAGTATAAAGCATTGATAGAATTACCCTTCAACCTGTGTGTACAGAACTGTAGATGTGGCTGCAACACTGGATCCTTTGAAGCTTATGATTCACTAGTCTAGCAGCCACATGGCATCAAAACTACAGAGAAGGCCATCTCAAATAATAAAGTATGTCTGCTGATGATCTTAATGGCTGAAGTTAAAGAGGGATGACTACTTTTAGGCCAGAGTTCATTCACGTCATCACCATAATCAACAGCTACATGGCAATTGGTGAGGCACTTCAACAGGTTTCCCAGAGAATTTGTGGATACCCCATCCCTGGAAGTGTTTAAGGCCAGGCTGGATGGGGCTTTCAGTAACTTGGTCTAGTGTAAAATGGTAGGAAGTAGATGATCTTTAAAGTCCCTTCCAACCCAAACCATTCTGTGAATCTTTTGACAAACTTCTTGTAGCTGATCAGGGAGAACTTTTTAAAATCTGTTCAGAGAATAAGAGGGGTAAATTTTGTCATAAGAAAGAAATCCATCAAAATTTTCCTGGAGGTGAAATCCTTTGAAAGCAGATATCAAGAAAGCCAATTTCTAGTAGAAGATCAAGTTTGTGGGAATAATTCTTTTATTTCCATTCAAAATATCATATCTGCTTAAGAGGACATAATTAAACCAGAAATTCACACTATCTCCCTGTAGAACTTCAAACAGTAAGTGTTCCTGTTATGAAAAAACCTAATATTTTATTTTGAGATCAAAAGTAGCAGATGCCATATCATAGCACATGCTGGTCCTGGCTTAGAAGCCAGCAGTCACCTGTGTTCAATATCGTGCAGTGCAAAATTACAGATTTTCATGGTGATGAACCATCCACAGAAGGAAAAACACTGCTCTCAGGCAATATGGGAAACACACCTTGACTCAGACATTTCTAAGTTTTGGGGTTTTTTTAAATATGTAATTATTTAGAGAACTTCTACTCAGTGACTGGGAGATGAATGCTTTTGTTAACCCTTTCTTGCAGTCCAGCTCTTAATTTTCAAGGAATTTAGCACTGTTCCCTTTTCAAATGTAGTCTCAGCTGCAGGAAAACAACCCTTTTCTATTTAAAGTGATCTATTATTCAATTGAGAGTTCCTGAGATTAGAGGAGGTGCTGTGAACTAGGAAAGATAGAAAAAATGCTCTGGATTTAAGAAAAGCTGTGTTTATTCCTTTTATGTGCTCTTTAATAGGGTGCCACCTACCACTCCAAAACTGTCCCACATGTAGCCTAAAGCAGTATCTTCACAGTTAGAGCTGTGGAAATAGATTTCTGATGAATCATCTATTTCTATGAAATAAGCCTGAAGTCTAAGAATGTATGATTTCAGATTCACTACAGTGTTTCCTGATTCTTTTCCTTTTGAGTAAAATTTTACTCACCAGTTCCCAGAGTAACAAAATATAATCACTTGCTCTTTCTTTGCTTGTCCCCTGCTCACTTACATAGCAATATTCACCTGTTAATTTTCTAATAGAATTTGTTATTAAAATTTAATCCTAGTGTTGCCTAGAATCAAAAGACAAAAATTTCTAAACAATATTAAGAGTGGTAAGATAAAAAGCAATTCTTTAATGAAAGATTTCAGGTGCACAAATATGGCTATACGTGCACACATGATAAAGGCTTTCTACAATTTTTATAAGGTTAATTAATTAGTTTATCTAGCAGGTACATCCAATAGGAGATCAGTTGTCCTGGTAACCCATCCTTGGGTCAACCCCTTGCAGTTGGTCCAGGGGCTTCCTTGCCCTATTTTTCGTTATGTCTCTTCACTTCTGGTGGAAAACAAGATGTTCTTGTTAGAAATTCTCTTCTTAAGAATAAGATCAAACAGAATTTCAAGAATGTGTTAGAAAAAGTTATCATGTTATTCTAAATGTGAGTAAAGGCAGGAAAAGTACTAGAAATTGTACAACTATATATTAAAAATCTACAAAGCTAAAAATATATGAAGAAACTAAAAGTGTTTAGGCATCACTTGGAAAAAAATCTGCTACCTTCTTTGGCTCTGTGTATTCATGCCCCTAAAAAACTCAGCATCAGAATATGACATCATGAACATCAAAGTCACAAATTTTGTCTGTGAAAAAATGCTACAAAGCAAGCAAAACCTGCTCCCATCTAACAGTCAGGGAAGAGAGGAAAAAATTCAAATACATTTGCCTGCAGATACATTTTCCTGCAGATGCACAGCAGTTGAGTTCTGCAATGAAACCCAGTTTTACTCTCAACAGCACATTTTCTCTATCTATCTGAATCATCAGAGACAGCTCAGACTTTGAACAGTGAATGAACCCTAATCATGCCTTTCAAGTAGATGCCTTCCTTCTGTTCACTGCAAAGAGGTTTTGATCATGGTTAAAAATTCTCCAAAAGGTAGGATAACCCTAGAATGACATGTTAATTACTGATTTCAAGTGAAAATTCAGGATGAGAGTTGTTCACTTGGCATCTCTGAAAGTAAAACATAGGTTACTACAACACTGGGGATCCTCATCTTCAGGCAAGAGCTACATGGGCTCTTTGCTTGTTCCCATTTTCTAAAGTTCAGTAGAGCAGCTTCAGAGCAAGCAAGGAAATATTCTTGTAAGCAAGAGTCCAAAACAAACAGATATTTCTGAGAAAAATATCATTATAACAGTATCTTCTCTTTAATAATCTAAAAATAAAATTACAACCCTGGCCAAGGAGCAAAATATCTACATCCTTCTCCATTTCATATTGGTGATGGGTGTTTGATGGCTTCAGGCACTGGAGATGGAAAGAAGCTGTGTCAAGGTATCTTATCTTGGGGGGCTATTAGTCTCCAATTTGAGATATTCTGCAAGGAAAAGAAGGAAAAGAAACAGAAGAAAATAGTAAGCACTGACATTGGAACCATTTATCACCTACTGTTATGAGGAATAAAAGGATCCTCTTCGAAGATAGTCCATTATCTATTTCTAGCTGGCTTCCTCCTGTCATATTTTCTTGCAGAAATAATAAATTTAGGAAGATCACATTGTGAGAATAAGTAGTGCTATATATCTAAGTATATACATTGTTCTTTTATTTACATTCACTTTTGCCCATTTTCTAGAAGAAAATACAGGTTT
This sequence comes from Corvus kubaryi, assembly GCF_017639235.1. NCBI lineage: Eukaryota > Metazoa > Chordata > Aves > Passeriformes > Corvidae > Corvus > Corvus kubaryi. Next base: position 47,943,002 of record NW_024581137.1, on the reverse strand, counting down.
TACTTTTGTTATTTGTAGTTTCCTCACACCCATTATTTTTTCCTCTCAGGCAGAGAAAGGAGAGGTGGTAGTGAAGGAAGCCTGGAATAACATAAAAGAAAATGCATGCAGTCTATTATTTTCTTACTCGGCAAACTCCAGCTGAAGCAATATCACTTTCTGCTCTGTAATGGCAGGAAAGAATTTCCATTAGGAAATGTATATTTACATAGAATACATATTCCCCACATAATGTGTGTGTCTATGTGTATGTGGATATGCATTTATATGAATATATATACACATATGTGTGCATATGCATGTACATACACACATATATATATGCATTTGTGCATGTTGCTGGTATAGATCCACCTCCTTTAAAAATATTTCATCAATTTTTTACAAATTTACTTAGATTTCAGTGTTAAAATCATAATTGTCAATATTTCAAGATAATTTTATGTCCTAACTACTTACTAACACTGTTAAAAGAATAACTTTGCTGATCCTATGATTCTGACAGAGTAGCAATGACAAGGTTGCCAGTGTGATGAGACCTTTCTGTCCCTGAGTGTTTCTTCATCTGCATTTGTAAATCACTCCTCACAGTTCCACTTTTCAGATGCCATCAACTGCTTGGAAATTTACTAAACAAAAACAAGTTGCAGATACTTACTTTTAGATAAACAACAACTAATACTGAGATTAATTTACACACACATAATTCATTTTGTTCAGGAAAAAAAATGAAGATCAAGTGGGGATTTGCCAAATATAATGTCCTACAGAAGGATTAATGTATCTTTCCTTTAAGTCAGAGTATGAAATCAATGTGTTAATCTATTTGAAAAGGAGGATTTGCTTTATCTAGGCATCTTTTAAGATATGAAATTAAATCTATATTTGTGTTTATAATTATCATTCCTAAGGGTATCTTGGGCAGGAACCCTTTTTCCTAGGATAGAAAATTTAAAAGAGCAAAGAGTGTACAGGGCATAATTCCCATTGAATTTTCCATCAAAATTTACTGGGAAAATAAATTAAGGGCAAATCTACAGCACTCTTCTGGACTCCTTTTCAAATATTCTCCCGTATCTATTTTTTTCCAGCTTGTAGACAATTTTTTCTGTGTTCTTTCAGTTAATGCATGGCAGCACCATGCAGAGACTTCCTGTCTTCCCTCACACACAAACATCCTGCCTGCAACACCACCAGCAAACTCCAGCCATAACCCAGAGTACGACTGAACAGTGGCCTTGGCAGTGATTTGTCTTTCATAAGGACTCAGGTGTTATAACCTCTGTGTCAACAAGGCTCTTGGTAAAAGATCTGCCTTCTCTCTAAAACAGAGACTTTGGGGTTCGTTGAAGTAGCTTTTAGAGCTCAGAATGAGGTAGTTCTAGGATGTTCAGAATTTCCGTTAGACAGAATAAAAAACTCTGCACTTACAACCTTGCATGGATAACATCTCATCCTGCCCACCTATGTCCAGATAAAAGCAGCCATCTCCTCACCTCCTGTCTTGACACAATCTTAAAAATGCATGGATGTATTTAAAATTTTAAATTGATTTTTCTAATTTCCATGTGCATCTCAAGATAATGCAAAGAACAGAGTTGTTTTATTGAAAGTATGCTTCCTAAATTTAATTTCAAAATTTTAAAGTGGCGTATTAGGAAAACATAACCAAGTTGCAGTCTAAGTTTGTTGAAGTAGCCTCTGTGGCTGTGCTGAGAATTCTGTGAACAAACTGGGGAGCAACAGGAAACAAAACATCACAGACCTGAGGAGATGAAGAGGAGGCTGAGGTGTATCTCAGGTGGTTTTTCAGCAGGCATTGCTCTATGGCTGCTCACAGTGGTCCCAGGGAGGAGATGGATCATTGTGCCACACTAAGATATCACAGTGATATCCTTCTCAGTTGCTTTAAATGTATAGTTTGCTGTTGTCAGTAAAGATCACTTGTAAATTTATCACTACAGAAATACTAGAATTTTCTTTCTTTTACTAAAAGGCTTTTATTTCCTTTATTTCCTTTATTTCCCTTATTAGGAATAGTATTATATTGTATCACACATTTCCACCCATTAGAAATTCATGGTACTTAACAGCACAAAATAATGCTTTTTGAAAGAAGCCATATTTTGCTATTTGATTTTTGTTTTAATCAATAAAAATTGCTGATGTAGCATAAACAATTTTCTTGCTCTGGCTGAGTGCCTTTAGGACCAGACATGAAAGTCCAGATTTCCTCATCTTTACTAAACCATGACTGTATTTGTACACTATTCGTTCCTGAGAGTGTGACAAAAATTCAATAAAATTGGAAAAAACTGTCAAGAATTTTCATTTCTGGTATATAGTGTATTCTCAGCCCATCTAAATCAGTAGTAAATGAAGTATAAAGATTTCCCCGGTAAGACTGGAGTTAGCTACTGCAAGCTTTACATCCAGTGACTATTTGCCATTAAGAAAACAGTGTTTCTGCCCAAACCTGACAATATTTTCTGTCTGCACACCATTTTCTCCATTTTAATGATTAAAACAATGAGTAGGTTGTCTGATATTTTACAGGTTACTAGTCTAATCTGCATGTAACATTTAAGATAGAACCTTTATTGTAATATGAATGCTGCCAAAAGTTTATCTGTTGATGTTATTGTGAAATCATGGCATTTGCTTGGTTTAGAATGTGAAAGCACTTAAATGACACATCTCATTTTTCTTTCTGTCACTACCTCATTTGAAATTAGAATAGTAGATTAATTGCCCCTTTAATGACAAGTGCTTGCCCAGACAAAGCTAGGATCAGGGTTAAGAGTGTGCCAGGCAATTTAGGTAGTCAGCAAACCATGAATTTCACACTGACAGTGCTAGAGGAATTAATCACATATATATTTCCTTTTCTTTCCTGTATTCAAAGAAATGATTATTTGGGTTGCTTTAGGACTTTATTTTCCCAAGAATGTGCAGGGTTTTTAGTTTTACCTTCTGTGCTCAAGAACATGTTTGGCTTTGCCTTTCCTTTTTTTTTGCCCTCAGGGACTATGCCACTTCCTATTTTGCCTTTTTTTTTTTTTTTTCCCCCATCCCTGTTATTGAATTCAGCATGATGGAGGGTGTTGTAAACACCACAGGGATCTGTGTGACTGGATTGCCTTTGGCAGGAAGGTGCTTTAGATGTAAGGCCAGGAAATAAAGCCAAGCACCAGTGCTTGAGCTGCTCTGTGACAATACAAGGGGCAGTAACACATTCTACTTGCTTGCTCTTGTATCAATTTTACCTTTACTCGTTCAAAATTATCCTCATAACAGTCAACAGAGCTCAGTATCAGGTGGATAACTCAAGAGACAAAATTGAGAGATATTGGTGCTTGGTTTCAAGGTCAGATGGCTGACTGAGAAATGAATAGGAAATTCTTTTCATGTTCCCAACAAAGAATTTTCATGGAATTAGGCTATGAAGAAAGCAAGATTTTATCCTCAGCAAAAACTCTGCCAAATACAATATCCTCCCAAAGTCTTTCTCCCTCATGCACTTTGTTCTTCAGCAGCAGCACAGTCTGGCCTGCTGTGCCTGCTTGTGAAAATGACTGTGATGGTGCTCGCTGACTGTCAGTGTGAATGGCAACGTTGCCCTTGTTTTCCTTAGAAACATGAGGTATTTAATTTAGGTGCCCCTGCTAGCTCCCAAGCACAGAAGCTGCAGTCCACCTCATATTTTGTTATTCTTGTTTATGTTTGATAGGCAGAACAGGCATCTCTTTCCTGAGGGACTCTCTTTTCTCTCTCAGAATAAGGGCAGGGAAGAGTCAAGAAGATTAAATCACACCTCAGCTCTTAGGAAAGGTGATGCTTGATCTTCCCAGCCAAAATACACGTCATGAGTAAACTTGGAGGCAATTCGGCTACATGTGTTCCTTGAGCAGCGCTGCTTAGGGCACAAGATGTGTATCCAGAGCATGTGCAGCTTTGAGAAGCAGTAGTAGTACATTTCATAGAGGTAAAGATGCTCTAAACTGATCAACTGGTTACATAAAATTCTCTGTCTCTACAGATAAGTAAATCTGGATTACGAGCCCTGATGGAGAACTTCAAATTTTGTTTGAACTGTTTTCCAAAGCCTCTGGAAAGTGTGGTTATTGCATCTGTAGATTGTCTGTATATAAATAAAAAGCCTGGAGAATGGACTTGGACATGTGCAAACACTTTATCACAGTGTTCATCTTCAGTGCTACCTACCATGCTCTCATCTCTAAAAGGACAACAGTTCTCATATTTGCAAGAAAACTGGTGGCTGGCAACATCCTCTTGGCTTTTATGTATGCTTTTGCATTTTTATTCTTTTAACAATACATTTTAATAACACCTTGCCTGTAAAAGAGTGCTTGCAGATCCAATTCTAGGTTTGTTGTATAAGTCTTAAGTATATCTTCCTAAGAAACAAAGTAAATTATATTGGGTGTTTGAACATAAGAGTTCTCTTCAAAATTCAGTCCTATTAATTTCTTTCATGACTTTATTGCACCTAGGCATCACTGGCATCAATTTCCATGGAAAATGGAGGATGCATAAGTATTTTGTACCTTCTGAATGGCTATAACTTCACAGATGTCTCTAGAGATACGAGATTTTACAGTGCTTCAAACTTTCAGAGTAAAAATTCAGACAAGAAACATAGAAATTAATAAGCCAGATTCACCACTGGGGTCTCTATTCACTTTGAGGGAAAGATATAAGGGGCAACTTTGGCCCATCTTGTTAAAATAGTAGCTCAGGTGTCCCTGGTGAGGAATTCAGGAAGCTTTTTTTAAAGTTCAAAGAACTAATAACTTCAGGATCTTTAATATAAATTCTAATACAATTACTATTTAATCCCTTTTAATGTATTTCAGTTTCATTAATTTGAAAGCCCTGATGCTATCAGGAGCCTACCTACTCTTGGTCCCTGAAGTAGTTTCCTTATCTGAGGATGCAGTGTCACTATCTGATACCTCCTCATTCACCAACTCTATTGTTCTGCTTCAGCTTAAGCTTTCTCACTTAATATCAGCATGATATAATTGTGCCATAGGTGACAAATACATTATTCCTTATTGTTATACTGAACTTCCTGTCTTAATTACCAAACTCATTTTTCCTCCATATCCCACTTGCTCATTACTCATTTTCAATTATGATACAGATTTCCCTTAGACTTTAATTACTTCTTGTACTTAAAAGGATAAATTAATTTTCTTATTAACCCTTTGACATCTCATTAAGATCACTGAATAGGACAATTCTGTTTTCTCGTGGCAGGCCATCCACATTATGTCAGTTTACAAATATACTAGGCAGCTTCGAAGGATTTTGCTAAAAACATTAATAGTTCTTCCTGGTGTGGCACCAGCATCTGTGTCATATGAAATTTTTTACTTTCATAGAGCCACCATTTAAACTGGAACTGTGTTTATCCCTGTGTGACACGGAGGAAACTGGCTTCTAACATTAGTGCTGTTGCGTTTACTTTGCTCTTTGAGTTTAATTTACATTTTGACTTTCAAAAATATTTATAGGATGAGGGAGAGCATAAAGGATCCCCTTTGAGCTTGGACCGGTCTCTGATAGGATGGGTATCAGACCAAATGAGAATTCAAGGTTTCCCTCCCTTCTGCATACAGGAGCTTGTACCACTGCCTTGTTTATGGACGATGAAAATAACATCCCTTCAAAGGCTTTAAAAGGACCCCTATGTTCCAATTCCTCCTTAACTTTTGGTACACAAATCTCTACATGTTGTTAGACAATTTTATCACCATAAATTTGATATTACAATTTGTAAACCACTAAATTTTTCTCATTGAAACAGACCAAAATTGCTCAATGTTTTGGCTGAGTTGTGCCTTCTGCAATATTCCCAGTGCTGTTGCCTCCTTGCTCCTTTGGCCCTTTTGGATTCCCCACTGCTTACAGCTTTGTCCACAAGCTGCAAGCTCCCTGTGGGTTATGTGCCCCAGCTTCACTCTTCTGTTTTCTTGCTTTCCTGAGACTTCTAGACCAAGGCAGCTCATCTTGATCCCTGTTGATTCACCAAATGTGTGAATGTGAGTCACTGACACAGAACTGTCAATGCAGCTGAGAAGACATTAAGTCCTGATGCAAAAGAGAATTGTGAAATGAAAACCTTGCAACAATTAAAATGCAGTTACTTTATTAAGACATCATAGAACTAGAAACAGTAAATATTTCATGTATCTAGCTGGTTTCAGTGCCTAGGGCTAGCTGCATGTTTTTCTGCCTATCAGATCTCCACTCACTGGAGACTTTCACATCTATTTTTTAAGAATGATCTGTCCCACATACAAGTCACATATTGGGTTTGTTGAATGCTATTAAGCATCATACAGATGAACACTGATTAAAATGAGCAGATTTGGGGCTAGAATGGGATGAAATATGCATGGACAAATTGTTTTATAGATTAAAAATTTATTTTTAAGTGTCTTACAGAAACATCTGGTCTCAATTGGGAAAAAATATTATTTTGATATTTCTTTGTGGCACAAACAGCTGTCGTCTCAGAAGTTCATTTCCCTTTAACAAATATAGAAATGGAAATCCTAGGCAGGACTTGAAATAATTATGACATTTGAAGTAGGCCAATGCAGAAGCATGTCTACAGAGCTCAGCTCTCTGAAAGAAATAATGAGGTGATTTAGCGATATTAAGCTTACAAAAATACTCAGGATATCTTTATTTGATTTTGGATGGTTGGAACAAAAAGGCTGGTATAAGGGTACTGGAGACACAGTCAATTATCCCCTATCAAACTCAGAAACATATAAAGTGAAAAGTATTTCCAAATAACACAATATATACATGGATAAAATCTAACTGAAAAACTTTTATTACAAAACACAGGATCCAGTCACCGGTTTTGCCTTTGGAACAAACACTGAGGGAAAGATTGATAAAGACATTCCTGTAGACAAAAAATGGGATAAAATGATGAGAGTTTTACCAAAGATAAGTTGTGCCATACTATTCTGTTATCTTAAATACATGTGACTAAATAAAAGTGATCTAAAATAAGAAAAAATAAAAAAACAACCATCCCCCCCAACCAAAAACAAAACCAAAACCTTCCAACAAAACACCAAAACATTTAGTGGATATGTGTCACAGGAAGATTTGTTAGTTAGGCAGTTTTGTTCAGCAGAACACTGTTATCATGAGTAAAATCTGGGGGAGGTGTTGGCAATGGACAATATTAAATAGTAAAAGATCCTCTAGGAGGGGAAAGTTTGACCTCCTTTTTTCAGTAACGAACCTGGTAAAAGCATAAAAAAGGATCAAGGGATGCCACTGGTGTTTTCAGATGATGTGGGCACTGCCAGAGAAAAAGAGAACCAGAATATTATACAGAAGGAGATGAGCTGGAGGACTGGAGTCAAAGGAATGAAATTCCCTATGGTAGAACAAAGTGCACTTGAGGACCAATGGAAAAAAACCAAGATGACTGTGCCAAAATTCCTGCTGCTGGCACATTGCCATCTAGATAACAATATCTATGTTGTTAAAACAATGTCTATGTTCACATCTATTGCTATGTTTTGAATGATATAAAATTGTAAGCTCTTTATTTCCTAGACTACCTTTTCCCTTGCCGGTTTGAGGCTTGAACACTACTGTGCAGTTTGTAAAAACTATTCATACTACTTAATCCTTAACAATAATATTATGATCCTTTTTAGAACAAATGATGAGACTGATTACTGTGGCTTGAATTTTGCATTCATTTTACAACTGCCTTATGGAACTGGCAAAAAAGTGTTTTTAAATCAATGCAATTTGTTCTCCCACTGGTTCAAAACCATAGTCTAGTCTAGAGGTCCAAAACTATAATCAAGCTTTTATATATTGCAATTATAGTTTTATCATAGAGATCTTGAATTTCTCTTAAAAAAAAAAAAAAACACATTCCTTTGGCATGTTAAATACAGTCTAAAGGTACATATAGTGATATTGCCAAATACAATTTCCAAAAACACATTTCCCAAACCCTGCATCCCCAGGTTCTTAGAAATGACATTCTGTAATGAACTGTAGGTACTTTTTGATTAGCATAGGGATCAACATTCTTCTGTTTATCGTTTTTCTTGCACCAATGTGACATCTCTGCTGATTACTCATATTATGGTTAATTTGCAACTGATAATCAGTCTAGTTTCTTAATAAACTTCTCATTAAGAGGCTGGAGCTGTCACTTTACCTCCATGTTACTCTTCCTAAGTATAATCTGTGACCATTATGCAAAAGAAAGGACTGCTGGACGTCACACATGTCATTTGCAATCATGTACAAAAGCTTTAAAAGGAGCTTGTTAAGTAAATGCCCTTCATAAATCATTACTGTAAAATGGAAAGGTATAACTAATCACCATATTTCCTCCCTGTTGCTGTATTTGGCTTTTTTGAGGAGGAGGTATGCTCAGCCAGTAGACATTTTAAAAGATCTTTACAAAATGTTTTCCAGGATCTCCCTGAACTTCTCGTGCTTTGCTTATACCACAGAAAAACACAGCAATTTAGTAGTAGAGAGGCTCAAGCTGGAAGATGCTTTAAGATGCATTCTGAAACTGTTGGCTCCAGGAAAAAGTGATGTGATTAAGTTTTGATGCCCAAGAACTTATCTAGCACCAACTGGTCCAAAGTAAATTTTCAAATTAATATCCTGAGCCCAGAGTAAGAAGGAAGTAATTCAATGTTGTCTGCAGAGAAATAAATTGCAGCTATTTGTGTTAGTTCATACTACAAAGGAATAAATACATGCTTATGGATAACTTTCACACTTCAGGGGATGTGCAGTTGCAGTAGAAGTTAGGCTGAACTAGTCTGTTAATATTGCTTTCATTGCCAGTGTAAAAAACAGTCTTTGGTATAGAGTTTTCCTGAATAAAATTCTTTAGTTCAGTCTTCTGAGCAACTATGTGACTCTGAAATCACACCCCAGGTTCTACCAGTCATGTGTTTTGACAATTCTTCATGAAGAAGGAAAAATTAAACCATGAGAGTTGGAGTGAGATTTGAAGTTGAGACACAGTACTTTGAAGGATTTCTTTTTGGAGATGGCTTTTTTTTTTCCCAGCTGAGTGGGTTTCATCTTGACAGGGACAGCATAAGTAATAATAAATGCAGAGTAGGGCTTTGAAAGAGAATTAAAGATAAAATCAAGAAGACAAGCCAGCCACAAATAATCAAAAAAAGCCTTCCTCTTCTGCAAGGGATCCCTGCCGCTGTGTTTCGTATGCATACATTCTATACATTCAGAAACCCTCAGTAATAACATGTCACTATTATTTTCTCCCCGGGAAATATTTGTGTCAGAGTTACTTCTAAAACATGCATTCATGATGTTTACTCATTGTCTTGCTTCCAGTCATGATTTTTAAGCTGGTTAAGGGAAAAAAAAAAAAGTCCCAGATTCAAGAGGGTTGTTTATTCCACAAGGTCGTATGGTGCTGCAGCAGCAAGTTGCAGTGCCTGTATCTGAGCCATGACCAGACAAATGGTATCTTTAAGACCTGCTTATGCTTTGGCTTATGTGAATCTTCCTTTCTTAAATTATCTAGAGAAGCTCATTTCCAGTGTGCTCACATAAATTAAATGCTGCATCTCTTTATCTAACCTAAATTTGTTCTTTTAATGTCTAGCCACTGCTTTCTGAGATAAAGATTATTTGCCTCTGAAAAGTTTCTCCATTTATTCCTTCTGTATTTCCTGAAAATATGTATGGTAAAAATTACCAAACAAGCAAAGAAAAAGAGAAGAGAAAAAGCACAAGACAATAAAGTATTCAGGATTTGTAGATTGTAGTAAACTAATTCAAAGTTTTCCCTCTTTTGTGTTTATGATGACTTTGGGGAAATTGTCACAACAGATGTCAGAGGGAAATACAGCTTTATGCATTAGGACAATGTGTGAGGTGATGACATTCCATGCTTTTCAGGAACTACAAAACATTCGACACAGAAGTGCATTTCAACATCTCTTATTTTCTCTCAGGGATTTTCAGGTGATAGGACACCAACATTTATTTTTAATACAGTGTCTTAGGAACAGAAAAGCTTTCTTTTAGAATTGTTCTCAGTAGTTGTTCTTCCTGTTTTACTATTATCCTGCTGTGCACTGGCCTTTACATGTTTTTTATTTTACTTTATTTAGCTCCTTTTTTCTTTACTTTTAGCAAATATCCTTTAGGGTTTTATCAAAACATCCACTCACAAAATGAAAGCTGATAAGAAATGATTGTAAAATACTGCAATACACTATTTCTCTTTACGTTGTAAATTAAAATGTCTAACTTGGGAACAAGACTCTTGTCTAGTTCCATATGTTCTTTGATTGTGGCTATAAAATAAGCTAATTATTTCCAGAAACCAATTGCTTTTCATTAAGAAACAATTGCAAAGATTCAATTGTCTATGAGTATGTTGCAAAGATATTTTGACTGGATTAAATTTTTAGTTACACACCATCATCAAGTTCCTGTCACATTTCAGTGTTATTGATTTGAAACAGAAGTGGAATTTTGATATCATTTATTCTGCACTGCATATTGTGTAATTATTCAGATGCTTCATTTTCATTTGTGCTTTCCTACTTGTTTTAAATGTTATTACTTGCTTCAATGCTTTTTCATTTTAGTGAATACACTGATAAATATTTCTATCAATTGCAGATGTGATTTTTGCATAAGTAACTGAAATCCTACTACCATGGTTTAATACAATATTAGACAGCAGAGGAACTTGTAGAAGCAATTAGAAAGTCTATGCATGTGTTTGTTTATTGAGTTACGTAAAAAATGCTCTAAAGGGATTGTTGGAGCAGAAAAAAGGGACATTAAAGTTGTTATTTTTACTGTCAGATTTTTAGATGTCCTCACTGTGGGCAAAGTGCTATCACAGTCACTCCAGTTTGCCTGTAAACCTCAGTTTCCTTTTTATTCTCCCAAGGAAGGGATGAGCATTTCTGTGTGCAGTGGGACTGACGCAGCAACTGCCCCAGCTGCAGAGGAAAGGCTGTGCTTCAGGTTACCCTGAAATATAAATCTCCAAACTAGAAACATCTCTTGGATATCTTCATATCATCAAATGAAGATATCTTGGATATCTTCATTTTCCTCATTGAGATTGGGATTTAATATGGGGAATACTGATGCCTTTTCCTGGTCTTAAAATCAAGAGTCATACACGGTTAGAAGGGGAAAAGGGATTTTACCTTGGTATTTATTTTAAGGATCCTTAGGTGCACACATCCAGGTCAAATGCATCAAAATGCACCCTGCTAAAATGCCCACCCAAAAGATCTGGTATAACATTATAGGTTTTACTAATTAGCATATCTATCAAAGATTCCCCTATGAGAGGCTCAAGTGAGCCCCCCTCCCCAAGGAGCCTTCTCCTGGATGGTTCTATCTTAGTTTACAGAATGTGTTCTGGAGAGGACCTTGGGGTCTGGGGCACACTGATCCCTAGCTACGAAGCTTCTAAGATGTTTAGTCTCTCAGCTTGACAAACAAGTCCAAGAATGTAGGCAAAAAGCACTAAGAGTACAGAATGTAAAAAGGTATAACAGGGGTATAAAAGAAAAAGCAAAACATCTTCGTGGCATCAATACAACATTGCTCCATGAGCAGCCATTTTAAAATCAGTGGGAGCATTTCAGTAACAAACTAACAGACTCAAACTTCCAGCTCAGGCCCCTTTCCTTTCCAAATTCAGTCACAGACAAGAGTTGTCTGAATAATTGTAAGGTGAACCTTATTATTACTACTGCTTTTTTCCTCTGCATTTTTCAGACCAATAAAACAACACAGTGAAAAATTAAAAATTTCCACTGTATTCCCTACTTCTGCCTCTCTTATGGGGCACTTGCATGGTTGGTGGGAAAAGCAGTGGGGAAAATATATAACCTTGAAATGGATAAAATAAATATTACTGAAGAATTAATTTGTTTGAATGAAAGTTGATTCTATATACAAAATTGGATAACACTTACTTCAATTTTCCATTGTGATATTTACTTAGGAACAGAAAATGCTTTCAAAATAACTCTGGGTGGAGGTGCTTATGGAAGTAATAGAAGGGTCACTTTGTGTCCCATCATACACAGAATTTATGTATATTAGAAACCCACCCAGGGGCTGTTGCAGTCAGTAGAGAGGCAAGTGCACCTTTTGATGGCCACAAGACAGGAACAGGAAAATCCTTCTTGTTACTCAGTTGTCCACAGCTAAATATTGTTCAGTGAGGGCTGTGAGATAGATGATGGCCACAGAACTCTCTGCTGGGAATCACCCAGGTACTGACTGACCCTCAACAATGGCACAGCAGAGTGTTTGTGCCAAAGTTTCGTGTATGTGATCTTCAGAAGCACTGCAGGAGCAGAAGCCTAATGCACAAGTTTCCCTTCTGGTTCTCACCTTTTTAATATCAGACTTTAGCATATTATAGACCTCATGTCTATTAAGTATATATTCATTGTATAACACATAGTAGTACAGAAACAAAGAATTACAGGCTCAATACTTATTATTCATGTAGATGATTATTTTTAACTCAATAGAGGGTTTTATAGTATAATCATTAATTTCGTTTGCTTTTCTCTTCCCAAAAGGAAGTCTTCACAGCTAGCAAGGAAGAACTGTTTTCAGAACATCACTTGGCAATACTTTTCATTTCCTTTGCATATTTTAATGCAATCAGCACAGCTTACATCTGTGTAGCAATCAAATTACAAAATCAACATAATCCAATGAAATGCTGAAGAGACAAATAATCAAATTCAGATTAATATTAATTGCTGTAGTTTCTGCACCTGGATTTAAGAAACAAAACCAAGAAAACCACCACATAGAACTTTCTCTATTTAATTGCAATGTTTTAAGTAAAAAAATCCCAAACAACAAAACTAAACCAGAAAAATACCCATGACCCCTCTCCCCACAAGATCCAAACCCAAAACCTCATATGATCTATTTTTTTCTTCTGTTATGAGCAGGTCTTTTCAATATACAGATTTAGATACGTATTCCTCATATCCCAGTGAAGCTATTTATAATTTTTCCTTTCCCTTGCAACTTTTATTAACCAATTACCTGTGGTGGCCAATTGACCTGTGGTACAAGAGACAGAGAGAGTTCTTGGTAACAGTCTCTGGTGCCAAAGACTTATCAGTTATGGTGAGGGAAAGAAGCCTCTCCAAGTATGCTGTGCTCAGTTATGGTGATGTACCCCAGTTATGCTTCCCTCGTTGGCTCCTGGTGTTAGCCACACCCCTGTACTTAAGCTCGAGCTGTCACATGTTCAGAGTCATTTGCCTCTAGAACCCTTCACAAGTTGTAGCAGTAAACTGCTTTCTGTGGAACTCTAAGCAAGGACCCTTCTCAACTCCTTGCCATCAGCTTAATATTACTGGAGCCATCCTGCCTCTGTGTGCTCATGAATGTGAGCCCCAGAGCCAGCAGGGAACCCAGTAATAATTACACATCTTTAAGATGGAAATATTATCATTATTTGACGCAGCCATGGATTCCTACTGAACATTTGCAGTTCTAGTTATGGAACTAAACTAGGATTAGTATATCCATTACTGAAGCAGGCCCCAATGTCAACAGGGTTCTTATTTTCACTTGTTCACACCACGAACTGTGAACACAGAAAGCCCAGCAAATAAAAAATAAATTACAATTTCCAGTTCTCCTCCCCAGAGGTGTCTTTACCCTTCCATTAGAAAGCAGCTGCACTTACAATTAATTTAACATTGATCCTTGTGGATCCCTTCCAACTCTGAATATTCTGTGATTTTGTGAAGTAACTGCAAGGGGTGGGATCTCCAGAGGGAAATGAGCTCTTGAGGATGGGGGCAGAGGCCTAGTGATGAAAATTTAATAGCTACAAATGGAGAAAATCACTACTCTGGTAGCAACTCATGCATTTTAGTTTTCTGCCCTCATTCATACATCCTCTTTGGCTGCATCACATGCCTGATGAGGTGTGTGTGCTGTTACACACAGAGTTTTCCAGCGGGAGGTTCACAGGAAAAAGGTGCAAAAGGGAAGCTAGAGAAATGTCACTTTTCTGAAAACAATAGCTGAAAGAAAAAAGTCTTACTGTTTGTTTGGACTGCAACCATCAGGCTGGTTCTGCAGGTTTTGCAGCCTAAGCAGAATCTGGACTCATTCTCCCATTCTGACTTGCCTGTCCTTCACCCAAAGCACAAAACCCAGCATCTCATGGTTTTGTACATTCTACCAAAAGTTTACCAGCTAAGGCAGATGGAACTTTAATATTGTGCCAAGATTTAACAGTGGACTACACTGACAAAGCATGTTGTTTTCACTGTTACATAAGTTCCTTACAGAAGTAGGAGACAGCAGCTGTAATTAAAGCATAATTGGATACAAGATGCTTCTTACACAGACAGAATGTGAGATGTAGGAACAGGACTTTACTTCTTTAACAAGAGCTTCCACTAGTCATTTAGGGCTCCCATGAACTAAAGGAATTGGCTGCAGGTATTATTACATCTTCTCTCATTTAATTACCATTGGAATTCAGACAAGATGATAGCAAGTAATTGAGAAGTTATCAATTACTACACTGACACACTTGTGACCACTGAGATCTCCCAGATAACTCTAAATTTGGAGAGTTTAGGTTTCAGCAGTTATTCAGTCATAAAGTAGTATTAAAAATTGCTGAAATATGTACTTCTAGTACCAGTGAGCTTCATAATAATAACCCAAAAATGTTAAAGTGCAAAGTTAATTTGGATATTGAATTTCAAAATCAGGCAGAACTGTCAATGGTCAAGTGGTAAAACAGATGTATTTGCTCTCTAGTCATTACAGTTAACCTTCTCAGTTACATACAGAGCACACAAAGCAAAAGAACTTCAAATATTGGAGTGGTCCTTTCTTTCAAAAAAATGACTTTAAAAGTGAGGAGAAAGCTTCATGATCAAAGCAGAAGGATTTGATGTTGTGTTTTCAATGCTGAGATGCCTCTTGACATTGCCACTTAAGTTTGAATACAAACATATTCAGCATAAGAGAGAAACAAGAGTTTGTGGCTGTGAAAACTTGAAACAGAACACAAATGTGCAGGGCAAATTCAAACTTCCTTTCAGTTGGCAGCACTGTGAGTGCCAGCCAGTGCAACACTTCCTAGGACACAGGTCCTTCTTCTTTGTGCTTGAGGACCTTCCAAATCACCTCTCTCCTTTCCATGATGGGGCTGCAAGTGAGAAGAGAATATGGGAGTTTCAAAGCCTTCCTGATAAGATTGTTTCAGTTCTATAATAATTTGCATCTGGACAGAACAAGGAAGTGTAAGGAATAGGATTGCCAGGTCCTGACCTATGCCAATATATTCATAAAGGCATCTTATATGTATTAGTAATGTTAAGACAGACTTTATATAATGACAGAAGGTCTTTGAAAATAGCATAAAAAATTAAAAGTTCTTATCATAAGGTCTGTGTCAAATGTCAAATTATTAATGGGCATGCATGAGAAACAACTTAACAGCTGTGCAACCTGGAGGTAGAAACAGCTTCCTTGAAAGGTTGTCAGCTTTGGGATTCAGTCACAGTTCAGTCCAGGTTCTCAACATCATCTCTATGTATTTAAGCACCAAAGACATCCCGGAGATCTCAGCCTTCTGTAGACCACTGCACTGTAGTTGAGAGACTGTAGAAGTCTCTCAATTTCTGCATTTACAGAACAAGACAGAAGGCCAGTAGCACCACTACTCACCCATGTACTGCAGTGCCTGCAGGACTGCAGACAGCTGTTGGTGAGGCCTTGTGCAAAATTGTATTAACACAATTTTATTCTTAATATTTACTATCATTATTATTGGACATTATTATTATAAAAAATACTGATTGCCAAAGGAGTGAGGCCCTGGGGATTTGGTAAAACCAGCCCTAAAAATAACAGCAATTATCCAACCTATGTGAAATGTGTTATACTATAAATTCAGGTGTGACACTGCAGACCACTGACAAAAGCACACAAGACAAAGAGGTTGCCTTGCACTTTACTGATCTGACCCTTGCTTTTCTGACTCAGCCTTCTCCCCTATCACTGTGGGCTAGGTAGTGATCAGCACTGCTCTCTGGGTTTAGTCAGGGCTGCTGGATAGGGTCTGCTCCTCTGGTCTGGGTACTGTGTGAGAGCATCCCTGTTTGGTGAGGGCACTGCTCATCTTCCATCCTGGAGCATCCATCCAGCTCATCTTACTTTCTGGAGCAGTCTAGTTTTGCTGCTCCCTGACAAAAAAAGACATCAAACACCTGCTCTTGCTGCCTGTGGATGTGTAAATCAATTTGTACAAATGTAGTTGTGCCTGCATAAGCAGTTGGCACTTTCTCCTGGGCATATGAAACTCGAACCACATGTAAGAGCAGAATCGTTTGCACTGTGACATCCTCCATGGTTAGACAGCTGGTCAAATTAATTTTTAAATAATCTTTCTGACTGGCCTGAAGTGTTGAACTAAAAGGACAATAGTTCCTATCCCTTACATAATGCTTTTCATTTTTCAAGCTATTAATAACTGTAAAAACTGAAACTACTCCTTCAGGTACCCTTGTAAGAATTAATCCTTTATACTTTTATTGTGTGTGACACCTGATGTTCTCAAAGTATTTTATGTAATTAATGGATACAGCTTCATGCATTTTCTGTGTACAAAGCCTTACAGGGCCAACTGAGTTTTAGAGCACACACAACTTTAGAAAAAATCAGCAGGGTCTCCCTTGCATAGCAAAGGGAAATAAGGGTGATCTTCATGAACCTTTACTGAGATATCAAACTCTACAACTTTCAGGAGTCAAATCTTGTGCCCTTTTTTTTTTTTTTTTTTTTGGCAAGAGGACAAGTTGAAGCACAGAATGATGAAACAAATAGCTAATATCTGAAAACAGGCTTCCCATTGACCCATATAGCCTTGCCTGTGAGGCGCAAATTTGTCCTCTGATGTGGGACAGGGACACTGTTCCTGTCCTCATCAGTGAGGTCTCAAAGGACTGTGAAGAGTCTCTGGGCCACAGGATATTATGAAAAGTCCCAATATTCTCTCCTGCCATCATTTTATCACCAACATGATACTGGGAAGTTTCTTTAGCTCCTGCAATTTCCCCCAAAATTATAAATAATGTAATGAATTTAGAGTCCTTGCACGTGTTGAAATGCCTTTGATCAATACCAGTTTAAGAAAAGTTTAAATTAAATATGTTCTATTGCATACACTTCCAGATTCAAAATGGCAAAATATAACTGGTGAAAAATTTGCAAGGAATATGGTGCTACTTGGAAGCAAACATAGACCACACAGGAAATCTCTGAAGCTGAAGACATAGAGGGCAGTGTGAAAACTGGTACAGTGCCAGAAGTCCACCCTTCTCCTGTAAAACAATAAAACACTTGTCTTGGTGTGAGACATAATAGACCAAGCCCCAAACTACTGACTTTTCTAGGAGATTCTGTGCACCATGGTGATGCAACAGAGCCCCTGCTGATAACGTGGCAAGCCACACAGATTGTTTTGCTTGTGCAACCCAGTTCTAAACCCTAACAACAAAAGAAGCCTATAAAACCCTTTTCCATGCAGTTAAAGTTTTTAGAGCACTTCCCAGGCTTGATGCATCACTGAGATGGTACAACATGCCTCATTACACTGTGACACTGTGTCAGCAGCACAGACTGCCATTAGCTTTCTCCCTCACTTCCCAAATACAGGACTGAAACTCAGTGGCACTGTTTTCTTAAAGGAAATTGAAAAAGAACAGAAAAGGAAAGCAAAATCACTAGGCGCACTGGAAGGGATGGTTTGTTTCCCCTCTAGGATGCACAACAGAAAATATTTCATTTTTTAAGCAGATGTCTCCAAGTTGCATGTTCCTCTCAAAATCCCTGCTATCAGAAACAAGTGTGTAACACAACTGCTGGTTCACCCTTCACACAGGTCACAAAAGTAGGACAGGAGCAGTGCGAGATATTCAGTGCATTGATAGGAGGAGAGGAATCAGGCCCGTACTTCACTTATATCCAGTTACATTCATCTGCCTAACATCAGACTCTCTCAGGTCTACTATCATTTGCAAGTGAGAAAGGACACAGACAATATTTACACCTCAAACTTTGTCTCACAGCTTTGGGATTTGTGATATTCTTGCATAAGTCTACCTACCTGCTGAGCAGTAATCATTTGACACGGCTGGGAAGGCGTTAGAAGTTTATCTCTTACTGCTCCATCTTGTTTTGGGAACAGCCTGGCAGCAGAGGGGACATCAAGAGTGGCACTAGGAAGACTTGTGAAATGCTGCAAGACTTGTGGCAGCAGGGACCTCCCTCCTGCTTACGTCTGAGCACAGGGAGATGTGGCGTTTTTGGGAGTACTGATTAAGAAAGGCAGTCATTACAAGCATGTGAATAATCAGTGTAACTGCATTTTAAATAAGGCACAGGAAAAAATGAAATTATAATTACACTAGCTAGAGCCATCAGTTGATAGCACTACCAGGAGCCCTTGTTCTTTGAGGACCCGGTTAACAAAGCTTGAGTGAGGGTGAGTTTTAATGATTTTAACTTTCCCATCTTAAATAGTGCCACTGGTCAGACACTTGAAGCTCAGAAGGCACTGAAGCATCCTGCTGAGTAAGGATTTGACTCACCAGTTCCTCTGGTTAACTAACTGGGATGTGATCCAGCCACAGAAATCTGACAACATTTTGATGGCCTAATGTCTGAGAAATTAATTCCTCTGATGTCCAGCCTCACAACTGGCCATGCCTGCTTGCTATGCACAAAACTCCCCCTTCAGTATTGGCAGAGGCCTCCCGGAGTACCTAGCAGAGAAGGCAAGCAGTTTGTTGGAGATTCAGTGATCAAAGTCTATTCATGTTAGCGAGAACAGGTATGGATAATACTGGCACACATATATACCAAGAATATTTTGACAGTTCTGAGTGCCCTTTCACCCTAAGTCAGGGCAGTCTCAAGAAATTCAAATGTCTTCTTCGCATTTGGCTCTTTCTAAGTGCTGAATTCCTCTTATGCTACAGTGAAATCATATTCTCTTCTGGTTTTGCCCTCTGCCAAATGTATGTTTCTTTCCATTGCCAAATTTTCCAGTGTTTTTATAAGCCTGAGTGAGCTATTCATTCTTTCTGTGTGCCAAGATCAAGCATTAATACCTATGTCTTTTTTCTTCACTTCAAAGTTTTTCCTTTTACATAGCCAAATTTAAACATATATTTACTGTTACTATTAGCAGGCCTGATATATCTGAGCATAAAGCTGAAAATATGTGCCTAAAGACTGAGAATTCTCTAGCAATTTTGTTTTTGTGTGATTAGTTGTTGAATAGTATAGATTAATTTATTTTATTCTATGAGATTCCTTGTCATATAAATGAAATGCTCAGTGACTTAGGGCAAACTTAGAAATCTGTTCTTAATGATGTTGGAAACATTGCAAATGCATGAATTAAGAAATAGCTTTATACTTTAAAGAAAGCATTTGATTTTATTAGCCTGGGGCGTTAGAAGACATAAAAGATGTAGTGAAGTTATTCCCCGCCTCCTTTTTTTGTCATGAGGAACTGAAATGTAACATATATACTTCTAGCATACATTTATCTCTTCTTCCTGACAAGCCTTTAAAGAAATGCTTGACCTAAATGTCAAAAGCTTGGCTATAATTTTTAACTGAAAGACCAAAGAGGCGATATGTTCCTAAGATGGTATATCATAATTTTTCAAGACAGAAAAAGAAAAAATCAACATGTATTGAAAACAGTTGCAAGAAAATTCAGATGAGAAAGCAGAGGTGAGAAAATCTAATTATATTACATGGGTACAGATGTACTGCTGCACTGGAGGTCAGTGCCTGAGCACTGCTGAGAGGAGTTTAGAGCATGAACTGGCTGCCTGCTTCTAACCAGTGTGTACCACTGAAGATAAATTTTGCATATGTATGTGTATTCATGCTAAATTCTGGATCCAGGGTGCATCTTAACTGAAGACGCTCTTGGGATTGGCGAGAGAGTGGAAATTTGTGTTGGGAATAATCTCCAGATGCCCATGCTCACGTCTCCAACAACCCTGATGTGTGCTTCCTGCAGACAGAGTGCCAAAGGCCGGTTGCAGATTTAACAACCCCACTACTACACACCTTGTTGAGCCGGTTTTCCTATAGTTGATACCTACTCACCGTTGTGTTTTCCCATTTTCTCAGCAGACACATTTTGATGGATCTATTTAGCTCATTTCTGTTTTGCAAGCTGAGATGTCTTAGAACTTATTGTCCCACATCTTTGTTTCTAGAGGTGGAGTTCATCTCTTGACACATCACTTGCACTGAGCTATTTTCAGTTCCTCCTTCCTTTTCCTCTCGATGACATTTGGCTTTTAATACTCTCCAAATATTGCTACATATTTGGAGCTCATTTTTTTAATTTAAGCATATAATGTGTCCATTTTGATTTGGTAATCTCTTATGGCAGCAATAAGTGCATTCAGTTAGATGATTGGCACATTTACAAGTTTATCATGACTTCAGGATATTCCCTGGGAGTCACAGGAAGTTGTTCCATTCAACCTCTCACACAAAACCAGAAAAAAAGGAAGCTTAGCTAATTATTTTGCCCCAGTAATTTGTGACAGCTAAAAACAGGTAAGGTAAACAGGTCTGATGAGTGAACCATTTTGAAAGTCATAAAAAGCACTTAACCTCAGAACACTATTTCCTTTGGTATGTTTTCTAGCCTTTTTTTTCTTTAAATAACAAAATATAGATGAGTCACCATAAACAACAATTACTTTAAAACATTATTTACTGTCACTATATACATATACTTGTATACAACACATATTATTATAATTATATATGATTATAATTTTTTTTCATTAGTGCATAAAGCATTTTGTATTAACAAATGAAATTAAGTTAAATGTGATGGTCTGCCTATAGATTCAATATTTATCACATTTCTGAAGGGTGTCCTAAACTAAAATACACACAAAGAACATATCATTTTACCTTCTCCGTTTGTCATTGAAAGGATATCTTCTACATGGCCATTGAGCAAATTGCATAGGATTGATCATTAAACCATTCTACAGTTTCAAATTCATGTAGTATACATGAACATCTAATTATAAGCTAACCTTTATTACAAAAAAAGGCTTTTTAATCTTAACAACCTAAAATATTTAGGGTTGATTTCACTTTAGATTTGATTGTTTGCTTTGGGTCTTTAAAAATATTTTGTGGTGCTTTGGGGAGGAAGCGGGGATTTGGTGGTTTTTTGGTGGTGGTGGTGTTTTCCCCTAGAAAAAGTGACCCAATAAAGTTCAAACTAGTATGTCTAGTAGGAACCAAAATGTGAAGTCTATTACCTGCAATCAGCTGTGCACCACTAAACTAAACCCTTTTTCATTTGTTATGCTTTGCCCCAACATGTTTTAGATAAGAGTTATTTACATTTATGACCAAAGACTAAGTCATTGAGCATTTTATACTTTCATGAATTCATTGCACACCAGATTTCAGCTCATGTAGGAGGAGGGAGTTCTAATTTTAAAACTGTAGTTTAAAGTCTTAAGAATACTTAAAAGAATTTCAGCAAACTATCAAATAAAGAAAAATAATTTCACATTGCCATCTTTATCAATTCAGTACAAATTTAAAAAAATACGATTGATAAGGCCTGTCATGCTGTACAAAAGTAATTCTAATATCTAGAAAGCTTTTTAAGATACTTTCAACTTCATGGTTTAAAGATAAACATCCTCTGGGAACACATCCATACTCCTCTGTGTTCAGAGTTGGCAAAATGAACCATGTCCTGCAGCTCTGAAGCTCTTTGAGGAAAGGTAATTGAAAGTTTTTGACATTCATTCTAAAAAAATCAGATTAAGACCTATCTATCACTCATTTTGCAATACTATGAGAAAATAAGGTGGAAAAATAGCTCGAAGCATATTTGTGCACTTTTTAATACAGACTGAATAGTATCTCCTACCTTGGATTTAGCATTTACAAATGATACGATATTTTTAAAATTCAGAGCAATCTATTTCAAACACTTTTTACTTTTCAAATATTCCTAATGCAATTTCTCTTTTGTCTAAAATATTAAAGAAGAAAACAATAAGTTGTTTCTATTTCAGCAGTGCAGAAAATGACAACTATTTAGACTATTTATTGCAATATTCAATGAGATGTTGGCAACTGTAGGAAAAACGTGCTTTTTTTCAGAAAAGACTTCAATTTAATTTTAATCAATGGCTAGATTGCTAATTTTTTTCTGAAGAGATTTGACTGGTTCAATCTTTCTTTTACACATGATGGAAATAAGAGAATGTCCCACATTGGACAGAAAACATGCCCACAAAAATAACAAACCAAGATCCTTTCAATAAAAGACAGGGGATTACCCTTTAAGTTACATGGGATCAGAGAACCTCAGAGAGCTGAAAGTACATGTCTTCCTGTGATAAATTTAACTGGACAGAAAGTGTCATCTCCTTTTGTACATAGGTGATTGTCCTCAACAGAGATCCAAATAGAGAAGAAAAGATTTTCCATTCCAAGATGATTTAAAATATCTGTATGTCTCCATAATGACTGATGCTATCAAAATTCATTGTTTGCCTCCTTTACTGAAGATCAGCATCCAAATAATATAGATAAAATAGATATACAAACAATATTCTCTGAAATACTTGCAGGAGCTACTCTTTCAGATCAGATTTAAGCATTCCACCTTAATATGGGGTATCACATATCACAAGTGAAGACTTAAGTGGGTGAAAATGGCAGAAATGAGAAGCAAAAAATTAGATTTAAAATAAGCCTATAAGGTCAGATATCTTTTTAGTATATTATTGTTTAGGATATAATATTAGGTCAAAGTATTTCAGTGTTCAATATTTTTATAGTAATAAAAAGTTAGATGAAAGGAAATAGACAAAAAAGTACATTTTTACAAAAAAAATTTATACCATCCCAGATATTTTCCAGCTATCATTGCAAAATATCATATCATAGTTAAAAGAAACTAGTGAAGACAAGATTAAGGACAGACACAAGGAGGAGGAGGAGGGATAGAGATTCTGGTCAGATCAACTTGAAATAGAACATATATCTATTTATATATTGAAAAAAAATCAATTTAAAATTTTTGATATTAAAATCACAGATAAAAATCTGCACATTAATACGAAAAATACCCCCACACAAACAAAAAGCATTCACACCAAATTTAGTCTCTGCTAGAGTAGAAAGTTTTGGCAAAATTATGTTTTCTATTAATTTCCATTTTATCATGCAATTTCAATGACTTCTGTTTCCCATGTAGCACTTTCCTGCCCTTGAGGTCAGGGATCCACCTATTTTGCAATGTTTCTGATGTAAATAATGTCCCTAATCTAATCATTAGTTGAGATTTTGTATGCAAAGAAGATAAATTTTCAGGATTTGGTAATCTATTTTAAGATGGGGTGAATTACACCTGTTTCTTCCCATGGAATAAAAGCAGACTAGATAAATGGATCAGATGCCAAAAGCTCTACTCCTGCATTCATGTGCATCTCCTATTTGCATGAAACACCTCAAGTTATTACAGTACTTTTCACTGGGACAAAGAGGGGAGTGTGAAGAGAAGCACTAGAATAATCTGGTCAAAGCAGAGATAATGTAAAATCTAACTTTAAGACCACATACTAAGGAATAGAAGAGAATATAAGGAAAGGACAGCAGCGTCACTGACAGTACTGACAATGCTGAACTGAGGTGGTAAGTCCCTTTTGGTTGCTTCAGATCTGAACATCATACAGCTGAGCATGTCCATATCAAAGCACAGCCTGAATAACACAGGCATAGCACAATGGTAAAAGTCCCATAACATAACTCAGACAAGCCAGACACAAGCAACTGGGAGCAAGGTGGGTTTTCTTTTTAAATCCAAGGAGGTACATAACTCCAGCTGAAGGTGGTGAACTGGCAGGCACTGCAGTAGCCGACCCATTAACATAATTTTTCCTTAAGGTTGCTTACTACTTATTTCAGTACATACACCGTCTGAAATATATGCAAATGCAGCTGAGAGTCACTAGGGACTGTTTTGTTAGAAGTGATAATCAACCTGAGCATTACAAACATGCTGCAGGCTAAACAAGTTGGCCTATAGCACTACAAGAGGCACTTTGCTTTGAAAATCCTCATAATCATTGCCAATACATCTATGTCACAGAAACAAAGCTGAAGAAGGGTATAATCAAGCCAAGCTGAGCATGTAAAGAATCATATGGGAGATGGGAATAGCAACCACTTCTGTATAGTGAACTTCTGTGTTCAAGCCAGATGTTTTACTGACAACACTTTCAGATGTTGCATGAATATTTCAGTGCAAAATGAGCCCAAGCTACAAATTAATGAGTTCTTTTTTCAAAGCCACTTAGATATGCTATTACAGCTAATAACAGTCTCCCTTTCAGACACAGCTATTTTATTTGGATGAAATAGAATGCTTTATTCAGCTCAGGAAAAAAATCTCTATTAAAAATGTATTGGAATGTAAAGAAATTTGTGTAAGCATTTGTAACAAAAGACCCTTAAAAGTATCGATACTCTCAGATGAAAATACCACAACTCAACAAACACAGGACAAGTTAATGATATCCACAGAGCGGTATGGTCTGAAACTGCTAGCCTTTTCTTGCCTAAGTAGTTTCCTCATACCATATCCATAGTCCATTGAATATCTTTTGTCCCCATAAGAAAACAAACAAAAAAATTGCCTCTGCCTCTTTAATACATGAGGTTGAATGTTTCAGCTGAAGGTCTGGATCTAAAATCCTGAGCTATGATAAGAGCTGCCCCTCCTAAGGCAGATGTTAAGACAGTAGATTTCTGCTTTTTAGTGTATATTGCCACAGTTGTATGTTTTTCAAGAACAGAAGCAGTAATCTTGGGCCACTGCATACACAGATATTTTTGTCTTGGACCTGCCAGATGCAATATTTTACATGAGATTTAATTTTAGCATTGTTATGGTAGAATCCATTTCGAAGAATATCATGTCATATGATTATCTGGTTCAAACAGGTGTGTAAATAAAGGAAATTAGTCCTGATGAAGAAATTCAGTAACCATCTCTCCACCAACCTTTCTGCATTGCTTCCTTAATGCAATTTATTTGTATGATGTATTTGATAAAAGCTTTTAGATACCTTCAAAATTTGGACTGACACATTTTTATGAACTATACATTCATTAGTGAACTGCACTTTGAAGATGTTTTCTATAAATTAAGGAGTTTGTCTATGTATCTTAATGGAACATATCAGCTAAGTTAGAAAGTGAAGAGGTCTGTAAGTCCATAATGGGTCTTTTTCTCTACCACTACTTTCATTTATGAAGTCTTTTGAAGGAAACACAAATTTCATTGCCTTGAAAACATGAGATTTTATCAGTGAGCAAAAAGAAATCAAGTTGCTGTGATGTGATCTCCAAGAAACAGGTGTAATAAAAAGATTCTTTTTACACTAAGCCTAAACCATTAGTGCAGATTTACATCCTTTTCCTCATGTAAAATACCAAAAATGTGATTCAAGAACCTTGTCCCTGCCAGACTCAACAGTAACTGTTGAGGCTTTACCTGTACAGGTCTGATGGCAAGTTGTTTTCTATTGTTATTATTGGTGGTGTTGTCATTACAGATAGACTTGGGAGAGGTGATTTGGGACAAAATTCTCAATGGAGGCAATCACAAATACAGACATATGGATGATTGGAGGTTGTCTAAGTTCTGTCATTTTCTTACAGTATAATTTCACAACTTCTCCGTGTTTAACCTTCCAATTTTGTCTTTGCATTTCAAATCCTGGCTAATTAGAGGATTTCTCTTCTTTGTGACACCAGACTCTTATGTCACACTTTAATTACAAGGACTATGTAGTGTTCTATTAACTGTATATTTTTGCTTCTTAGATTTGTGTGTTAATTGGTGATATCAGCACTCAACTTTTTCTTTTTTTTCCAAAAATGTTCTTCATTATAGTAATTATCCACATATCCAGGACAGACAAAATTAACCATTATGAACTTATTTTTTCAGCCAACATCTGTGAAGACCTTGTATTTCCATTCCTGCTTATGCTGTGAAAATGAAGAGTAAAAAAAATACATGCCATGAAAATAATTTATCTTTTGAGAGAAAACATCTTCTGAAATACTCATACATCTTTTACTTTTAAAATACTTAGATCAACTATATGTTTGGTTTTGGTTTGGCTTTAATTATTGCAGTTATTTTAAATTTTTAATTATATTTGAACCACATTACTGAGCTTTTCTTTCCAGCTATTACATCTATGTATTATAGTCACTATATGTATATTGAGCCACTCATATTCATATAATCTTGAAAACTGATGTCAAAGGTAAAATCAAAAGTTGTCATAAAAGCAAGAATAGGCAACACAATACTCAATAAACACATATAAATACATAATTTCTCTTCCTTAGTATTGGTATTATTTTGAATTGGGAAGCTTTGCTTGTAGTCTGAATGGTTTGCAATCCCTGTTGAAAGTCTTTTGCTTTCTGCCTGCTACAGACCCTATCTTAGAAATAAGGTAATTTTCCTTAATTGTATCTATCATGCCTGTTTCATGGAAATTCTTTGGGGCAGGATATGCTTTTCCTGTGCTTGTATATGTTTTTCCATAGTGTCTAGTATAATGTAGCCTAGTATAATGCAGTACAATGCCACTCTCTAGGTGGTTTCGTCACCTGTAGTGAGCTTGAAATTCACCTTTCACTAACTGCCCCTTCAAGTTTAAGAAGCTGGCCACTTGTGTTAACAATAGAAAACATAGGGAAGGATATAACATGATAGACAATGTGTGTCTAGATATTTTCTGTGGGACAAATTGCTCATTCAGAGCAAGATGATTTGGAAAATTGACGTTAGGAACTAGGAAGTCCTTTACAAGGATATTGTTGTTATGGTTTTAAAAGACACACTTAGTCCTCTGGCTGGAGAGACCTGGGTTTGTAATTCACCTATGGAAAGGTCAGATGTTGCACACATGGCTCAAAACATGACTGCAAGATGCTTAGAAATTACAATAATACACTTGGAATAGAGCAAAGCAGGACTTGGAAAATATATGCTATAGATACTGTCTGCATTTTCAATGGAATCCAATTTCTTGATTTACTTTACTTCAATGGAGAAGAATAAATTTCTTGAGAAGAAACATAACTCCTGGCTAGATTTTTCTTTGTAATATATACCAAAATGTTACATAATTTCAGTAAACACTCAGTGTTCTGTACCTTTCAATGTGACTAATTTATTTCTTTGTTTTGTTTTGTTTTGTTTTTTAATCTAACAAGCAGTCTTTCTAATATGCTCATATTGTGAAAAAAATGATTTCCTGGGCACCCAAAATATTCTTACAAGGCTTTCCATGATCACTGCTTTTCTACCAACTCCCAAACAACCTTTAACCACACAGTGTATTACTCTGAGTTATTAAGAAGAAATTTTACTCCCAGAAACTGAAGACAATCAACTTTTTAGACCAGAGTTTCTCTCTGGCATACAAAAGTGCAAGTACCTTTGGGCAAGCTATCCATGCTTCTGTTTATCTAAGTGGGAATAGTCAAAGGACCATTATTTGATGATAGTATACCATATAACACAAAATAATTTTAAATTTTGTAATATCAAATCCATGGCTCCAATGATACCTGCAAAGAGTGGAGAAATATAAACAGGACAGAGGAAAATAACAGGGGAACTCAGTGCTGCCTGGTAGAAAGGATAAAGGGTGATGGAGATGCAAAGCCCATACACTAAAGGCCATGAAACCAAGAAATATGGCATATTTAATATATTTACTATTCTCCTGGAAAAAGGAAGGCTGTATCTGCTTTTCCACAGCTGAGCATATGAAGTATCAAACTACATTTTCTTTATATGCTTATTTTACTTTTGCCCTTGAATTGGATATAGTATGGATGTGATTATCATGCACCCAATTCTCTTTCCTTTAATTGAATACAAATTAACATCCTCGACCATGAAAAGATTTGCTTCTTTGGAGTAACAGCAAGGATAGAAGTAGGTAAAACCCGGCAGTCTGACTAATATATATATGTGTGTGTGTATGTGTGTGTGTGTGTGTGTGTGTACATATATATTCAAATCAGCATTCCAAGGGCAGCCGTTGCTATTAAGGACATTTCATTTACAAGCACAATATTAAATTAGATTAGCTTACAGAACCCATAAACATGTTATGTCGGTGTGTTATAACAAAGATAATAGAAGCAATAACAAATAGAATTTAGAATCACATTTTAATTAGTCATATGAACAGCTTAACACAGAAATACTGACAAAGCAGAACTAACAGTGTAATGAAGCTGCTTAAAGGTGTAGATAGGAGCCATCCTTGCAATATAAATGCAGTATTTAATAAGAATTTTTACTTAAAATAATGATTTCACTAAATCACTGTAACTAAAAAAAAGCCAAATGAGAAGTATGCCCTGTTTGACTTTACCTAGGGGAACAAAGACATTTTTTCCTCACTATGAGACTTCTTATTTAAAAAAAAAAATGCAATTCATGCATAAACTTGCCCATGTATTTGTTAGAATATCTGATTTGTAGTTCAAACGAAGAGAAGTATTTGAGAGGCTTTATGTTTGTCTCCTCTGGATAATTTCCTTATTTTTGAATTTGAATGGTATTAATGATTAGTCTGTGTAACCATTTCGATGCTTTTAGAAGTGGTCATCTGTTAACCATATTTTTATGTCAAAATTGTTATTATATAGTCAATGTCCAGACAAAATTCAGCAAATAATTCATTGACACATTCTGTTCTTATCACTAAACAAAGTAACAAAAGGGAAGGATTCAGAGTTTTGTAAAACTGTAATTGTGAAGCACCCACATATTTACTGTCCAAATGATCCAATTAGATGAAATGTAAATTAATTTATTGATTTTCTAAATGTTTCACAAAACAGCAATAATTCTGCGCCACACTGGATGATGTGGTTCATAGCCATAAATGTATGAAACACAAGGAAAAGAATACATAAATGAAATAATGGAACACAAGGAAGCTTTATTATTAATTAATGTAGCTGAGTTTCATGTAATCACAAAATATGTCTAAATCCAAAATCTTCACTAAGGGAATCATATTTTAAAAAATCCACTGTAAATAAAAAAGTGAGGATTAAAATAAGAAATGAAAAAGGAATCTAAGTAAAGCAAATACACCAAGAGGGAACCCCAGCTACCACACTGGGTATTGCCAAATGCATTTTAGGATAGAAAATGTTATTATTCCCTTTGTACAGATGCATCACTGGGGCAAAACTCCTCAATGATTTGCTCAGGATTATATAGACAGAATTTGCACAGCAAGGAAACACTGACGAAGTTAATACTTAAACCTCTAAACCTGCTTTTCCTTTAACAACCTCTAATAATAAATAAATTTTTCAAAAAATGAGGAAATGCATATCTAAATGGACAGCACTCAAGAGGTTAGCTGAACATGACTTTCAAAGAAGTGGGTGGTTTTTTTAAAGTAAATTCTGCAGTAAAGAAATGGCAGGTGAAATGTACTTTGAAAACATAGGCTAAGAGGGATTTTAAATAGTCAAAGGCTCAATAATATGTTATTAGAACCCATTGTCACAATACAGCATTCAGACCAAGAGCTTAGCAGGAATTAAAAAAGGATTAAACCTTTATAAGGATAATGAGAAGATCCATAGTTACTTTAGATAGGATATAAAATAATATTTGTAGAAAAAGAAATACGGGCATTCCTTGAGGCATAAGTGAACCATCAGCTTAGGAAGGTAGGTAAAAAACATCACCAATGACAAAATTATTGTGTAGATTGCAACCTCCTTTGAAGAAATTTTGAAGAGGATTCCATTAGATATGCAAAAAACATTGCAGAAGACCCATTTGTAATTTATAGGCATTTTAATTTCCTATGTGATCAAATGAGAAGAAAGAAGTAAAACCTTCCAAATCACCCATGTTACATCCATACTGCAAAATCCATCCATCTCAGCTTGGACAGAATAGCTTGTACTCCATCCATACACACTCGCCTTCCTTAGGGAGGGAGGCCACACCACATAATATTTGGCTCTGGGTGTCATTTAGGCCCCATATATTGTCTCTGCAATCCTAAGGAATAATTAATTTGTGTGTTTATGGGTGTTTGTTTTTTTCACTTTTAAGCACCTGAAACAGTAAGTATACATATTTTGGGATAGCATTGGGCTACACTGGAGAAGGGTGAATACAATCAAATGAGATAAGAGTCATCCATACTACCTCATATGAGCAGTTTCTGTACTAAACTATATCCAAACTAATAGGTTCTTCCCCAAAAAAGAGGCTGAGAATCAAATAACATTTTGTACTTAGTGCACACAGTAGGGAACTAGACCTCAAAATGATCTGAAGAGCCATTATTTACAAATGCAGTTGTACCCACACAGAATATTTCCTTTCTCTTTCCCATTCACAAGAAAACCACAGAGCCTTCTGACATTCCAAGTTATTCAGAGACTCAGAATGAAAATAAACCTACTCAGCAAACTCTGAGCTATAAATGTGCTGCCATGCCCCCCACAAGTAAGGTTTTGTGCTCTAAATGATGGCAAAACACGCAAGAGAACACCAGTCTGTGAATCATGGTGTCTTCTCTGTATTCAAAGAAATCAGCATTGTGACCAGAATTGAAAAGCTTTTGACAGGAAAATCGGTTCCTGGGGTGGTGAGGAGTTTTGAGTTTTGCTTTCAGGAAAAAGGCATTGACTTACCACTGGAAATGACCCTTTAGCCAGAAGACAGGATCTCCTTCAATTCTATTTCTTCGGGAACCACTATATGTATCATGACAAATTGCCAGTCTCCCAATATGGGTTCTTTGGGTTTTTTACCATTAATCATGGCAAATAAAGGCATGATTTGTATCTTGATGTTATGACCTTTGTAATGGTAGCACACCTGAACAACCACTTTGTGTACATGGAAAAATGGTAGAGTTAAAAGCACTTTTCTTCTGCATACTACAATTCACCAAATATTTGAAATGTCTAATATTTTTCAGAACATTTTTACGCATTAGAAATTACAGGGAAATATAATTTAAAAAATTGTATAAAAAATTCTCCTTTAGATATGTGCCTACAATTTTTTTAAGTTAGTTCTAAGTATTTAGACAAGATGTGAATATATATGAGCTAGCCAGCAGATGAAAAGGCTAATAAGATTTTGATCTTTCTTCTTTAAGTGAAATTAAATTTAATTTTCATCTGCTCTGAACATGCACTTCTTTTTACTCCTATTTGTTTTCGGGAAATTCTGTGAGATCTTGATTATACCAGTAGAAAAAAGCTGAACATGTATGCCAATGTCCAAACTTCTACAGGAAAAGGTACTTAACACACATAGTTTGAGAATAGAGTTTGTAAAAATGGATTTGATCAATGAGACACTTTGGATGCAACATCAGGTTGCCAGAGTGTAGGAGGTAAGCAGCTGTTACCCCTTTTTCATATTTTTTCCCAGTGTGTCCTGTACCTACCCCTACAGTAAATAAGTTGGATCACACACTCTACAGCAGTTCTTGCACGCTTATAAAGACTGCAACAAATCATACTATGAAGTTGTCATAATAAACCAATCAGTTCTCCTTTTTTTTTTCTGTAACACCTAGTATTCCAGGCACAAATGATTTTATTGAAGTTATTTACATTTAGACTAGCATGGAGTTCTTCGCAAGAGGAAACTATTGCACTGACTCATAAATCAAGTGAAAAATTTAAGAATCTACATTGTGTAATGATGTTTGTAATAATAAGATTTTGACTAGTCAAATTTGTTGTTTTTAACATCAGAAGCTGTTGATGCAGGGTTTTTTGTTGTTTTGTTTTGGGTTTTTTTAATGGCAACTATTATTTTGGTTTAGATTTGCTAGCTTAAAAATCACAAATCCATTTTCACAGCTCATATAAAGCTCACTGTACAATTTCTGGCACAGCAAGGAGAAACTCAGAAGATAAGTAGAGAAAATGATTTTGAAACTAAGTCAGCATTTTTAAGGAATTTGATTTATAAAATGCAATTTTTTGCCTTCAGCAAATCCTTGAAAGTCATTACAGCTTTTTTTTTTCTAGTTAACTTTCTCCAGCATGCTTGGTGATGGAAATATCTATTTACAATATTTAAAGTAGTTTTACACATGCTATATGAAAACTATAGTTACCTTTATTTCTCTGGTACTACTTTCATTAACATTTTGGGACAAAAAAATGTATTTTCACAAAAGCAAAACAGGATTATAGGAGCTCAGCCCAATCAAATTAAAATCAGAGATGTAAATATGAATGAAACAAGAGCTCTGTTATGACTATACTCCAGTGTAATTACCATTTTATCTTAGAGAAAGCTAGAATAAAATTTCTACAGGTTGCTGTGGTCTAGATAAGTTTGAAAAAAAGTGTAATGTAATTTGATGTTCTTTTCCATCCTAATTTTGGGGTCACAGTTTCTGAACATATCCTAGAGCTGCTCTGAATGACACAAGCCATGTCCAGGAGATGCTAGGCCTGCCTGGAAGTGCCTGCAGGGTGGTGACATCCTCACAGCAGTCCACACCAGCAGTATTGCCCCCTAGAACATGTAAATTGAAAAAAAGAGCTAGTACAAGAAATTTCTGATGTGATTTTTCTGGTAAATTCAAGCTTAGCATCCTCTCATGTAAAAAACAATGGCTGGATATGGGGTTTATTAGGTCTTTGCTCTATGAAGGTCTCTATGACTGGATGCATACATCCTCCTGATGGCTTGAGGGACTATGGTTTTCCCTGAATAATGGAAAACCAGAGCACAAAGCCAGAGAGGACTAGTGATGTCAGCACTGTGAGAGATGAATAGGTTGTATGTACTATTGTTGCTGCTGCTTTTACTAATTTATTTAGCATTCAGACTAGAATGTAGTGAAGAGTCTTTTGTCACATCATTTTTTAGAGCCACACACCAGAGAGATGGAAGTTAAACAAATTAAAAACCTGTTCATTGCCCCAGGCGAATTTTACTTTGTCATTTGGTTCAGTTCATTTCAGCATTACACTTTTAATGGCTCACTTAGTTAAACTTGAACTTATGATTACTGTTACTACTTCTAATAAAGGCCTGTTTTGTGAGGGCTTCATTGTTGTTGCCTCAGGATAACAGCTGCTAATTTGTTTTATTACTGTAATATATTTTATTTAGATTTTTCTCTTAAAAACTGCTGGCTGTGCTGCATGGAGTCATTGTTTTCTACTCTAACAGCCAGTTTGCAGAGCTGGCATAGCCTACAGGACATTGTATATGGCAGGACTGTGGAATGATGAGTCAGATCTACAAACGTGCAATTTATATCACAGGCTAGTTTCTTGACTTTGAAAAAAAACAAGTTTTTCCCTTCTGTAAAACACGGACAGCAATATCTGTATCCCTTGTTAGGGATAGAGATGCCTGCTGGTGAACACTGCCAGGTAAGAGCAGCATATTTTCCAGCAGGGATTATACACTGTTTTTTTATACCACTTGTACACTTGAGCCAACTCAGTGTCCTCAATCCAGTTATTAAGGATTTTCTTTGGTGAACCCTAGTGTTAGAGGTTTATGGGACAAATTCAGTTCTTATTTGGATTGGTGTAATTATTAAAAAGCATTGCACTGTTACCATGCAGCAGTTAGTTGGGTTATCTCGGAAATGTGTAATTGATAGATGAACTGAAATTTATAACCCAAGTGCAGAAGGAAGCCTGGGTTCTGAACTAGGTATTTTGACACTTGTGATTTTCTCTCATGTGCCTTATAAACATGTTATTATTCCCTGTTAGACTTGTGAAGCTTGGCTGCTCTGGCTTTGCTTAGCAAGCATAAAAGACTTACATTGCCCAAAAGGGTCCTGAGGCAGCATAACAGAACAGAAAGTGCCCCACCACAATCCCTCCCAGAACAGCTGTGTACTTCTCTGCATGGAGCTGGGCCTCTGGCCCACTGTCATTTCTCAAGGTTGCAAAGAAAAATGGACTTGCATTTTCTGATCCTTTGCTCAGAGGAAAGAGATTATATCAACTGTGTTTCCCATACTTATGTCCTTCTGTGCTTTATCTTAGGATCGGGATATAAACTGCAGTTCTAATTAATTTTTTGGATGTATTATGCAGGTAGTTGCCTATTTTATCTAAAGCTGTCCACTGAAGACTTCACAGTAATTGAGAATGAAAACGTGATTCAAAGAGCCAAGAGCAGAGGAGGAAGACTTTGTAACATTCAACTTTGAACTTGTACTTTACGCTAGAAGGGCTCGGGCTTCCTAAAGTCACTTTCTATTGATTGGACAGATATCCAATCAATAGAAACAAAACACCTGGATTAAACACCTGACAACTAATCTGCCCAGCACTCATGTCCTTTTGCAGAAAGAAATGATCCAGTGGACGTTATTCCCCAGCACACCATCAGGAACAAAACTAAATCTAATCTATGCAAAAGCCAAACTTGCATTCGCAGAGAAGAAATGGAATATAAAACCCTCATAATACAAATTAATGCTCCACACAGTAGAATCTTGCAGATTTATAAACACGGAGAAAGTGAATAGTAAGTATCTTGTCCAGTAGAGTCTGGAAAGTTGGGTACACGCCTTAGGAACAAAACATGCAAGAAATTTCCACTCTTTATTGGTAACTAAACCTTCCCAGATCTTTTTATTAAAGAGGACTGATTGTATCAGTAAACCTGGTGTGATGAATTTGTGGCTATTCATCTCTGACAACTCAAAGACAAGTGATTATGAGCCTTCGGCCACCTGGTTTAGATAACCAGTTTTGAGAAGCTTGGTATCAATGCACTTTTGGGACAACTAAAATCTTAGTAAACTGCACCACTGACCTCTGCTGAAGATAATCAGAACTGCTCACTGTTTTAAATGGTTCTCCTTATCAGTAAGAGCTACAAGGGATTCTCTCTTCAGGTTAAACTGGAACGGCTGGAGGTTGAAGCTAAGACGGTTTGGCCTTTCAATCAAGGAAGTAAAGAACACAGATGGGAGAGAACTACCTGAGCAAAGGGAAAACAATTGGCATAAACCCACTAAAGAACACATTTGTCATGGAAACATTTATGCTTCAAGTGGAAAGAAATATCCCTCCGTGCAGCCAAAAATGTCATACTGGATAGTGCTGGAGCTTGTGAAAAGAACTGTATTTCATATAGATGTGAAGGAGGCATAGCTTGAAGCTTTGGTAAATCCTTTCCAGTCTTAACTTCTTGTCACGGTTTCCAGTGAGTATCACAGTGCTCCCTTTGAGTTTACCTGCAATGCTAAGGCACTGAAAACCTCTCATTCTGTTCTAAAGTGACTTGTACTCACCAAACATCACTGACACAAATCAAACTTCTTTGTTCACAGGTGACTATGAAAGGAATTATATTTCCCACGGTGCCTACTTTGAGTACGATTAAAAACTTCATTTTCTGATCTGTCAATACAAACTCAAGTTTTTCTTTCAGATAGCAGCCAGCATTTAAGAAACCAAGACAACCATATTTTGCAGTGTCACTGCATAGATTATTCTAAAGCTGGAACTCCATTATGATTAAGGAAAATTTAAACTTGGATGTTCCTACAGCAAAAAAAAGGAGGGGAAAACATAATATAATACCATGAACATCTAGCAGGTTGCACAGGTTGTCTTGATTAAATCCAGGGCACAGAGAGCCAAAAGCATTCAGGAAGCAAACAAATGTAAATGAAAGACTGGGATAATATTTTAAACAGTTTTTAGAACAGGCAGAATGAAGAAAGTGGCATACACTATGAAGGGAGAAACGGATGGTTAAGGAGGAAGAGCTGTAGTTTCCTCCTGAGGGTTCATCCTCTCACTGCATGTTTCCATCTCTTTCTTTTCAACTTCTTTCCTAACCCATTTCCTTAAAAAAATAACAGTGAAACAATGCATCAGCAATATCTATACCATGCAGCCATTTGTTACAGCATTTTTTTCTTCATTTTATGCCCCTGACAATTCTCAAAGAAGTCTGAGTAAGACTCAGTGTTGAATCTACAATAAACAATTTTCATTATGGAAAACAACATTGAAATAAGACTGTCACAGTATCTGCATTTTGGTTGGTGTGTAAATTTTCGGAAAAGCAGTAGTAATATTCATGTTTTAGTGAAAGAGAATGAAACAACTCTCTTCCTTATTCCTCCAGAGAGCTAAAGAATTTGTCACTGATAAGGAAGTAATTTAGAAGGCATTTCTAGGATATCAGTTAGGCTTATAAGCAGCACAGCAGGAACCATATCAAGGAGACCAAAGCAATTAGCAAGAAAAAGTCAATTCCCTGGTGAGACTGAGAGATGTCTGAATTCTACTACTAGCCGATCTAATCTGAAGTTTTGACTCAGTCTTGCCTGAGTTTATTCCTGATTAGAAAGGCCATCAAATGTTGTCCTTTTGGAAAGTGGTAGAAATACAAAGCATATTTGACAGTCAGAGGCAATATATTTTAAATAATTAAGCAGTACAGCTCTGCCAACCCCTCAAGGAATTTAGGACCTGTATTTTGGAGAGTTTAGAAGTCTCCAAAACCTATTAATTCAATAGCTGAATTGACTATAATGTTCTGAATAATCCTTAATAGCCTACATCTCCAGGAAATAATAATAGGCATATGGGGTCCTAAATAAGTTTGGGTCTTCTTCATCCTAATATAATTCTCTGCAAAATCTTCATTCAAAATCCACTTCCCCAATCAGTACAGAATTTTTTACGAGTAAGTCAGCAGCTTCTCCTAAAGTATGTCATTTTACTGCCAAATATTTCCTAATATTACTGTTTATTACCAACACCTAAAATATTTGTCATATTGTTGCGGATGTTCCTGTACTTGTGATAAATTTTCATTTACAGCAGTTGCTGAATTGAAAATAATTTTTGAGCAATCAAAGGATTCATTACCATATGCAGTCAAAGAAATTTTGTAATTTAATTACAGGGAGCTTGGGCTGCTCAAAACTTTATGTGTAGACCTGAGCAGAATCCTAGCTCATCTTCCTAATTAGAGATAATATATCTTCATATCTTCCATTTTCTGCATAGGTCATTCTGGATCTGGACAGAGATGGAGGGGAAATGTTGGACAGTAGTTATAGTATAAAACAAACAAGAAGGTGAGAGAAAAGGCAGAAGGAGAGGAGATTTACGAAAGAGAGAAAAACAAAATCACATTTTGCATGTGCTAGGTTTCCTTACTGCTTTGGTCATAATACTAAGAAATTTCCATCTGTACTACTATTTGCTCAGATCTCCTCAATAAGGCTCACCAGTGAAGCTGAGAGTCCTGAAATGGAATAAACCATTGTGAGGTCTTTACAAACACACTACAGAAAAATTTTCAAGAGAGTCACAATTTGGCTTGTCTGGTCATTATTTATTCTAAATTATCTAATCTATAACATATACCTCTTTGTTATTTTGACTCCCAGATTTATGTTCACTCTAGTTTATCATTTATAATCTTGGCATAGCTCTGGCACTATATTATTGAATATTTTTTCATGAATTGCAGACTGGTTTGAGTTTGGAAAGAAATACCAAAAAGGTTTGACTGGTCCTTAAAAATCACCTCGTTTCGATCCCTCTCCCTGCTGATCGTGTTTCTTTTAATGCTGCCAGGTCACCAGGCTTTCTGGTCTGTGAGTGCACTTTGCCAGGTCAAGTTGAGCTCCTTGACAACAAACACCCCAAATTCTTCTGCTCAGGGCTGCTCTTAATCCATTCTCTGTCCAGCCTGCGTTTGTGTTTTGGATTGCCCTGACCCAGGTTAAGGACCTTGCAGTTGGCCTTCTTGAGCTTCAGGAGGTTCTCACAGTCCCACCTCTCCAGCCTCACACAGTTCCTCTGGATGGCATCCCTGCCCTCCAGGGTGTCTATACCACACAGCTTGGTGTTGTCAACAAATTGCTGAAAGTGTGCTGGATCCCACTGTCCAGGTCACTGAGAAAATGTTAAACAGTGCCCATCCAAAAATTGATACCTGAGGGATTGAGATTTTTAATTTTGAACTATTTCAATCTTCAAGGACTATTTTTCTAATTATTTTTTTTAAGGTTCATGTCTTGATTCAATTTGCTAAGCATTGCAACCACTAACATCTGAGATACTCTCAGGTCTCCTGTCCGATTTTCTGCTGCTGGATTACTCACAAATCCAGTGACATAATGCCATCCTGAAAAGGATTCCTTGAACAGCACTAGACACCAGCATTTAGGTGACTGAATTATATTCATATCCAATTTCCTCAGACAATGAATATTTCCACCGGCATTTTGACAAGATTATTTGTTCAACCTACCTTAAATGCCGTATTTTGGTCTCTCAGGTACCACTCTTACCTAGGTTGCACTTCCTGGGCTGCCTAACTGTCTCCATTAAGCATAGAGTAATTTAGCCTAAATACTTAATTTTTGGAGAGTTTAAATCAGTTTAAGTGAAATTTATCCCGTTTGTCTGTCTGTCATACTGGTTTTATTGACATTCATTGTTTTAGGTTACAAGTTAGGGTGAACTTGCAATCCCTTCTCAGGTTTGAGCTGAAAATTAATGTAGCTTTCCTTTGGTAATCCTTCTACGTAACATTACACCCAAAATATAGTGGTTGAGGCCTTGTAATTGTATTCAGGGCAAATCAAACTATAGATTAACTCTTTGTTCCAGGTGTTGCTCAGCTGTCATGGAATACACATGACAGTGTGAAATTATGGCATAAATTATGTCCAAAACTTTCAGAGAGTCTGTTACTAGACTGTTAAAGCACAGGAAATGCTACTGATGTCCTCCCTCTGCTTCATATTAAATAATTAACAAAAAAGTCAAATAGTATTTTTACCTTATGGAGATAAATTTGTTCTTAAAATGGATATGGTAATCCATAAGTAAATTTGCAATGTCATTTAACTGTTCCATATGTCAGTCTTAGGATATGAGGATGTCAAACAAAAATATGAGATTTTTTTAATCAACTACTTGAAATGGAGGGGAAAAAAAAAAGCAAGCAGCAGTTCTTGGAAGAATTTCCTTTCCTGAGTTGTATCTATACTGTAGTAGTTTCAGTTCAGTGCAGGGATGACCTACTTAGCTTCATGAGAGAAGGCTAAATGGTAATCTAGCACACTGAAAAATGTGGTATACACCCTATATCTTGACAAGAAACAAAGTAAATTAGCCTTATTCCTAGCTTGATGTTGCACAGAAAGACAATTTCTGGTATCCAAGCTAGTTTGCTTACTACAAATGTGAGAATCTTTCCACAATAATCATTCAGGTCTATTGTTTTAGTACTACCTGTAAGAGTTATTTCCCCAATGATTCCTGATATTTTTTTCTAACTAAACAAGACACTTATGATGTCTGCCTAAATCAATCTATCTGTATGTATTGGTTAGTATCTGACATTTGCAGGCAGTAGAAATAGAGGCTTTTAAACCAGAGATGAAAAGATTACAGCTACCCCAGCAGAGCTGTTCTGTCTGGCATCACCTGAATTGCCACAGGCTACATAAGAAGTGCCTTGATGCATTTATTAGATGTTTGTGTTTAGAATATATCTCTTGATACTGGATGTAAAAGGTTATTCTGCATCATGTTAATGTGCAAATCTAAAGTAATTTGTAAATACCTCAGTCAGGCTGACAAATAGAGTTGTTGACAGTGCTGCTGCTGGGGAAAGAAAAACACTGGGTTGTATGGGAGAAATTCCTCACACAGAAAACAATATGGCACCAAAAAACTTTGAATCACCTGACTGACATGGAAACGCCTCCAAAATACACTGCCTAGTGCTGAATTGTGTGAAATTATGTCAGTAGATCTCTGAAGAAATGCTGCATAGTGACTGGTTTAAAATCAACACCACAGACACGTCGTGGGCTTTTTTCATCGTTACCTCACAACATACCTCAGTTTTGAAATGAAATGTGTTTTCAGATATACACCTGAGAATGTCTAACATGGATAAATAAAGGCAAAGAAGAGAGTATGTCACTGACACAAAAAGGGTAATGCAGAGTTTAAAATGAAGTTGCTTACACATAATTTGCCAGTAACACAGTTCAGTTGCATTATGTTCATAAAGAGCCCAGGGCAAAATTTCCCTTGTAGGTACAAGTTCTGCTCAGCATGTAGCCAGTAGGATCAGCTACAGGGACACCTTGACTTTGTCATTTCTGTAATCCAAAAGAAAACAAATGCACAGACATAAAAAAACCCCAACTATATACATTTCTTCACTGGTGAAAATTCTTTATAGTCTGATTCCAAACAGAAAGTATAATTGGACAATTAGACACAATATTAAAAATATTTATGGATATCAATGTAGAATTAATATACTGCGTAAAACTATATATCTTATTGTGTTCATATGTAATCAATATGTCGTTATGACTATTAGCAGTATTACCAAACTAATTTTCTCTTCCCAGGTATTTTGTTTGCATTAATTCACTGACACAAGGTAATGACGTGTCATGCAATGCAATTATTCAAATCAATAACCTTCCACTTAATAACGACAAAGTATAACATTAGCATGGGATACTAGATCCTAGTTCCTTCTGCTCTTTAATTGTCTGTGAAACAGCAAAATTTTCAGATTCTGCTATGGAATAAATTGCAAATACTATAAAATCTATTTACACCAATATAGGGTTTCTATTCTCCGTTGATGATTCTGTCCTTCACATATCCATTGTTGGGGTCTCCCCTGCCGCCATGTAGTCCTGAGAGAGGGGCCCTGAGGGGAGGCACAGGGTTTCCCTGCCCCTGGTCAGCCTTGTTCCCCATTGGTTGTTTTGTGTTCCCCTGCACAGGCAAGGACCTTCGGGTCCCGTGGCTGTAACAGTTCCTCGGCAGAGCCCCGGCCATACGGCTGGAGAAATAAACATCTCTGAAACATCTATCAGGAATCGCTCTATATATATTTCTTTTCCACGGGCCTCATTGTCTGATACACGTTGCAGTATCTGCACTGTAACAAATGGTGATGAAATGCTGGCAAGACACTGATCCCTAAGGACAGAAAATTCGTGAGTAAAAACCACTCTAGATCTCTCTCTTCTTGCCTTGGTTGGATATTCTCTCTGGACTATGGAAGAATTGTAGGAAATGTGGCTCTCTGAGCCACAGAAAGAAATGTATCTAGAAGTTGAAGGAATCCTTGAACAACAAAACAGGAAAGTATTTGTTCCAGGAGATCTAGAACATTTTTTTAACTGGCTTTTCAAAAATTTTTTATATTTCTCGAGACTTACATTTTGATATTGATCCTCCTGGAACTAGTCACGGGTGGTTTTGGTCTGAGATCTTGTGTGAGATAAAGGCTCAAACAGAACATGCACTAGTGATAGAACCTCTCCGTGCATTCCTTGTAACCAGTGAAGCTCTTGAGGAGCATTAGTATGGTCCCACTACCCCTAGAGCAGAGGATGGCCGTAATCCCGTGGCCGAGACCGTGTGGCAGCCATCCCAGGAGCGCATGACTGCAGCCGCGCCGGCGGAGGTGCCTGCGCTGGATGCACCCAGCCCCCTCGGGAGCGCGCGCCTTATCGCAGACCCCATCCCTGTCTCGGGGTCCCCGGCCACGCAACCGCGAGTGAGGGAGTGACGCTGCAGGGGCCACAGGTGCTGTGGGCTACGTGCAGCAGAGAGGCGGCCTCCATGAGCAGCCAGGAACTGTGGAAGCCCGCTCTGAGCACACGGCTCGGAGAGCTTTGTAGAGCGAGAAGCAGCGGTTTCCACAGCGACACGAGAAGCCGCGCAGCGCAGCGTCGAGCCAAAACAGGGCAGCTCTCAAAGCAGCGTGGAGCTGGCAGAGTGGAACCGCTCGCAGGGTGCGGGGCTGGCGGTGATGGCAACACGGGGCCGTGCAGAGCCCAGACACGCGCCGGAGCAGCGCCGCTCGGAGGGCACGGAGCAGCCGCAATGCGGGGGCCCGACTGAGACATTGGAGTCGGCGAGGCAGCAGCCACACGGGACCAGCACCCACGACAAACACACAAGCACATGATAGGAGAAGTTGTAGCAACGAAAGTCACAGGAACTGTGAAATGGTACAATGTCAAAAACAACTATGGATTTTATAACATGAGATGATACAGGGGAAGATTTATTCATCCATAGAACTGCCATTAAAAGGAATAACCCTAAAAATTACCTGCAAAGCGTAGGAGATGGGGAAGTTGTACAATTTGATATAGTGCAAGGAAAGAAGGGTTTACAAGCAGCAAATGTTACTGGGCCTGGAGGTATTCCAGTCAAAGGCAGCCATTATGCACAAAATTATAAACAATATCCATCCCAGCAGCTTCCCTATCCACAGCCTACTTTCCTCTTTTACCCTATACCCAATATGAACCCTTTCCTAAGTTTACCCCATCCCCAATTTATCCCTAATCCATTTTTCACCCCATGGCTTCCCTATACAATTCCCTTTCCCTATAACTCCTCTCTGATGCCGAGGGGGGGATGAAGAGGGGGAGGGAAGAAATTAACTATTGTTGTTTAGAGTTCCAACAGGTACAAATGGAAGAAACCCTCTCCTGCCTCAGTTTCCCCACAAAGCTTGCTCGGAGAGTCCTGTCTCCCTTCTGTCAGCCTTAAGATGTTCCAGAGAATCTGTTTGGACATTTAAAGGCTCAGGAGGGTGGCTTGTTCTGTTTTGAAACTGTTCTTGTTATGCTTATCCAGTTGTTTTCAATGTTAAGTTTTAAATCACTTTTTGTTAAAAATAAATGGGTGAAATGTTGGGGCCCTCCCCCCGCCATGTGGTCCTGGGAGAGGGGCCCTGGGGGGAGGCACGGGGTTTCCCTGACCCTGCTCAGCCTCGTTCCCATTGGTTGGTTTGTGTTCCCTGCGTGGGCAGAAGGACCCTTGGTCCCGTGGCTGTAACAGTTCCTCGGCAGAGCCCCGGCCATGCGGCTGGAGAAACAAACATCTCTGAAACATCTATCAAGAATCAATATATATATATTTCTTTTCCACGGGCCTCGTTGTCTGATACACGTGTTGCAGTATCCCCGCTGTAACAATCCATGGCCTAGATCCAGAAGGCACACAAGTTGGATGGTTCTCGATACCATTACCAGAGTGAAGTATGCAGTTCTCAGACAGATTTCTGTTTTTATGAAGGAAGGAAAAAATGATGCATCACTTTAGGCAGTTAATCCAATAGATCAGAGCATATGTCAACTAATTACACTCTGTGATGTACTCACTTCATATGCCTAAAGGTAGAAACCGAGTGCTATCTAGGATGTCCCAAGGTAATATTGTCCAGCTTTCAGATCCAGAGAGACACAGATCTCCTTTGTGGTGTTTTTCTGAAATGTCCCATAGAGTCCCAAATGGCAATCCTAGTACATCACTTTTCCACATTTCACAAAAGATTGCCCTTAAAAAAGTGGCAATAAAAAGAGATGGTTAGGTTCTGTGCATCAAAGGAAAGCACAGAACAGTCTTCTATTTATAATCTGCAGCCATAAGCTTTAAAAGGTGTATCTTCTTCCTTTAAAATGAAGATGAAAGTTGCGAGACTTGCATTATCTTGTGAATCTGAAAGTATATCCTTAAGAAGTGATCAAAATAACTGCAAGGCAAGCGGTAAAGAAGTGACATTAGCAGAAGGGGGTCTTCTTAATCATTTATACTGTAAAGCTTCTGAGATATCTGTCATAGAATCAAAACAGCTAAAATTCTGTGTGAATGAATGTCTTCATCCATCCATCCATCCATCCATCACCTGAAGCTCTTTCCAAAACTCAAAGTACTTTTGGCTTTTTCTTCCCCCCCACCCCACCTTTCTGGCCCACAGACTAATTATTGTAAGAAAACATAGAAACATAATTATGATAATATCATTTCTATTCACTCCTGAGTTAAAAAAACTTCCTAATCCATATATCCTTAGCTAGAAACCTCCCTTAAAAAACCATTAATCCCTTTGTAGGAAAAAGATTTTGTTGGACAGATCTTTCCTATTTGATCCCATGAGTTGATCTTTTCAGTCTTAAATTATTCTGAACAGAGGCATCATACCCAAATACCTGGAATGACCTGTGCCTGGTAATTTAGGTCACTGGCCTAATTGTGTTTTGCATATGTTCAATTTCTTTCAGGCATTTTGGACTTGCTACAAAAGATCAACGTGTCTGACAACTGTTATACTGGTATTACCATGCACATGTAAAACATTCTATGTTTTTCAAAACTACATCTGTTGTTCATAATCACTTACTTGCACAGGACTGCAATGAGCATCACTGAAACAATTGTCAAGCAAAAAGTAAAAAGAAAGTCCAAAGACTGCTTTGATAAAAGCCAATATTAAGACTTTAAATTCCTGAAAGGTTTTTCA
The DNA here is from genome assembly GCF_017639235.1 of Corvus kubaryi. Classification (NCBI taxonomy): domain Eukaryota; kingdom Metazoa; phylum Chordata; class Aves; order Passeriformes; family Corvidae; genus Corvus; species Corvus kubaryi. The sequence goes on along the minus strand of NW_024581137.1, from coordinate 47,898,418 downwards.
GTCAGGTATTCAGAATTAAAAAACCACAAAATAATTTTCTGCTTATTAAGAAAAAAATAAAGGAAAATAAAGAGAAATAAAAGGTTTTTCTTTTCCCCGGATCTCTAAATGCTGTATATTATTGCAAATAAGTGTAATTTGAAGTGTAATTTGTGGAAGAAAATAAAGCATCCAAAAAGGATGCACAGTGGTTCACTAAATTATTCATTCAAGCATTATTGATCTCAGATGAATTAGCAAATGTCATGCTCTAGCTGAGCATGAATTTATTAATCTTTGATTTTAATCTTAGAGAAAGCTGAGCTACATTGTATTAACGAAAACCACAAAAAAACACAATAGGCAATTTCCTCACAAAATGTTTAACAACAGAAATTAAGAAACTGGTAATGTTCATATAGTTCAATAGCAAAAATCAGAATTGTGACATCTGTGCTCCAATCTAATCAAAAGGATTTAGGAAACATACGAGGTGGTAAAAGTAGTTTAAAGAGAAGGTGCAGCCTTACGATTGTAACTTTACCAGGAGTCTTGAGGGTTCAGTCACTATTCTAGATTAGCCATTGAACCCAGACTTTCATAGTTTTGCCTAAAAGGAGATAATATAATTTCACTTCCAGCACAGTTTTTTTTCCCTGCTTCTGCCATCTATATTTTCTCAAATACCTTCTCAGTCAAACACTCAGAGGCACTCCAAATGTAAATCTTCTAAGACAAAGTTTTGATAATACAATTTTTACCTGTGATTCAGGTATCATTGGACAAAAAAAAAACAAAACAAAAAACCCCACAAACCTGAAAACCCCAAACAAACCATAGCAAACTAGCAGATAAGAAGACTTTTTGGATATTAGGTGTATCAACAAATTCAGTCCAAGAACAAGGCAGAGCCATGTCTGTGAGTCATGTAGGTTTATGCCTCGGTAGGTGTGCACAGAATGTGTATAAGATGAAGCACTTTGCAACAGTCCCTGTGGAGGAAGGGGGAGATGAACATTTTTATTTTAAAAGTATTTGGCCCACAGATAAAATAGGATTGAATTGCCTAAAATTATTGTGTAGCACAGTGTCATGCCTGACCTCCAGGTGCTAATCCAGTGAGTTACATGTCTCCAGTACAGACTGTGTGATATTAATTAACCTTTTCAGAGGGTCTTCAGGTACCCTGAAGTACCACAAAAAAAACTAACCTTGTGGATAGAAAATTAAAACCCACTCCTCAGGTTCATTTGCTCTTAAACTTGAGAAATTCAAAATACAAACAGCCATTTGCCCAAAATATTCTGGTCACTTGGCTACAGCCAAGAACATACTTCACCCCATCTTTAAAGCTGCCCTGTTCTGCAGCACAAGATTTATATATTTATGGAAACAAAAAGAGAACAGGACTTCTGGAGGCTTTTTTGTGTGGTGTACTGGTAACTAAGCTAATATAGAGAAATCTTTGGATGTGATCTTTATAAGAAGACAGTTCTGATTTCTACATTAAATAATCTTAAACCTTATGACAAGAATAATGTTTCAAAAGTAATTTATCTTAGATGAATCCCCTAATTCCTATGCCACAAAATCTGTCTCACTCTTTCACTAGACAAAATATTGAATTTGTCCTTCCTTTTCCAAAAACATTGTGGTAAAGATACAAGTAGCAAAAAGCAACCCTCTTTTTACATCGTAGCTGCTGTTTCCCCCCTAGATTAGGCCTTAATTGTCTTCTAAGTCACGTAGATCTACTAGGTTGGTGCTATACACTTCTAGTCATTGTATAAAAGGTATAAAACTCTTTAGACTCTTTTATGAAACTGAGTGTTCATAGTGGACTCCCAAGGGTCATTAAAATGAGACATCTGGTGGTCTCAGTGATAATGTCCAATCTGAAAACTGCACCAGAATGGGTAGCTGCAGAGATGACACTGACCCAGTCCAGTTCACCCTGAAGGAAAACCAGGCTGAGGAGAGCTGTTGTGCATGGTGTGTGTCAGCAGTCTGCTGGCCAGTGGGCAGGGAAGAACCAGCCAGACCAAAGGGGAACCATGCTCCTCGCTGCTGTCTGTTTCCTGGGGAGAACATCATGGCAAACAAGGAGGGCTCCCTGGATTAACACTGGAAAGAAAACCAATTTTCAGTATGATACTCGAAGCTTTTTCAGTTCATCCTGTAGGCAGAATATCATTGTGTCAATAATTTTTGTTTTTAATATGTGAAACACAGATACAGTTTGAGTATATGAAGTCAGATTTAGACCCATATGCTCAAGGATGTTCAAATGAGAAAATTTTCATAGAAAGACAAGCACAAAACCCATATGAGTAATGCAACATTCACAATTGTAGTACAGCTGTGCAGGAAAAGCAGTTAAGGGTTCTCATTTCACATACAAAGAAACTGCCAAAGGCTCATTCAAAGAGATCTCCGAGGATATTAGAGAACCCATGCCCCCTTGGCTGTTCTGTCAGCTCATCTACTGCATCTGCTGAAGGAGTGTCTGTAGTCTGTTTTGTCAAAGGGTGTACTGTGAGTGTCTATTTACAGGACCTATAAACATTTGACTAAGAAAAAGCTTATAACTCAGAAATTTAACCCAAATCTGGTTGCACGTACACTTTATAGAAAGAACAACAGAAATTTACCTGAAAAACTAGAGTGGAGGCAGAGTAGTCATGGGGTGCCTTCTGCTCTTCTGTTACAGGACCTGGGTGGACTTTGTCATCAGATGTGACATATGATATTCAGTTGATATATTAAAGCAGTGAAAATCTATACCTTGCCTCACAAATACATTTTTATTTCAGAATAATTCATTTTTAATCCATAAATCACAGGAATTTTGGTTCAAGCAAGCCATTAAGAATTTTTCAAGTAAAAGATATTTTCTAGACATTCGCTATATTTGCCAGAAATAAAATTAAATTTTCCTTTAATTTGTTAGTTTATCGAACCTTGACATGAAGACACCAAAATGTGTAAAACTTTAGCCCAAATTGTAGATAATTTGCCTCACTTACTATGTAAGTTTTACATATGCTAGAGTGGGTAGAATAATACTACATGGATATCTGTTTTTTTGCCTTTTTTCATAACATAGAGCTGATATAGGAGATGGTATAAGGTTTGCTGTAGATTTACATCCAATAATTAGAACCTGGCACAGAAAATAGCAGTGGAAGAAAAAATGGATGAAAATTTTGAGAAAGTGCTCTAACACAAATTCAATATCACAACTCTTGCTCTAAGACTTGAGACATGCAATGAAAGTAAAAACTCAATAAGGAAGGCACTAGGAAACTGCAACAAGTTTCTGTTTAAGACTTTCACAGCTTCTTTGCATGTGAAATCAAAATTCTTGTTACTTCAGTGTCAGTAATATATTGTGATTGTATTACGTTATATATACTACAGAATGGATTTTGTGTAGCTCAAGTTTTTGTGCAGAGCTTCATACTGTTGGGACATCTTCTTGCATATTTGTAATTTGTTTGTAAATTGATGTGCAGAATTAATTCAGAGCAGTTACAGAAAAATACTAGCTGGAGGAATCAGTTGCCTACTGCTGGTAGTGGCTGTTGGATTAACAGAAGAAAATTACTCAGTGGGAAAACCAACTGACAATTTGAAGGAATTTAAATCAAAATGATTTCTTTTTTATTAGTGTGTTGGTATTTCCTCACATAGTATATACACACTTATTCCAGTACTAAGTGAAATTTAATGCATTAATAATGTTTGTTTTCTTCAGTGATGGACTGTTAGGCCAGAGCACCAGTGACTTGAACCATTTGCTGGCCTTTCCTGCAGTTCACTGGGATGGTTAGATTGACTGGTCCATGTGCCCTAACAAAACTCTCCCTCCTGAATGGGAAACCTTCAAATAGTTATGAAGCATGGCTAGAAAATAAATGTGAACAAAACTCAGTCTTATCGCCTGATAAGAAGGATGCTGGAGAAGTCCACAAGAATAAATTCAATTTGAAAAATTACTGCACTTTAAATGCATAATATTATTTTCATGACTCAATATAAATGTCAGAGGTGACTCAGTCACTCCATATCTCCCTATCTCTGCTGCTGCAGCTACATGGTTTGAGAGAGGCTGTATACTGAAATGTCAGGGGGAATATCAGGTAAGAAATGTGTGCCCTCTCTTTTTTTCAGCAGTTATCCTGCCTTTTTATTTCAAAGTTTCTAGTAAAGCACATTCAGTTAGGATTAATGGACTTTTAAGTACTAATATATGGAATCCAAGATAAGCTGCATAAGGCCAGAAAAAGGTCTTTACCTCTAAACCTCAAAGATCTGTTGAACACTGACTGGTCCCTTTGCTGCTGATTAGAGGAGAATGAAATTTGCCTTAAATGGGAAAAGCCTTTTTTTACTTCTGTATCAGCCTGTGCCTGTGGTAAGAGTTTGGGTGAGCTGACACTGCTGTGCACCAGAAATGTAGCAGCTATTTTGTCACCTGTCAAGGACACTAAGAGACACTGACGTCTGGCCAGCTGTTCCTGAAGTAGTGCTCTAATAATCTGCATGAGTGAATGATCTATCCCCTGGAAGGGCCATGTTCTGTTCACTCACAACTGTTCCCACATATTGGCACATAAATAGTGCTCTGAGATTTTCATCTTGGTTCAGTGTTTCTCTTCCCAACAGCTAATTATTGATTAACATTGAAAGATATACAAATGCATTACTTTAAGAAACTTTATAAGAATAGTTCATTACCGGTGTTAACATTCTTTTCCGGAAAAAATTCTAATATCTTTTTCCAACTTTGGTAAAATCAGATGTTTTCCATAGCATGCATCAAATACTATCAAAGGCAATGTTGAAAAATATTTCTCTGATAATACTTCACAGTGCCATTGTTAGTTCACTGACAATGTTCAATACATTGTAGAATAACTTTCTGAGAGGAAAAGTAGTTTTGACTAAAAGTAGTCGTCACGTGAAGATGAAATTTTGCAGGATATTGTCCTTCTGCTGGACCTTATAATAGGAATTGAAAACAGAATAAAAAGAAATAAAGCAGTAAGTTAAGATAATGCAATCCTACAGAGTTTGTTTCCAAGAACATCAGCAGTTCCCATTAATTTTAGTAGGCATCAATACCTCTCAGATCTTCAGTCTTTTTGAGAGGGCAGATTTCCCATGTGATATGAGTTGGATTTTTCCCAGAAAAATCAATGAATGGATTCTATCTACATTGGTCGGTATAAAATATTTCAGATATGCGTTAATTTAACTTTTAGAAGAGATACATTTCATGCTTTGACTTTGAGATTAAATTTAAATCAACCGTAGACCAATTATATCGTCTATACAACCACGTATTGCCCCATACTAGTTTTGACTTCTTACAAAGACTATACACGTGCAAGAATAACTAGCTTAACACCTTTGATTTTTAGGCAATCTATACCCATGCCTATATTGAGTCTCCAACCCACAGTCCTGAAGAACTGCAGAATGATCCTCTGCATGATAGTGTTTTACCTGTGAGCATTTAGCTTCCCCCACTCCCATCATATGAACAAGAACTAGAGGTTGTACAGGCTGTTGCCGCCATAAACTAAACTGAAAACTAACATAAACAGGATGATGGGAAATAAGTGTCCCAACAGAGAAAGCTCATGGCTACACCAAAGTCAAGCCAAAATATGTATTTAACAGTGTTCATAACAAGGAGGTCAGATGCAGCAGCCATAAGTGTGGCATTTGTTAGTTATAACAGAAGGACTTTTCTGCACAGTGTAGGCACATAACTCCAAAGCAGAGTGATGAGTGGAACTAAATTTCACTGAGCTTTATGCACAAAACGTGGTCTGAGACTATAAACATCATATGTGTGCCTGTATTCTCTGCTATGCGTGCCTACATTAATCTGCTCCTGGGAATTCCCTCGAGGAATACCATGGCTACATCCAGGTAGGTAAAGTGGGTATAAACACTATGTCAGTCGACTTTGGCACAGAAGATTGCTCTCTGCCCTGTGGAATATTTTGACAGTGTTTATGCAAGGAGATCAGAAGGAAGGGTCAGAGGCAAAAAATAAACTCGGCCACTTTAGAAATGGGGTCCAAAATCAAGACAATTAACAGAGAAAATAGAAGAAGTTTTTCATTAAGAAGGAGAAAGAAAACATACAATCACAAAAGAGAAAAGACGATAAAACAGAGAAAAGAAGGGATCTGGGCCTTAAAGCAGATAGGTAGGAATCTTAGAATACTATTGCCAAAAAGGAAAAGCCTCATTCTAGGTGAATAAAAATCTGATATTGGGGTAGATTGTGAAAAAGATATCAATTCTTTAGAAACAGATTAGACAACTGTTATAATGTGTCTAATTCTAGCAACTTAAAAAAATATGTAAATTAATGACACATCTTAGAGTAAACAAATACATAAATGTTATGGAAAATATTTATTTGTAGAAAAATATAAAGATTTAAAAAGAAAAAGCAGGGAAAAAGTTGGAAGAAGGGATAGCAACCTAGTGTGTAAAAATCAGGTGTCAGTCAGTCTTTAAAGATTCTAGGGAAGAAATTGGTCTAAGTTAAATAAGGGTTGGATCTAAGTTCAATAAAGATTCAATCTAAGAATGAGGAAAAGCTTTTGATTAGGTTTCTAAGACTCTGGATCAAGCTAGCTGGAGTTATCTTCCTTGGACCATTTAAATACCAGTATTTGTCCTGGAAACAAATATACATTCTTAGAAACATATATACATTCTTAGAAGGTTGGTATCAGGTTAATTTCTCATATGCATAGCAACCTAATTTATCAGGTGTTTCTTAGCTATTTTTTAGCCATACAAGACAAATGAATTAATGTGTACATTTTTATGGAGTCTAAAGCCAAATTGCTAATTTAAAGTACATGCACTTCTTTACTAAAAGAAAGAGAAAAAACACACCAGGAGCGTAAAACTTGAATAGCAGTCAAATGTGAGTGAATTAGCACCTCCTTTGCCTCTTGTGGACCACATCAGGCATAAATCCATTGTAGTTTAGAGGCTTTAGATCCAAATGAATGACTGGCAATATTTAAAACTTCATTGAAGAGGGTTTGGCAACAAGAAAACAGTTAGGTCAAAACACAGGAGTTTAACCTGACTTCCTTTCTATAGTTGTTTCCTTATTTCTAGTTCTGAGTGCCTATTATGGGATGTGCAGGTACAACAACAGCATGTTGGGATGAGAGATAAAATGACACCCGCAAGAAAGGGATTGCAAAATAATTAAAATGCTACTGCTGTGAAGTGTCTGAATTGTATGATCCAAAATCAGAACCATTATCAGATGTGAATAGGAGGCATAATTTCAGTCAATAAGGCAGTGAAATAATGTCTTTGAGATGACTGAACATTGCAATTATGGAAGACAAACAGAGGGCAGAATTCTCAGAGGAGAGCAGCAGAGCTGTTCAAAAGGTGATAGTTTTGAATCTCAAGATCTGATCCTTTTTTTTATAGCATTTTGATTTTGGGGTAGTTTAACCTGGCAAACTTCAAGTAAAAAATGTAGCCAGACAACCTCAAAAAAACCCAAACCAAACCCAAAACCAAAAAATCCAAGATAGAACCCAAACCACCCCACAAAAACAAAAATATGAAACTGAAACTGTTCCTGTTGCTTATACTTGATCTCTGTTCCACACCAATGGAATCCACTGGTTTGGGGTTTTTTTCTGCAGCTGAATGCAAGTAAACTTGAAAAAGTATCACTAACCAAAATAATGACAACATATGTATTAATCTGTGCAAATGTCAAAACTAGATGTAACACTACTTCAGACTCTTCAAAATTTTATTATGAATCCAGTCCACATTTCTCAGCACGATGGGCTTTCACTCCTGCTCTCTCCGCTGAATTCAGAGCATTACTGACATGAAAAAAGGTGAACTTTGCTGGGCCCCTTTATCACCCATCAAGACTGAAAATACTTTTCATATGATTGAAAGGCTTGTTGATCCTGCAGAGCTCTTCATGCTGAACCCTTGTTATGGGTGAGACGAACTGAATTAAATGCTGTATGGATTTGAATACTGGGATTTACTTAAAACCTTTCAAGCTTATGGCTTTTACCCTTTTTGATTATTTCACACACTCACAGACTTTCCAAAGCCACATTCACTCAAGTCTTCACTTTCCATTGCTGGGAAAGCTGGGCAGAGTCATGTCAGCTGTGTGCCATGAAGCTGCCCATGGCTGTGGGTCTCAGGCACATAGTGTTTGGGTGCATCACTGGGCTCTTCAGCTCTGCTGGAATCTTCTCCCCATTTTACTTGTTTTTTTCCATCTGAACACTCTTGTTTGCAGATGCACATATCCAAACTAGTGGTTCTGCCTCATGTCCTGTATTAACCACATTAACCACAGACTTCTTTTAGTTCCAGGTTTTGTCAAAATTCACAACCAGTCAGTACCTGTTGCAGGTAGCAGGCAGTAGGATTATGCTTGGGAGTTAAAATGTTCAGTTTCAGTCATTCACACATACACACAATTATCTGCCACCAGTCAGCATTCATAATCTAAAGTATTTCTCACCTACTCCAACCTCCTGAATCCCTTCTCCTTTTGAGCGTTTGGGACTTTTCAACATCTTGAGCTGTGTTTACTTCTCAGGGAAATCCGGGAGTGGAGTGGGTGCCTGGTCTCATTCCAGAACAGAGGCTGGGGGAAGTCACCACATGCCTTAATAAAGCACATTGCTTGTTCCTAATAACTGTCCAGAAGAGTTTTCTTTCCCATGGACTATGTAGGGTGACTGGGGAAACGAGCTTTTCTAGGCTGAACTTAGCTTTTGTGAATACTCTTTCCTATGCCACTTACACTAAAGACCTCAATGGAATGGTCCTGACAAAAATTCATTTATGATCCTTTAGGCATCTATGCATTTTTTTTCTAAATTTGAGATTAAGTCTGTTTCCAAACCAAGAGTCCTGTACTGCCTAAGAACTTTTGAAAATGTTGCAAGTCGAAAAAATTTGTAAAGAACTGCACAGAAACATGCCCAGTTAAATATGTCCAGGCAAATTAGGGCTTACAAAATCCAAATATTAAACACTTGCAAAAATAGCTTTAACTATTGCATGGTCCTACTTCTTCCCTTCTAAGTGGTATTTCATTTTCTACTTGTATATTCCACCCCCAAGCAGAAATACTAAGAAATTCTTGGTGTGTACTTCCAGGCTATCTTATCTTATATGATTTACTATTCATCCCTGAAATATATATATTTTTACTCTACAAACTTACTGGCAGGTGTGCATGAAGTTGAATTTATGCAAGAACATTTGCCTGAAGAGGACATTAGAGGTAAATTCTGGGTGTGATCTGTCTGGGATTTTCTCATGTTTTAATGTGCCTTGACCTGCTCATCTCTTTTAATGTCTGCAGGCACCCCTGGGAAACTGCAAAGAGCTCTGACGGGCTGCTCCTCTCTGATAAAAGACAGCAAGAGAACATTCAATTTCAAAGGTTTGTTTCTAAAGGACAGTGCTTGTTGCAAGGTGGCTACAATAAAAAATAAAACTATTTTTGCTGGACCAGATTTTGCTGTCCGTTTAGAGTCCTGCAATTTCAGGAACAGCTGAGATTTGCATCTCTGCAACTGATAGGAAACCAGCTTTTTATGTATTAAGGCAGAAGAAGCTATTTCCATTACAGATTTTTTCCTCTGTACTTTTTTCCCTTTTCAAACTCTTTTCCTTTGGTTTCTTGGAAGAACTTGAAGCTGTTACTTTTCAAGCTGAAAATTCCACACTTCAGAGACCTAGATGCCCAATATTGTGCCTCTTGAGCCTGCATTATCTCTGTGTATCAGAGTGCATCAAGTGTTTATCTCTGCTGTTCTGGTTTGAGAAGATTGATGCTTCCCTGTTCCTTCACAAATTGTTTCTCAAGTATGAGAAAAAGTGAGAGTCTCTCCAAAGTGGATTTCAAGGAATTACTTTATTTTTGTAGAAAGCTAAGAAAAATATTTGGGAATTACTGCAACATTTCTATTAAATAAATTTTTAGACAACATTTTAAGCCCTTTAACCATTCAGCAGCTACTGAAGCCCACTACACCATATGTTGCTTTTACAAGTATCAAACAGCTCAAAAGCCATAGAAATCACTGATATGAAAATTATGCTTCTTAAAATAATGTCTGTGTTGCCGGTGTGCTGTCGCTGCACCTGATGGCACAGGGCAGTCAACCCAGTATCCAGAGCTGTTCCTCTCTGCTTCTTGTATTCACATTCTCTTTTGTCTCAGACCTCTTTGGGGAGCAATTTCTTAATAGATGCAATCTTAGCATGCCAACTGGAGCATAAGTACTTAACTTGTAACCCTCAGACATTGCTACAAGTGCAGAGAATTGAGATCTTAAAATAGCAATAGTAGTAAGGTATTCCTATATATGATCTTCCTATGAGATTGCCATCCCAGGGTGGTAATGTCCACTGTACTGACACTGAGGTCCTGTGGGTTATGTGTGTTTGTCAGAAAAGTTTCCCTGCACTTTGAATGTACTCTATAGGTAGCTAATTTCCTTCTTCCTGAATTGCACCTAGATGCTATCTGGAAAGAAACTACACTGGACCTGTAGTATTTCACATCACTAAATCCCCAATCTGAGCATAGCTCTTCTAAGTGCTTTTAAATGAATGAAGTGCAGTACTCTGAGTTTATTTTTAGAGCAGCTATGAAGTGGAATGAGCTTGGAATAGCTCCAGGCATATGCAGTCTAGGGCAATTTGAATGTGTTCAGACGAGGTCCCCATATCCAGAAGGACACAATTACAGACAGCCAGGTATAGGTGCTGCTTTTAGCACATTTTACTATTAAACCACGAATTCTCTCATTGAGCCTTGCTGCCACTAAGTGGAAGTGCTCTCTAAAGTTCTATAAATACAAACGAATTTTTGTGCTTGCTAAGGTCATAAATGGAAGCACAGTTTTCTTTAAGTACACTAATGTGCATAAAGTTTCTTCCAGCTCCTGTATTATTTTCATATTCATATTTGCAGTTTTAGACTATACTGCTGAAAGGTTTTTAGGATACCAGTCAAGACCTTTAGAAAACAGCTGACTACAGAACATAAGAGGAATTCAAAAGGCATTGTACTGTTTAGAGTGCCTTGATTTTCCTGTATTTATAATTCTTCTATTATTTTGGCATCATTTGTCTGTTATTAGCCTGAAACAAATCACTATTTGTTTTCCAGCTATTAATAAAATGTCAGGTGTTTTTGTTAATAAAATAAAAGCTATATTAATTAAGAACTTTCAATGTAAAATTTAGCCTTAGTAAGCATATAAAAACTATAATAAAAGCATTGAAACACTTTTCTGATTTATACCAGTGAAGTGTCTAAACTTGATTGATAAAACCAGAAGCTTCTCTGAAAATTTATATGTCTGTAATGAATTTTTGAGAAGTATCTAAGCCACTCCTCAAAAAGGAAAAAGACTTTCCTCTCTGGATGTGATCCTGTGTACTGCAAGGTTATGTAGGCTGGCTTAGATCTTACCATAAATGTGTCGAGAACCACATACAACAAGTAATAATCATAATAAGGCCACTTGACAAAAGTGATTGCCTGTGTGTTGCAAATTAAAGTCTTTCCTGGGAGCTATACAAAATATATAGTGACAGCAAATAGATGTAATTCTTCAGTTCCTTGCTTGGAACCAGCCAGTGCTTATGTTCACACAGAGAGAAAAAAATACCCATAGCAGCTATTCAATGGTGAAGGTTATAAAGTGGACTGTCACTTTCACAGGTGCACAGGGATATTAGTGAGGCTCTGTTCCTCCCGGGGGCTCCAGAAGCAATTGGCCATTTTTCTCCTTTCTGTGTCCAGCAACATAGAAGTAACTAGATCTGTGCCTGAAAGAGGAAGGATTTTTGCAGGGATGACCCTGAGCTGAGTGGAGGAGAGCTGAGCAGACACTGCACTGACATTCTGGATCCTCACGGGTGTTCTGAGCACTTCCTCTCCTGCTATCCCAGGCAGGCAGACTGATACCAGCAAAGGCAGCATCTTCCTCTGCAACCATGAATGTTCTTATGGGCGCAGTCTACTTTCTATAACTTTATGCTTAAAACCACTGTAATACCTGCTTCAGTTGACAGTCTAAAAATTTGGGCCATATCTGACAGTTCTTACCTGCCCTGCACCTGCCTTCTCCAAACACCTTTTGTTCGGGAGAAAATTGTTTTCTGAGACGGTGAGGTTTTTCACCTTGATTTTGATGTGAGACTTCACATATCAAATTCCCACTATTCATCATCCATGGTATTTTTAGCCCACACCTCTCTTTCTACAGTGTCCTAGGGCTATATTCTGAAAAGGAGTAGTCACACCTCTGGGTATGACCCAAATGACCCAAGTCATTGTGTCAGTGTTGGAGTACACAACTCTGCTATAAGCTAAGCAGTGGAGAGGTCTCTGTGTCCTTGGTACATATACTGGCAAGAAAATCATCCTTTGGCTTTGTGACAATGGTCAGGATTGTTGGGGCATAGAACTTCTGGAGATGCTTCTCTGATGCCTGTCTTCTAATATTAGACTTCGAATATGAATATCTAAGAGTATCTGAGCACTGGCACAGGCTGGGGGGTGACCTGCTGGAAATCAGATAAGCGAAGGACCTGAGGTCCTGATGGACAACAAGCTGCCATGAGCCAGCAGTGCTCTTGTGGCCAAGAAGGGCAGTGGTATCCTGGGGTACATTCGGGAGAGCACTGCCAGCAGGTTGATGGAGGTGATCCTACTCCTCTACTCAGTCCTGGTGAGGCCACTGTGGAGTGCTGTGTCCAGTTATGGGCTCCTCTGTTCAAGAGAGGTAGGGAGCTCCTGGAGTGGGTCCAAAGATGATTCAAGGAAGAGGAACGCCTGAGGGAGCTGGGCCTGTTCAGCATCGAGAACAACTGAGAGAGGACCTCATCAATGTGCATAATTGTCTAAAGGTGGGATAACCAGATGGATCCAGGCTCTTCTCAGTGATGACAAGTGGTAGGACACAAGGCAATGGGCAGAGACTGATGCACAGGAAGTTCCACCTGAACATGAGGAAGAACTTCTTTACTGTGCAGGTGACCATGCACTGGAACAGATTTTCCAGAGAGGGTGTGAAGTCTCCCTCACTGGAGATATTCCAGAACCCTCTGGATGCAATCCTGTGCCATGTGCTCTGGGATGACCCTGCTTGAGCAGGGAGGCTGGGCCAGGTGACCCACTGTGGTCCCTTCCAACCTGACCCATTCTGTGATTCTGTGATTCTGAGTACCAAAGAATAACTACATACAAATGAACTGTGTGATCGTTTTCAGCTTTTTCTGCTTATTTCCACAGACAGCCTTCACACTGGCATCTGGAATCCTGGTTTTAATCTTGGAAAACTTCTCTAGCTCAGGACTTCCACAGAAGCTGAAGATTGCAGAATTATAGGTTTTGCTATTTTTGTGTCTGTTTGTTTACTAAGTACCAAGTTTTTTAGTCAAGTTGTGGATTTGGAAGGACATGTTCATTCCTTTAGCATGGGATGTTGAAGTAGATGATCCCCAGATGTGCCTTCTGACACCAAATGTTCTGTGATCAAACCTGGTATTTATTGAGGAGAATTTGTGCAATTCAAGTAATATATTTTTGTTAATCCTTTTACATTTTTTTCACAAATAAGTTCTTAATTCTAGGTTACTACTATTTTAATCAATATCTATGATTTCAGTTCTCAAAAAAACCAGTATGAAAAAGTAAATTTCATGACTGGGCTTTGATGGTGGCTAAGGGACAAGATTAAATGCATTCCTACATGCACATCAGAAAAGGAAGGTGATGTAGCTAGTTTAATGAGTTATTTATGGTTTTGAAGTGTCCTCTCAAATATTGAAAGTAATGTGACTTTAATGAGCCATGTGCAATCGGTAGCTTTTGCTTTGTTGAATATTTTCCTCAGGGTAAACTGAGTCATTAATAATAATTAGGAATTGAGTAGCCAGTTACAGGGTTGAGTAGGAAGTGAGGTAAAAACCATGCTGTTTGGAAGCAAGATATCTGTACATACACAGAAAGGGAGTTTGAGGTCATTAAAAGCTGTGGCTGGGATTAGTGGGCTCCATCATGTGCATTATTAATGAATCTACCTAGCTCCTGCAATTGAAATTTCTGATTAATCATAAATGAAGTATCTGTAAATAGAATAATTCAGCATGAGGTAAACAACCGGATTTTAATTTCCAGTGGATGGAAATTGTAGCAGTAGACAGTAGATGGATTTAAATTTAGATTGTATACATAATTAGATAAGGATAAATATAAATCAATAGGAAGACTGATTGCATTTCCTTTTTTTAAATCTGCCTCACACTTGCTTCATTCACTGAGAAGTTCTTCTTTAAGGGAATGCCTTCATGTACTTCCTTTTCAAGGGTTTTCTACTTTTACTATGAAATTTCACTATGAAAACTGAATATTTGTGCACTCTCTCTCTTCCTTGGCTTGGGCAACAACACCTCTCACTAGACCAGGTTACTCAAAGCCCCATCCAGCCTGGTCTTGAACACTTCCAGGGATGGGGCACCCACAATTTCTCTAGGCAAACTGTTCCACCACCCTCACAGTAAAGAATTGCTTCCCAAGATCTAACTTAAATCTACTCTCTTTCAGTTTGAAGCTATTCCTCTTTGTCTTACCACTACAGCTCCTGACCAAGAGTCCCTCTCTGACTTTCTTGCAGGTTCCTTCAGATACTGGAAGGCTGATATGAGCTCTGCATGCAAACTTCTCCAGGTTGAACAACTTTCTCAGTTTGACTTCATAGGAGAGGTGCTTCTGTCCCCTTATCAACTTGGTGGCACCCTCTGGACTTGCTCCAACAGTTCCATGTCCTCATTGTTTTGGTGGCACCAGAGCTGGATGCAGTACTCCAGGCAGGGTCTCACAAGAACAGAGTAGAGGTACAGAATTCCCTCCCTCGACCTTCTGACTGGACTCCTTTTGATGCAGCCCAGGATTCCATTGTCTTGCTGTGCTGTGAGCACACATTGCCCTCTCATGTCGAGTTTTTCATCACCCTCAGGTCCTTTTCCACAGGGCTGCTCTCATTCACTTCTCCACCCAAGCTGTAGGTGTGTCTTGAAGTGTCCCAAGCCAGGTGCAGGGTCATGTAAAAATGAAAACAACGTAGCACACTTTTACAGAGAATTCTTCTTCTCAAGACCATCTTTAAGCAGGCAGGGGATTAAACACCTGACTGGATTGTGCCAAACCCTATGTCTGTAAAGCATACAGGTACTCCTTTGGAGAGTGGCTTAGACCATGAGATAATTAGTTATTCTGCCTTTAAAGCAGATTTAACTTTCCTATAGTAAATAAAGCCTGGGGCCACACAGGGAAAGAAAAAATTTGAGTAGCTGCTCATTAAGTAATCATCATCCATTCCATCCACTAAATGATATGAGAGTGTGAGGGAAAATTGTTCGCATTCATAGGATTTCATATAATACGTATAACATATCCACCAGAGGGCAAATTATGGTAACATTTGAATTATTCTGTTCAGCAATTTTATACTTCTCTTGCTGTTTCTTAAAACCTTATATCTGATAGCTATTAATGTGCAGTGTTTCCTTCAGGAGTTTTGCTGATGTTTATTTATAAGTCACCATATTCTATCTGATTGCTCCATTTATTAGCTTGCATTTCATATATTTGTGTACTAGTGCTTAGACAGCTTGGGGCCAAGGAGACGGTTAAGGCCCAAATCCAATCTGTTTCATTGCTTAACTGCTGCATTCTCATAGAACATAGCATCTGGACATTGAAGCTGAGCTGTGGTTAAACCCATGCCACCAGAGCATGAGACAAGAAGATGTCAGCCTCTGAGTTGCAGTGCAGGGAAATAACTCAAGCTGACTAGGGAGATCAACAGGTAAATTAACATACCTTTTATAGTGTCTGCAGTAATTCACTGGCTTTGAAAAATTCCTGCAGCAACAGGATTAATTAGGGATCCTCCTTGCCTCTGCATAACCTTTCTTCATCTGCTAGACAACCACTGGAGTTCAAATGCCTTGATGTACCAACTGCTCTGAGACAGATGAAAACCACTGTACCTCATCTCTAATTGCCTGATTTTTCTGTTTTACCAGTAAGTACCTAGTAATCTCTCTAGTGAGTTCTTAATGGTGGCTCAGATGACAAGACTGATACTTCTAGTGGCAAGAAGTCAAGTATACCTCATTTAAACTGGCTTTTTCCAAATGAAAAGCCAAAGAAAAATGTGATTTGCCAAACATAAATAGAACAATTTCAGCAATGGTAGTTGATTGTTACTACATAGCAGCTTTCAGCAAAGGATCTCCAAGGACATTACAAATATTAATTTATAAATTTAAACTAAACCAAGTTGTACCAGGCAGACAGAAGACACTCAAACTTTTTATCACTTTCATTCAAATTATACCACGTTCAAGGCACCTAAAATATAAGGTTTCTTTCTAATTTGAAGCTGCAGTGTAAACTGTCTCAGAGGAATGAAATCTGCATTATCTATTTGTCCAATTTTAGTATTTTGACGTGAACATACTCCTCATAAAGTTTTATAAGACTTTTGAAAATTTTAAAACAAGGTATTGCTTCACATGCTATCTGAAAAAGAGCTGATCCAGCACAAAATAACAATGGTTTACTTTTTCATTTATGTGACAGTCTAGTCTTAAGTTTGTGTTATCAGAAAGAACAAGCATAAGACTAATTCAGTGATACAACTTTTAGGTAGATCTAGAATTGATGCTTGATAATTTTTTTTTAATTGCATGCATTTTATTGGGGTGCCAAAACTGGCAGTTCTTATTCTCAGAGATCAGAGATTTTTTCATGCAGGTCTTGTAGAGAACAGCTGCTACCATAAAATCTATGTTTACTTTGGAAACTCATCATGGCCTCAGTTCTAGGCACTGGGTTTTGCATCAGCTCCATCCCTAATTCCAACTTCAGTTTTACAAGACAGAAAAGATGTATAAAAATAACTAATATAATTGAATGCTTCTTTTATTTTTTCAAGATGAGACAATACATTCTTTGTCAGACTTCTAAGAGCCCAGGTGGAGAGGAGAGCCTGAGAAGGCTCTCTGGTTTCTTCACAGTGTGCTTGTCAGCACCAGGCACCAGCCTTGCCAGCCTGGCAGCAAAACAGCAGGAGGAAACCACAGCGACCTTCCCAGTGCCGTGTGCAATCCTCTACCTCTAGGAAAACCAGCAGGAGGCAATGAACCGAGGAAGTTCCAGGCAGGCAACCACAGCATGATATCAGTTTTATAGCTCAAATAAGCAATGAACACATCTTGGTGAGATTTCCTTTTCAGGAGCAAGCCTATCCCTTTTTCCTAGTTTTATATTCTCTGTACAGATATTTTCTGAAAGGTAAAACTTTTACACGGAATAAAAAAAAAGTAGCAGCCATGAAAATGAAAAATAAGATATCAAGCATCTTGTTAAAATAGTTGAGGCCTCATTTAACGAATCAT
Source organism: Corvus kubaryi (assembly GCF_017639235.1). NCBI lineage: Eukaryota > Metazoa > Chordata > Aves > Passeriformes > Corvidae > Corvus > Corvus kubaryi. Next base: position 47,880,898 of record NW_024581137.1, on the reverse strand, counting down.
CTATTGTCCAAATTAACGTGTTAGGAATAGTCTCATATTAAAGTATCTGCTTAAAAACTGGCGTTTTTGTTCCCCTGAATTGAGATCTTATTTAATAAATCTAGCAGAGAACTCTGCCCTCTGTGTCTGTTTAAATTGCTATATAGATACATGGCTGTAATTGAAAAGAGGCTTTCCTCTGGGGAATAAAGGTAAACTTTCCCTGGTATCACATTGTTTTTAATATACCAATAAGCAACATCACTATTCTAAAACATAATTAAATAGGTAATATTTAAATCAATCTACAAAAGATAGAAAATGAAATTGTCTAAATTTTTAAAAGGTTTGCTTATAAAATGTTTCTAGTTGAAACTTATTACCCTATCTTAGCAAATTCTTCACTACCTATATAAAACAAAAAAGCTCCTTCTAAAGTGTTATGCTGCAAAGCATTTTCTTTCACAATGGCATTAATGGACTGATATTTGTAAGTGTACTGATGTGACTTCTAATTAATTTACTTCAGTCAGCGCTAAGCCTCTTTTCTAGCAGCTATTGTGAATTCATGAACAACTGTTCTTTCTGTCCTTGACTTATTAGAAACCTGAAGTATATAAAGAAAAATGTAGTATTCAATAGTTATAATTTAGACTTTTTAGAGTCCATTACAGTGTACCCTAGTGCTTCATTAAAAAGCTCTAAATTTTTGTTGATGCCTTTGCTGATGCCCTTTGTGACAGGCTGCTCAGACAACATTTGACAAATGCTACTGAAAAGTGCATGGAGAAAGAGGTTATGTTTAGAATGATAACTTGTGGATACAGTAAATATAAAGGAAAACATCTTTCATTCACTTTAGATGTGTATTAGTATAAAGTAAGTGTTCGCATAGTGCCACAAGTTACAAGCTGCTAAAAAAGAAAGCTAACAAAAATACATAAAAAATAAAAAGAACAGTAGTTGCAAAGAGGATTTCTCTGACCACTGGAAGACTACAGTGCTAACTACTAAACATCACAAATACAAGTAAACAATAGAATTTAGATTACTTCCAGCAAGTAGAAGACAGTTTTCAAAAACATTACAGTCACTGCAAACCCAAAAGCAACAGGTAATTAGGGAAAAGAGCTGAAAGGTCCCTGCTTTAAAATAGTGCTTTTAACTTCAAAGCATCACAGATTCAGCTTCTACAAACAGAGACAGAATTCATTGCAATGTTAGCTTAGGGAGCTATATGGTAAATAGTTTTCTTGGAAAATGCACTTTTAAGTGTTTTGAGTTTGAGTAACTTATACCTTTTTGTATAGTTTACAATTCCTGCACAATGTGCTCTGCAAGGATGCAAATACATGAAAACATTTTTCCCGTTTCATAAAAAGGAAGTAAAGTATTTAGTGAATCACAAAATCACAGAATGGAAAAAATAAATTATTTTAAAAATATAATTTTCCATTTTTTAATTTGGGCCCATACCTGCCTGTACTGTTACTAGGCACCAATAGGAGACTGGCTGTGCCATCTTTCTTCCCTTGCTCCAAACAGGTATTTATACGCGTTGATAAGATCCACAAAACCCCCTGAGCCCTTTCTTTTTGAGCTGCGAAACCACAGTTTCCTCAGCATCTCTTCATATGTCAAAATCTCTGAGTCACCCAATCACTTTCATGGACCTTCACTGAACTCACTCTGTGCCTCTTGACCCCTGGGAGTCACGACTGATGATTCATCTTCACTTGGTCTTTGAGCCACTGATCACAACATTGACTACATTCTTCTATAATACAGTGTAGAATTCACACATTAGCTTATAAATATCTGTACCAATTACTAATTCTTGTTTTCAATTTAAAATGGCCTCATTCTATACTGCAACACAGTTAGCCCCCTTCACTCTAAATTATGTGTTTCATATATGAACAAATGAAAACATAAATCTCATTTTTAATTTCCCTTGGACACTTTTCCAAACATATTTTTCTCTTACTTAATAAAAAATGGGAGTTTGGAATTTTCTTTCCTAGGGTGTTTGTCCATGAACGTTTGTTTCAGACAAAGTATGCACTTTTCATCAGAATTTCTAATTCTCCTCACATCTGTTCACATCACAGAATGATCTTGTCCTGGGTTGCAGTGTATTCTATCACCATCCTCATGAGGTGTTGAAATCAGGTGGGGCAGTGTTTCCTTGCCTCCTCCCCCCAGACTATCTTGCTGTTAATTGCCCATCATTGTCCTGCCGCCTGACTCAGAGATAACTCCCTCCGGACTATCTTCTGTTAATGAGCCTAATCAACACTTTGCCTCATGACTCATTACCCCATTGTGAGATGCTCCACCCAGAGGGAGGAACCAAGCATCCCATCGTGGATATAAGCTGAGGCTGAACACCAGAGACACCGGCTTCCCACTGGATTTCCAGAGGACAGGAGCTACACAGCCACCACTGGACTTCCTGAGGAAGAGCAGACTCTTTTACTACAGGATCACTGCTTCAGAGGACTGCAGCCACCATTCTACCAGACTGCTACCACCACCCTGCCTAACAGGGTGTCAGGTTGTACCTTGACTCTGTCAGTTTGACAGTGTTTTCTTTTACCTTTTTTTCCCCCTTTTCTTTAATTTCCATTAAATTGTTATTCTGACTTGGTGCCTCCCACTGGTTTGTTTTCAAACTAGTACAGATCTGAGTGCACAACATGGATTTTTCATGCATGAAGCAGGACTGGAAGACGTTGTCCAATAGCACATCAATGTGCTTCAGTTGCTAAAGGCATTGAGTTAAAGACATTAGATCACATGCAGTCTGAAATAAAACACCATAAAACACATTGGGTCCATGCTATGTTGGTATTAAATATCATCAAAGTGAATAAGGGCTAATCAAGAACAATGCTTGATGCTCCCTGAAAAAAAAAGAGTTGAAATACACTACAAAGAAATTGCTTGTACATATGATGTGGGAGGATGGCATTCTGTAGTTCCCAGTTTAAATCAAAAATTAACACAATAATGCTGGAAATTTTTATTAACTCAAAATGGAGAAATTCAAGTAACTAGCAATTAAATCTATTCATTATCAAAATTAAGACAAATAATGTGATAACTTATCAGTTATATTTAGGAAAAGAATCAGATTAGGAAATACACTTGAAAATTAATTTTAAAAATGAGAAAATATTCTGAACAATTTTTAAGGCATAATACTTTGTTAAAGTCCTCTGGAATTCTCCAAAACCCTTTGTTGCAGCTTTGGGATCTTTGAGGTTTAGCATGACAATTTAGAAAATTTTAGGCAATGTGAATCCTTTCTGAACAGGCATTAAGGCAATTACTGTGAACTAACTTGGTACATTTTGGAAATGGAATTAAACTGGTCTCTGTATATCTGCAGATCCCAAAGAAAGAGGAGGATGAACTGCACACACCCTGTGTCTTACAGCACAACTCTTACACTGCTTGTGTGGCATGGGGTTCTCAAAGGTACTTAAAGTAATGAAGTTCCTTTGAAGCTCACTGGGATATGGTCATTACACTTGCAAAATCCTTTTAAACTCCTTTAGCCTCAAGTCCCTCTTTCACTTGTTTCATATTCATTCATCATATAAATGATTACCTGAAGTGATCTTCAGGCCAAATGATACCATTCACATTTTGAGTGAGGAGTCCTGTACTCTTTCACTTGATACACTCACTTCAAATGAACTACTTGAGATGTAAGGTACTAGAGGAAGCTTGACAAAACCTGATTGAAGTATGAATTTTTTGATTGTCTTCAGTAGGTATTAGATGAAGCTGACTGAAAGTAGGTATCAAGATGAAGTTCTGTGAAACTGTTTTGATTATGTGCTTGGAAAACAGGGTATAGTTTTGAGCATGAGTCAAGAGCCAGACCACGTCTTTCATAGATGTGCCAAAGTCCATCTTAGAATGGTTGAGATTTTGACACCATGACTCTACTTGAAAAGTATCAAACCTTACTGTTAAATATCTTTTTTCTATTGCATAAGTAAACAGTTCTGGAAAGCACTTTAGCAACATCAGTGTCCCAAGGAAAAATATATTTTTCTCACTCTTAAAACATATCTGTTTAAATTGTTGTTAAAATCTTACCATGTTGGAGACTTTAAAAACGTTCTATTTCAGTACTCATATGACATTTTTCTTAATTCTTAACCTCAACCTCAGTCTTCCCTACATTAAGTAAAATGTTTTTTCACCTCTGTATAAATGAAGAAATTTTATCCTCTTTCTTTGTATTTTATATATTTTATATATTCTCACCTATTTTCTTTATCTTTTCTTTAGCCTAAATAACCCTGGTTTTCTCAAATTTTCCTTGTAGCATTCCATTTCTTTTAGACAACCTGAGCATCCTTATTACTTTCATCTGATCACGTAATTTGTAAAATACAGTGCTCAAAACTAAGAATAGTATTTTGTCTTAGGATCTTCAATCCCTGAGTACACCATAACATTATTTATTTTCTTTTACTTCAGGTGTTCTGCTCAAACATGCCAATATGGTGTTTGGATGTTTGCAACAGTCAGACACAATTGTTGTAAGTTCAGTTTCTGGTCACAATATAAGCCACAAATGCTTTTGGTGGTATTGTAAGCTGTTTATTTGTTCTCCATCCCATATATTTGAACATGATTTTCTTGCCTATGGAGAGAATTTCACATTTCCGTATTAAATGGTCTAGTGAAAGGTATCCCTGTTCACAGCAGGGAACTTGAAACCAGGTAATCTCTAAGGCCTCTTCCAACCCCAGTCATTCTACGACTCCATGATAAATTACAACATATCTCAGAGCATTTTAATTTTTCTAGATAATTTTAATGTGACATATGAAACAACCAGTTATGTTATCTGAGCAATTAAACTCCTCTAACTTATGTCAACTGAATGGTAGATGAACATTTGTGATACAACCAATATGCCAAAGCATTTATTTGTACACAGCCTCTAAGAATAGCTTTACAGTATGGTTTTGCACCCATCAGATAAGTTTCATCTGAACTTTGTGGTCTTAACAAAGACAGTTTGAGATCTTGCTGGCATCACATGTATGTTTATGACTTGTCTACTTACCTGTTCTTTATGCTAATTTTAGAAGAAAATCAGATTGGCTTTCTGTGACTTTTTCCTGACAAATACATGTTGGCAGTTAATCATCTCCTGTTATGATCTCGATTAAGGTTCATTCTTACCTTGGGGGTAATGGTGTCCATCCCCACCAGAACTGTAAAACTCTTGGTAAAAACTTTCTGAGCTTTACTTCTCTCTTGTGCTTAGTGTAGGTGGTGTGCTTGGAAGCTAGCTCCTCTCCACACAGGCTGTACTCATGGTGTAGCTCTACTGGGAATTTCCCAGGCTAGCTCCGAGGTGCCCCTCTGGAATAGGATGGAACACCTAAACTGATGGACACTCTGGTGTACTGAGATTTTTTTTTAGGAGGGTGCTGAGCTGGATGCTCCTGGTTACAGGGAGATTAAACAAGGCAGATTACCTGAGCTGACAAAACCAACAAATGCTCTGTGGCATTCTTTGCTGCCTTGCTCTTGCACAGTGACCCTCCCTGGACATTTTGCTGGCTTTCTCCCAGACTCAACAGAGAGGGATATATGGCAACCTGAGAAGTTAATGAACACTGCATTGACAAGGCCCTTTAAAAGATAGTGAACTTTTTTTAAAGTATAATAAATTAACAGTCTTGCCTTGGGGACGTTATCTAGACAGAAAGCTGCACTGTCTTGTTTCCTTTGCTACTGTCCTGTTAGAGCTTTTCTGCCTTACACGCGCACACACAATCACACAAACATGCACATCTACCACAAAATTCTGTTGGACTCCCTACCAGCTACAAATATTAGATCTGCCACTGGTCTAGGTGATATTAACAGCTTGTAATTTTCTGTAAAACTTCCTATTTCCAGGAGCTGAAAGTAAGCCAGCCAAATCCATGACCTTGGTTTTCCAAGTCCCCTTTCTCACTACCACCCCTACTTTTAAATACAATCAGATTGGTTGGATTTGGAAGCTCAGACACTTATCTAAGTTCTCAGACAAAATTGTCATCTTTAAGTAGCCCTGGTAAATTTTATCAAATCTGGGCATTTGAAAAATAACCAAATATTCTGATGCTGTTCCATCTGTATTTCAGACAGGAGCTGTATGTTTTTGTTGATGATGATAAGCGTGTTAGCCAGCTGATTGTAACTGCCCTTTTCAATGGACAAAATAAGGCACTAAAGTATTTTTAAAAAAGCAAACAAAAAAACCAAAGATCTTTGCTATAGCAAAGTAACTGTTTTCTTTAACATTTTTACAGTAATGCAAGGCTTTCCTCTTCTATTTTATGTCCCATGCTAAGTATATGCATTTTTGAGCTCTGACTCCCTGAATGTTCTTACATTTTTAGTCTAAATGTATTCACAACCATGATTCTACATATTCTTTTGCTTGAAGATCTTCCTCCCAAAAGCTTAAACCCCTCTCTGGAAGGTTTTATAGACAGCAATATTATCCTCTCTCAGCCTTTGTTTCACTAGACTAAATAGGTCACACGCTACTAGTTCACACTTTGATGACAGATATTGCATTCCCTCATTCATTTAAGTACCTTGTCTCAGCATCTGTTCCACTCAGAGCTTGCCTTTCTTTTCTGTCCCTTGAAAACTTGGTCTCCAGACCCACTGCTGTAGCTCAGACAGAAGCCCTCTTGACTTTCTTCTAAGACAGTTGATTGTCTTTTGCATTTGCTTTTAGGCATGAATTATATCCATGCTCTTTGAATGTAATCCTTTTCATTTTTTCCAGTGAGGTTATTTTAATGAGGAGGATGAGGAATATATCCACTTAGCAATCAGGATTAAATAAGATAACATTACAAATCGATACAGTACAGATATTTTTCTGACTGTTATTTTTCCCACAGAGGTGATTTGACCTTGTTTCATTTAATATTCCTACATAAATCAGTTTGAGATGGCTGGCTACAGCCAGTTCACATTCAGATGACTGTCTGTATCTTGGAAAGGAAACAGAATATCAGAAAATATCAGATTTTTTTAAAAGCACAGTCTCATGAAGTTTTCAAATTTTCAGGCCAAACTCGATCAGACTGCTCCAAAAAAACCATACTCACTCTCTGATCTTGATTTTTCCAGCTGAATAGTGATGAATCTTATTTAGTTTTTAGTCACGTCTTCAGTGTCATTTCATGTTTAAGTAATAACTTCACATTTAGACACATTGTAATTTACATCCTTATGTCACAATATTTTAATGGGTTTACTTCTAAGAGTAATGGTTGACCTTTAAATAAACAAATAGATGTGATTGCAAGAATCAAAGTTCAATTTTATTGTTATGTTATGTATGGATAAATTATACAAGATTATGATATGGTAAGCAACATTGGAAAAGGGCTGTATTTCATTTTGTTTCTTCAAAAGTTTAGATTCAGGTCCTGGCTGATATAATGGAAAAATGTATAATTTTTAGTTACATCTATATATATGTAAAGTGCACATTTCATTTAACTTCAGGAAAGTTTATATATTGCATATAATAAATAGGTTATAAAAATATACTTATTAATGAGGATGAAAAATTAATTGCATCATCTAGTTTAATCATTTCCCACAGTAGAATTTTTTTTTTAACAGATGCATTTACTGTATATTTAGAAGGGTAATTCCAGAGTTTTGGGCTACTCATGAGTTCATTTTGACATCCACTAAAAAGAATTTTGGAATTTGAGATAGTGAGGGCTTTTGAGCTTGAAATCTGTTATATTATTTACCAATTAAATTTTCATTTTGTTTTTTTTTATTTTTGTTTGTTTGTTTTCTTTTCTTTTGTCTTAGTGGACTGAAAATATTAATCAAATTCTTAATATAATGAGTAATAAAATAAATCTATATTTCTATATTAGCCTCTACCCTCCTCAGCTATTGACTCAGATTGCATTGGATTTCTTTTTTGAACAAAACCATTCTCATAAATTCACAGAGCATAAAAAAAAAAAATCCCTTCTCAATTTCACTTTCTCTCCTTGGAACCTGTGAGATTCCTGTGCTGAGGATGTGCATAGATGCAGGGTCAGCTGTTCATGCTTAAACTTTTGATGCACTGAACCAAAGGGATATGAGCTGCTCAGCAAGCCCCTGGTATCACATGTAAGCTATCAGGATGTGTTCCTTAAAAATATAATGAACAATAAAAAAGGAAATAATTTGTATTTTAAAACATCCTTTAATTTTGAAACATCTCTTAGTATTTTATCTCAATGAAGTTGGACAGCAGTACCACTCATTTAGGGATACAGCAAATCATTACATCCTTGCCACGACTCCCATGCTTGGAGCCTTCCACTCCTGACTGAGCTTTGGTGCTCACATTCCATTGTACAGGAGCCATGGTGGAGTTTCAGTAGTTAGAAGTGACCAATACGTGCTCAATACACATGGGGAGTAAATCTGTCAGCTAAAGTATGCACGGGATTAAGCATTTTATCTCTGATAAAAACCTGACTTCTGGCTGTAACAGCCCTTGAAATGGCTCACAAAGCATTAAACAACACTTTAAAAAAAAAAAAAAAAGACAAAAACTTTGTTCCACTCTCCCTTTCACACAGAAAAATTCTTCAAATCAGGCTGAAAAACTGGAATCTAGGAAAAAAAAAATCTCTAAGTATATAAAGAAAGCTTTGGTGAAGTGTCAGATCCTATAATTCATCTAAGCTTTCAGAAAGGAACTGTGATGATACTCCCTGTCAAGTTCACATGAAGGTCTCCTACCCACGGAGATAAACTGTCTCTGCCTTCATTTGAAAAGGCCTGTCATGATTTGATGAATCAAGAGAATTTGGATGGACTGTCTTTTAGGAATCTTACAACTCCTCCAGCTGATCAACCAGTTAATGAGAAAATGAAAACATAAGCACTTTTCACTCTCATTTGTCTTTCAAGAGGTTAGCGGTGATACAATGTGACCATTGGTTTATACCAGCCCATCACTAAATAAGCAAAAACATCCAGTTTATGTGATGCTTCTGGTGGCTAACAGCAATCAAAATGTCACTGACCCCACCAGTTTGTCTGTCACTGTGAGAAGACATGACAATCCAGATAAATTATAACTATTAAAGTAGCAGAATGACTTCTGTGCTGAATGCAAAAGAGATTAAAAATAAGAATTCAAGGAAATCCACATCAGTGATAATGAAATTTAAATAATAACAACCTTGATGTTAACAGAGGAAAGTATTTCACACAAAAGTATCTGCTCTCAGAAAACAATTCCTCATAATGATTGTGAAAATCTAATAGTCTAAATATGTCAGATAGACCTTAGCTATTTTAAATTAGTGCATTGGATTTAAAGTTTATTATATTGTAAATTCCCGAGTAAATAAAGAATTAAATATTGGTGCACAGTCAATATATGAAATTCTAAAAAGTCAAGTCCAGTGGTTTGAAACATGCTTAAGGTAACTGAAAATAAAGACTTCTTAAACCTGGGTCCATGTTTATATCACAGTTCATTATATAAATGCTTTTCAATTGGCACTGTTAGAGAAAATCATAGATTTTTGGATTCTGCATCTAGCATTCTTCTGCTAGTATTTTTGTGCTATTCTGGGTATTTTTAACATTAAAGATAAATTCATGCTTTTTGGTTTCCTTGCAGCATCTGTTTTATGGAAGCAACACACAGGGTGTGTCAGGTACTATAGCGAAGGTACATATGCTGTGAATAAACAAGAAATGTATGAATTTGTATTTAACACTAGGAAACTAGAAGTTCTCTCAATAGAGATAATCTGCTAGAAATAAAAATGCTGCATGTTTCCTGCAGAAATTATATGGGCAACATTAAGAGTAGGACAATATATTCCTATATTTTCAAGGTTAGCCTTCAAAAATCCCTGCTTAACAGTATGTTGCCAAGCTTTATTGCTTAAACCAAGAACTAGGATTTTTTCCCCTGGCACTTTGGCTGATGCACAATGCCTAGTAAAGTGGATAGTGTATGTGTACAAAGTCTTTTGTCTCTAGTGTGATGATTTCTATCAAGATCAAGACAGCTGTGATTTGTGATTAAAAATTCTCATCTTTCCTGCCCTCATCTGCCCAACCCAGAGGCTGTCCATAGAGTCAGCCAGCAGTGCAGCTGTGGGGTGTGGCTGTGGTTTGCTTTGCCATACTAGACCATCCCATAAGATGATCTATACACTTGGGATAAGAAGAAATTTATTGCACAAATGACCCCATTTCCTTCCTGCTACTGTGCAAAGGGCTGTGTGCCTTCACCTTTAACCCCAAACAACCCAAAGAGCAGACATTTAAGGAGGAAGGTCTGTTACTCCAAGTGAAGTGAGTGGCACACCAAAGGAAGATAAACTATTCTTTTTATAAATAGATCAACTCTGCTCATACCATGAAATTAGAGATAGCACCCAATTGCAGCTTTTCACCTCAAGCAACCTCATGGGCACAACGTAGAGAAGAGACTGGATTTCTCCCTAGGAAGTTGTTCATCTGCCTGTGATGAAAGTCTGTCATATGTGAGATTGAGATGGAACGATTGCCAACCTAATAGGCAGCATGTGAAATTGTATTTGAGAACAGGTTCATTTGGATTTGGGAATAGGAAACATATTTTTTTCTGCTTTTAATGTTGAAAACAATAAAATTATTAACATTTGCACATTACTGAACCTTGTAAATTCTTAAATATCAGTCTATGACCAAGACTCAGCATTACATATTTTTCTTTATTTTAATTCTGGTTTTTTTGTACTTGATCTCCTATACCTTTTCCTTGTAAGTATAAACAGTTCCAGAAAGGCACAGAGTTAATTTATAAACTGATTCCTAGAAAGATTCCATGTTTCAAACAAAGAAACATATTACACACGACTACACCACAGCTGTGACTTGTAATGTGGGCAGGGAAAGGGATTTGTGTCATTTGAGGTTTGAGGGTAGAATGAATCTTGATTTGAAAGAATGTGCCTACAACGCTAAGCATACCATTATGTATTTTTAATATCCAGCATATTCATCTGAAAGCAAAATAACGTCACGCATTACAGACATGGACCATCAGACATCTCAGGTTAATTTTTCAGCTCACCTGTGTGTGTCTAACATGTAACTTCCACATTTTACCAATATTTAGCCAAAAAACTCAGTGATCTATATGAGTCAATAGTTAACCATAGTCTACAATTGCTATTTTCATAGCCCAGGAACAAGTTAGATTCACATCTGTATCTCTACCTGGCTTAATGGTTTTTCCCATGTGGTTTGACTCCTAGCTACATTTTATATGGAGATTCAACAACGAATTTAATTATAGTAAGCTCATTAGGAATTGAGCCATTGCTTATCTTAAGTTCTGTAACATAGTGTATATTTACAGCACTGCATAAGCAGTACTTAATAATTAATTCTCTGTACTCTGTTATATTAATGTGAAAGCATAAAAGGATTTTCAGAGGTAGGAAGGGCTTTATACTTCTGTGAAGAATACAGAGATGAGTCTCTTTGTAAATGGGAATGGAAAATTAAAGCCTGATGAAATGTGACCTTTTATTGTTTTTTTCCAACAGCTTAGAGCTGGATATTTTATTATAAGACTAGTTTTTTAAACCTATATCAAGTTTACTTTCTCTCAGAATAGCGGCTGATGATGGTGGAAGAATAACCAGAAATATTTATTAAAAGATCGAGTATCTCTAATATTTTATTACTCTACACTTGACCAAACATGTCAATGGCCAAAAATAAGATAAAAACAGGAACAACTTGCATGATTATATAGACTGAGAAGAAAAAAAGACTGCAAAAGTAGAAAATTGTTAATGTACCTTGTGAAGAGCACAGAAAACAGACCTTCCTTCCTTCTTCCTTCCTCCCTTCCTCCTATTTTTTTATTGTCTTCTCTATCAAAATTTATTCAACAGCAAATAATACCACCAAAAATATAAAACCTTTAAAGCTTTCAGAACTTTGTATGAGAGGGCAGTGTTAAATTTACACTATAATCAGTGATGTAGCTAGAAGAGGATTTTTTTGTTTGTTTGGAAATTGGTTAAAAAGCAAAAAAAGATAGGCACAAATGACATTTTCATGAGCATGAATTGATGCAATGTGTTCAGGTCATAAGAAATGTGTATCACTGTACATTTCCAGCATGACATTTCTGTCATGCTGCAAAGAAATTTAAAGTGACATTCTTTTATTTTCCACAGAGACAGCTGCTATAGTTCCCAGCTGAAAATTGGCCTCAGCTGGCATGTAATAAATGGGAAAACATGTAGATAATAGTCATGAACTAGTGAGCACTGCTGGCTGACCAGTTACCAAATTGCTGATAAGTTGTAGTTTCAGCTGTACCTCAAGATGACACACATACTCTTTTCCCTTTTTGTCTCTAGTAATTTATATTTGCAATAAAATTATGATTTAGTGCACATTAAGACCTAGCTGCCCACCATTACACCTTTGGTATAACAAGGCAGATGAATATTCTACAAAAGAAAAAATAACATTCTTGAAGATTATTTTTTCTAGTAAATATCGGGAAATTGTCAAAATGTGAGTTTCCTTACAAAAACCAGCAGCAAACACAGATATCTGCTCTTATCGAGCTCAGTCCTGTGAACAAAACCTGACAGGAATTTTGCAGTGTACTTCTATGTGGAGAATGATGCTTTGTCAAAACTGAAGTATTGCATGGAAATAGATTGATTTTGATGGAAATAAAATTATTTTGATGCAGTTTCACCAGAGCAGAGTTTGGCTGGGAGCTCAGATTTCAAGGAAACATAGTTTCAGGCCACTTCTGCCTGGTAGATCAGGATATGGCAAACCCTCCTACTGCCTGCAGCTGAGCCCCATCATTCACCTGTAACTCCAGGGGATGCTGCTCATGTGTGGCAGGGAATTGCCCCAGGGAGCAGCAAGATGTTGAATTTCATTTCCATGCAACCAAGATGAAATTTTTTTTTCCTGAATTATTTTTTTCAATTTCCTTTACATGGAAAGTGTGGAAAGGCAAGAAAGTGTTTTCTTTCTGAAGAGAAGGAAACATGTTAATTTTTCCTACTGTAAAAAACTGTATACAGTTATTAGTCCTAATTCCGAAACCAAGAAGTAGGTGATGGTCGAAGGGATGAAGCAGAAATTATTCAGCAGCAAATATTGATTTCAGTGACAGACATATAAGAATCTCTGCTTTCATAAATTATTTAAGTGGTGATGAAGTGGGTATACCATCTGTGATATTTCTGCTGAAGTAATTCAAATAATACTGAGGACGTAATTGGACTTTAGGGCGACAATATCTTTCTTGGGCTAACTCTGTGTTTTGCCATGCTGGGTTTGAACTTCTTGTTGTCTCCTTCACAGCCTTCTGCAGCTCTGCCTCATTGTGCTTGTCTCCCTCTTGACTCCGCACAATTTCTCCTACTCCTTCCTCCCATTCTTATACTCACACTGTGCCACATCTCACAGTAATATCTCAGCATTTCCTCTGATCCTGACTCTTTTGCTGGAACTCTGTCAGGTGTGATCATTCTTCTTCTGCACCTTTATTCAGGACTTCATTTGGTTTTCCTATCTATAGGCAACCACAACTAAAAATAGCACACAAAAATTGGAAAATTAATCAATGGGTATATGTGTATATATATATTTGTGCGTGTATGCATGCACATAATTTTAATTTAAAAAGTGGATTAAAAATACTATCTTTATTTGACAGTAAATTCCTTCTTCCACCCCTCAGCCATTCTTGTCTGTTAGTGTAGATGACTGGAAGAAAGGTTACCATGAAGCATCCAGCACTTGTGTTCACATGCCCAAATTCCACTTAAGCCCTTGAGTCTAGTGTTTTATATCAACATATTACCTTCAGAAGTCTTGTCCAAGGCAGTAGAAAACACTATGCAAAAGTGGTATTTTTTACTTTTTCATATGGCCACAAGGAAAAACAACAGCTTAGCTACCTATAGAAATTTATATAAAGAAGGGATTAATGCAAATCAAATCTCTAAAGCAGGTATTCATATCATGTCTAAAAAATGTGAGAATGAAAACAGAATTTAGGTGTCAATTTAGGTTTTATAAATTGATCAGATGAGTTTTATGGCATTTTGCAACTAAATGAAAAAAGAGACAGATAAGGAAATAAATAATATTTAGCAGAAAAACAAAGGAATGAAGAACTTAAAGGAATCAGTTTTATTATTGTAATATATTAGTCTCTTAAAACCAGGAGACTTATTGTGACTCTTCTTGTTTACTGAAGATGCTCAAGGATACTTTACCAAACTAGAAATAAAACCATCATCATTTTTATGCAATGTACATTTTCAATGTGAAATTCTCTGATCCATTCCTATTATCTCAGGAAAGTCTCTAAAGTTGGTTAGAGGTTTTTTTCTCTTTTTTTCTCTTTTTTTTTCTCTTTTTTTTTCTCTTTTTTTCTCTCTCTTTCTCTCTTTTTTCTTATTTCTCTTTCTCTTTTTTTTTTTTCTTCTCATCGAACCCTACGTGGAATACCCACAAGGATGGCAGCTGGAATTGATGGGTTTAGGTAAGGATTATTTTTTCTCTGCAGAGTAACCCTGCTGTGGAACGGCAGCGCAGATCAGCAGAGCGCTGCAACCCAATGGTCACATCAGAGATGGAAGAAAGAGGTGGAGACCATACTCCCAGTGGTGGTTACAGGAAGGCTTCAGCTGGAGATTGAAGGTCCAAAGAGCTGAGTGCTGCAAGGGAGAAACTCGATTTTGAGCCTGTTGGCAGGTTTGAAATCAATGTTTCCCATGCATTTCAGAGGGATATGGCAGAGTATAATGCAAACATTCGAATGATGTCTATTTCCAGCTCTTTGATACATAAAATATTGGTAAAACCACTTCAGTGCACCCCAATATATGTAGTATTATTATATTTGCCCCAGGCTTTTACTGAAAAGTTTAACCTATATTATTGAGAAATAAATAATTTGTGAGTTTAAAGGGAAAAGGATGGCTTGGATTAGATTAATAAGAACATGATTTTGCCAAGAGTAAATGTTTTTGATTGTAGAGAAGTCAAACTTCAAATTTAGGAAGGCTCCACAGAGAGAAAAACATCTATCCTTAAATACTGTTTCTGAGATTTTTTGTTGCAATAAAAGTAACCACATGGTAGAAACTGCACATTCGTTTTCTGGGGAATTCATGGTGTGATAAAGGAAATGAGAGCCTCTGAGGGAATAATTGCTTCACCATGGGAAACTCATGCAACTTAACTTGAACTTTAAATCGATCTGCTTTCATATTTGTTACTGCTGGCACACAGCATTATGAGGAGGAAATTGTGCAGCCATAAAATGGATGTTTTTTATATTATGCAGCATGATAATGCTGTGACTATTTCTATAAATGTGTGTTTGTTGGGTGGGAGTTTTTTACCATTTCAGTTCTAAACAAGTTTACATAAAAAACCAAAAATATAGAGTTAGGTGCTTTTAATTATGAATAGCAACAATTGTTCTGAGCTCATGGAAAAGACTTGAATAGTGAATCTCTCCCTATTTTTAAAAATTTTTCATTATTTTCATTTGTTTCCTGGTCTGCAGAATTGTGATCATTACCATATTTTGATAGGTGCCCCTGTGTGCTCATGCTAGGGACTGGGCAGAGGGCTTACAGGATTACATGCTTGATTTCCCCTGAAAGCCTCTCTTTCCAGTAAATATTGTGGCAATTTGAAGGGATTACTTTCTTATGTCCCTTTCAATTTTTCCAGCCATTTTTGATTTGATAGCAGCAGCTGGTAGTCACTTAAGGGTGACAACAGCACTCTCATCATCTCCTTGTAAGGTGGACACACACTGTGCTCCCCACATCACAGTCAGGGTTCTCAGGGAGCTAAGGGACAGAGAAGATATGGGAGGAAAGAGATTTAAGTTCTGTCTCAGAGACTGTAAGCCTATTCTTTTTCTTTAAGAAAATGCTATCTACTGTATGCCATAATTTCCAACTCTTAATTAAGATTTCTAGGTATCAGCAATATATTCAAAAAGCCCAGTTAATTCAGCTAGGAAGAAAGTTTTCATATTTAAGCCATTTTATAGCTTATTCAGGGGGGATGGAAGATTTGCTGTCTTTTGATGTGTGTTTTCATCTAATTGTGCTGCCTTCATCTTTTTTTGGCAGAAGCCTTCATCATTTATTCCCCATCCTTAAAAACTAAAATACACACATTCTCCTGGCCCTATAGAACAAGACTGAAGAGTGAACCATGCGAAGCAAAGGGAGTAAAGCTACTGAAATATTGCCCCAAATAATTTTATTCTATGTATAGAGCTGATATTTAGTCCTGTTGGTTCCTCTACAGCTGTGCTTCATCAGGACTGAGTTAAATATTTGAGACTTAAATATATATATTTGACTTAGCAGTAAGATTGGGGAATTGGTCCTTATTCCTCACTTTGTTCAAAGGATTTATTTTTTGGATGATGAAAATGCAAAGAATTGGATTCTCTATTGTAGATTAAGAAGAGAGGTGAAGTAACTTGTCCAATGTCACATTATAAATCTATGAAGGAGTTTGGAATTTGACAATTTTTTTCTTAATCTCAGTACTGGAAATTAATCACATAAACCACTCCTTTCACCTACATCACTGAGTGTGAATGTAAAATGATTGCTCAGGCATTGTTAATGCTCTTTAAGAGGAGATCCTACACATAATTTTCATCCTTAAAAAGCAACTTCTTACTGTGAATAATTCCTTATTTGGGGAATATTTATATGTAAAATACACATAACCAAAATAGCACACTAATACACACTATTGTTTTGATTCATCAGCAAGGCAGTTTTTGTCAAAAAATACTTGGACATCTCACCTATATATTAATGAACTTTTCTCCACTACACCTTGGAACAAATTTGGTACCCTTTCTTTATAAATACCTTTTTTTATGAATACCCTTTTTTTATAAAGCCCATAAATACTGTTGTAGTTACAACCATCAAATGGCTTTTGTTATCATTTGCTGGACTTAAAGAATTATAGAGTAGTTCCATGAACTGCACAAATGAAAGATCTTAGATGCTGAGTGATCCTTTGAAAAGGCATTGTTTACTGAACAGATATAGAAAGCAAATACCTAAACACAAATATCTAGGATAAAGTAAAGGCAAGTCTGAGTTTAGGCCCAGCAAAACTGTAGGTCTAAGAACATCCAGGTACAAATATCAATGGTGCTGTTTCAATGTGCCCCAGTACACTGTAGAAAATATAAAAACGAAATCGGTGTTAAAAAAATGTGTTTTCTTCTGGCAGGTCTTTTCCTTTATTGGGAGCTCAGTGTTCAGAGGCAATCTCAGACTTCAGTAGAACTGGAAACAAAAAATGTGTTATTTACATGTTTGCATTTGGTGGTTTTTTATCATTTTCAAACATAATGTGAACAGTGAAAATACTTAGATTTTCCCACTTTAACCAATGGTGTGACTCACAGGTCACCCACAAATCTCTTGCTAAGAGATTTTATCTCTACACAGAGAAGGAAGAAAATGAAGAAAATTCATCCACTGTTGACTTCGGAAGTAATTTCAGAATCTTAAATAAAAGGGAATAAATATTGGCAGAACAGATTTTTGTCTCCATCAGGCTGGATAGACCCTACACAGCTTACACAGCAGGAACAATGAAATATACTTATTACTTTTTTATGCCTTTCCTGATTTTTGTGTTCTAGTGGGAAGTAGAAACAGAACTATAAGAACACAATGAGAAAAATCTGCTTGTATGAGCCAGAAAGACTGTAATATTAGATTTGGTTTTAGTGTTCTATTATTCTTCTTACTATTAACTTATACCACATATTGTCAATTTAATATTTTTTCGTAGTTTCAGGTAAAAACCAGATCAAATCTACACATATTTTAAAATGAGTTGGAATTTGGAATTTATCTTAGTGTTTACTTGTTCCCATTACCATTTCCACACATGACCTGTGATGTGGCACTTTTTTGTCAAGCCAATTTGGGTCTGCCATCATATCAGGTGTAGAAGCACAGGACAGAACGAGATGTCTGCATTTCACACCATAGACTGTTTACATTTTCAAATTCTTGCAGTGTAAACAAATAATGTTAAAATGCCACAGGGATAGTATTCACTGTGTACTTTGTGAGTTGAAATGCCCTTCAGATGTGTGAATAAAGTTAGGAAACTTCAACTCGAGTTATTACAAAATAATATTTTCTCTTGAAACATAGATTTAGAAGAAACATAAAGATTTTAGGTATAAGCTAGCTGTATTGAAATTAGTTAGAGTAGGAAGGAATTGGGGCCCAGCTAGAGTTAAAGTAATTAAGAGAGCTGGACCTGAAATGGGTTTTAAGATGTTAGTAACTGATTACCAAATAACTGATGATCTGTCATTTGTTTGTTTAGCTGTGCTTAGAACGAGGAATAGAAACATTGATAAGTTGGTGTAGGGAACAAGGACAATTACCAATTTCCTCCCTTTGTGGGAACCCATCCAAAAGTCACGCAAAAAGAAACTTACAGGTCACTAAAGTAATTAGGATTGTTAAAGTTCAGAGAAGCAAAAAGGTCAAAATGAGGAAGATGAGTTACTTCATCTTTTTTGGGACCACTGACCAAATTCAAGACCACCGACTCAATTCAGGACACACACTATGCATGCTTAATGACATTTAAGCTCATTTCCATACGAAGGGGAGAATGGGAGGTGTTAATGTTATGAATATGCACTTGTATTTTGGATATTCATAATATTTGGAAATAAAAAGTGTCGTGTGTGCTTGGATTGGGGCCCTGCATCTTAGGGAGCTATCCCACGCAGTGCCTGGTGCCGAATAAAACATACACTTTCTAACTCTGAACTGTTAGAGAGTTTTTGTCTGTCTCAGTTGGATATCGATATTAGATCGATATTCATATTTTGGTAAATCAGTCTTTATACTTTATTAGAAGTCCTTCACAGTCTTGGTAATATTTAATTACTTCAGAGCAAAGTAGGGCAGGAGATAATCATAACTGGATTTTGCACAGGGATTCTCATGTTCTTCCCTTCTGCAATCAGTCATTATCAAGGAAACTCATGTGGTTAGTGAGCAAATCACAAGTAACACTCACCTTTTAACAGCAAGGGACCATTACCTTCCCTGATAATTGGTAAAACCTGCTGAAGTGGATGAATGATTTAAAATAATTTAAATGAATCATTAATTGATTCATTTTAAATCCTAATCCTAAATCTTTCAATGCAAAAGAAATCCCCCTAGGGATACATTCTGAAGAACTTAAGTATTTTCAAAAGTCACTTTGGCCACACTCCTGGTTTCTCTGCCTTAGACGTGCAAAGCTGGCAGCTGTGTGGCTTTTGCTGGGAAAAGGCTGGCTTTGCTGTGGTGGGGCAGCTGGGAAGTGAGAATTCCAGAGAGACTGGGTGAAAAGCATACAGAAGTTGGAAAGAAGAGCAGAATTTTAGATCTGCTGGGACTCAGAGAGACCCCAACAACCCATAAGCCTGAACATAATGCCCAAGTCTCTTCTCACAGACCTCATTTTCTCTTGTTCCTTTTACATCCAGGCTCCTTGACTCACTTATCCTGAAACCCCTTTGTCCTTCCAACCCTACGTCCCAGCTCTTTTTGGTGTCCTAAAACCACTGTGTCCCCAAGAAGCTCTGCTACTACCAAAGCACTTAACACACAGGTCAGAATCTTTGAGGCAGCTAACGGTTCCTCAAAATAACTTCACGATTGAGACAACAGCAAAAAAATAATTTTCTGAGAATGTAAGTGGAATGAAAAAAAAAGTAACACTTTCCCACATTCATATGACATTCCACATAATTTTATTTGACCTGGCATTTGCTTAATAATCTCTTTTCCTCTGAAACATCTGTTAAAATAGATTTTGTTTTATAGCAGACTATGATTAGAAAGGTTTCAGTCTATGTTATGAAGAGATTTAAAAAATCTTTTATCTGACAGATTTTCATTATAATCTCAAATGAGAGGAAAAAGTAGTTAAGTTGTAGCTGTCAGTCCATTGCACTTTTTCTGTTCTTTAGAAAGGAGTTTTCTAATGTGACTTAAAAGATCAAATATTTATACCATTCATCAATTTGTTTCCAAAACCACTTTTCCTTTATATGTTCATTTTACCTCTAATCGTATTCTCCCATTGTAATTGAAAATTTTTCCCCTTCTGTCATCCAAGCTGGCAACAATTATTTGTAAATTCTAGCTCTGTTTTTCACATCCAGTAATTGCTGGATCCATACGTTTTTAAAAGACTATCTTTCCTGCTCACCCAACATTCCAACTCTCTCGTACCAACTATGAAACAGGGATTTGTCACCTCTCCAAATACTTTATCTCATAATTCTAGCATTTATTTTATCTTACAGTGATTTTCTCCAACTTTCCATGAGTCACAGCTATACAATAAGCTCTAAAAACCCCATTTATTTTCTTCAACAAAGTTCTAAAAATATAAAAGGCAATATTTTTATCCAAGAACATTTAAAATAATATTTACAATGCACCTCCTTAAACCTATTTCTGAAATTTCCTACTTATAATAAAGGTACCCTTTTATACACATTGTTCATATCATTCCTGATTTCTCATATTTCATGTGTTCTGTGCTTGTGAAACCTCTTCTGTCTTGACTCATACTTCTTATTCCTATACTGATATATTCTCCAAGAAAGCCAAGAGTAAATGGCATCTGACCTAAACCAGCATAAATAACAGCAAAAAAAATCTTCAAATCCATACGTCTTTACATATAATGAGGTTGGTTTCTCTTTGTGCAAAGTTTATAATCTATAAAACCCATATTCAGTACCCCTATTAAAAATTCTCATGTGTAAACTAACTTAAATTAGTTACTTTGACCATTCCCTCACCTTGTCCATAAGATTTATCATCAGAAGTTAAAAAACTCATTGTGTGAAAATGTAGTTCACCTTGTAAAGTTGACTGTATAAAATGTTTAAAGGATGTGGTCATTGAGCATAGTGATAAATTCCTGGGAAAGATGCAGAATAAAGACAGCTCAAAATGGGTACATGCCATGTAAATCTAACTACCTAAAATACATCTAGTGTTTTTCTCCAAAGATGAACCAGTTCAGGTCATCCTAATATCCCATTAGCATGTAGGAGAGCTGTTTATTTACCGGGCTTTTTCTGATACCAGCTTGAGGGGTTTATGGATTTTTTTATGTGATATGCAGTTACTGCCCTAATATGCAATTGGTGGCAGAAAGATCTCACTTCCCCAGATGAATCTCACATTATCTTTAGTTTTTGACAAAGCTGAAGGCCACTGAGAGGAGACATACCAAGCAGAAGAGCAAGTTTTCATCCCCTGCTTTCAAACCTTCCATAATAATGGTTTTGACACCTAGGAAATTACATGAAGAGGGTTTTTTATCCAGATATCCCCCAGATCTCTTGAGGAGTCCAATTATATCTAAAATAGAGTTACTAATTACATATGCAAAATACTTAAGAAAGCACATTTCAGAGACCAGCAAGATGTTGCTTATGGGATCTAGCAGAGGCCATTTGACATGGTACTGCACTCTTTTTGCCATGTCTTGTTGATATGGCTGCAGTGATCATGGACTGCAAACACCACACTGAGCCTTGCAGGCATCTTTGCAAAAGATGACATAGAGGTGTGCTGAAGACATCTGCTGCATTATCCAGAGTAGATCTGTCGCCAGTGAATTAAGATGCATTCTTCCATTAAATTTTCATCTGTACTTGTAAAATAAAGACTTTCTTTTTGATATTTAACTCTATTTTATGTTAGCTGTCAAACTTTCAATAGAAACACTGTAATTAGGTCTTCATTTTATGACATGTGATTTCACAGACTGAGGTAGATTAGCAGAAGTTTTGACATTTGATTTTACCTTTGAAGAAAGCAGGATCTGAAAAGCTGTTTGTGGTACCTTGTGTTCTACAGGCTCCTGTCTGCAGAAATTAGCAGTAACCTCTCCAGCAGTCTAGAACTATCATTATTTTCACTTGTCCACTTGAATGTGTTTTGCTTACGTTTACTTTCATGCCTGTATTGATTTTTATCAATAAAACATTCCTTTCTTTTGCTTAATCCACATCATGTATTTGAAACAGAAAGTGAAAACACTTTGTTAAGTTTCCATTTCTATTTGCCATGATGTTTACTATTACTGTCCCTGCCCGGCTCTGTGGGGCCCCACATGCACGCACAGAAGCACAGGTGGGTTCAGTGTTACACTCGGTAGCAAAGAGTCGAGAAGGGCATTTGGGTGCGTTCTGGCAGGGGCATTTGTTGCTGCTACACTGTCGAAGGTTGCAGAGGCAAATACCAACATGATCCTGAAACTCACAGTTTTATCCGGGGGCGGAGAAAAGGCGGGACTGGGGAACAGGGACCAATGGGGAACTCTGGGGGAGTGACGAGGGGTAGAGACCAACAGCCAACCAGGGAATCCAAACTGGGATAGATTAACATAACAGAACTATACATCCTGGGAGAAGCCTTTCTGGTCACCCTAACATAAAGTGGTTCTTGTGGTACTGGGGACTTGTCTGACTGAAAACTCTTTGTCCATTGTAATGTATATTCACCAGCCACCACAGTTTACCTCTTTTGCCTAGATGGTAAGAAAGAAAAAACAGGCCTTTGACCACATTAAAATAATGACTTTTCTCTTTCTTGAAACACTTCAATTGTTCTAACAGATAATTTTTTCCATTATTTCCATTTTTATCATACGTAATTGATTTTTAAATAGTCTGTAATATTTTTTAGTGTTTTTTGTTTGTTTGTTTGTTCTTAACAATATCAGTTTTATTCCAGCAGTTTCTCACTTGTTATTTTTGTGGGAGCTTAAAGAACATACAGTACTTTCTTACTGCATTATAAATTATTACCTACTTTCTCATCAGAAAACAGCAGGAATTGCCCAGAGATCTTGAGATAAGCAGTTTCTTCACAGAGCTCTGTTCAGCAGTTACTGCACCCCAAAGGCTGTATCAATTCCCATCTTCCTCCTTTGGTGAAAACTGCTGATACTTTCTTTAGCTCATGACTTTGAGGTTGGCTGTTCTCGCTGGCCCTGCCTGTAGAAGAAAGGCTGCACTTTGTGCAGCCTGTCATGGGGAGAGAGGAAGATCATTTGTAGAATTCCCAAGCAAGGGCACAAGGAAATGCAAAAAGGGGAGGCCTTAGCTGGTATGTCCCAGTGGTATTTCTAACAGTGTGTGTGCTTTTCCTTTATTTAATAATTCAAGGAAACAAAGCTAAAAATCAGAAAACTTAATTCCAGTGCTGAAATATCAAAAGAAGAAAGAACTGTCTAGTCTAATTCTTGCACAAGAACAGGCAATCAAGCAAGCTGCTTTCCCCAGGAACAGGTTTGCCCTGCACACGCAGGGTTGCCAAGTCCCATCTCCTTCACAAATGCTGAGAAAAGCTGCTGCAGTGCCAGAACAAGCTTAGGGGTTAGACAGTGGTGTTGGAAAGGGGGTCTCTACAAGACATCAGGGAGACCAGAGAGGATGGGTTATGGTCTTAAGCCTCATTCAGAAGATGCCATCCTCTACTGCAGAACAATAGGTTATTTATCCTGGCTTTAAAACATAATTAATCTTCTCTGTTCTTTAGCATCATTTTCACTGTACCCTAGCCAGTTCTACCAGCCTGATAGGGAAACTCACTGACTTATATTTTTCCTACCAGATAAGAAATAAGCACTGAGGAAGCAGGAAAAAGGATGTACAGGCATGTGGAAGTGAGTGTACAAAAATAGTAGAAAATGAACCTTATACTAAGAACTTCAGCACTTCTTCAGTGCTGAGCTAATATCTTAGCTACAGAATAGCAGGTTATTCTGTAAATCTGAATGTATAGACAGCAGGAGATACCCTGAGGATATCTCTAACTGAGCTACTTGCAGTTTGCAAACTTATTAGACATGACTCATATTTCCACCAAAAGCTACTAGCTGCTGTTTAGAAATGTGTAAGTGCTTGATCTGTGCTTGTCTGTAGGTATAAGAAGCAAATACTTCATACTGGGAATATATACTGGAATCCTCTTATTGAAGATGAGTAGAAACTCAGAACAGAGAGTTTAAACAGTGCAGGTTTCATCTCTGTAAGGCTTTTTGAGGAGTTTTGTGCTGACAGTTTCTCTAAAGCAGAGATTGATGCAGGCATATATGTGTTAAATGCCCTTTCACAGTTCTACATTATCAAAATTCATCCTGCTCTGCCATATACACATAAACTGTAGAGGCTTTCCCATGGACATCACTGGTGCAGACCTTGTTCAATAATTTTTATCTCGGGTGGACTGGATTTTTCTTCCTCCACCATTACTTAAAACAGCCAGGCTACAAACCTCTGAACCATTTTATAACAGAAATGCTGACAGTCTTTGCTCTGGAAGCGTGCATGGCATAGTGGTAACATCAAAGTTGATGACAGACGTCATTAGTTTAATTGACCACGGTTATCTATTGTCATATTGAAGTGAGGTTACTTAATGGAGTTAAATCTACTTTTCTTAATGGCTAGAATTAAGAAACTATGTCACATCTACATTAAGCTTATTACCTATAATTTGTACAAAGAAACTCCTAACATGAATAATTACTCCTACTTAATATACCATTAACCAAAAATTGATTGAGACTTAGTAGAGTCTATTTGTGATTTCCAGATTTGTTTAGCATCCCTGTTTGGCCCCTCACATGTGACTTCATTAGTGTTTTATATTTAATTTGGCTGAAATGATCTGCATTGAGGAGTTGTTTCATTGGTGTACTGTGATGATAAAGCAACTTTGTAAATGGATAGCATATGTAATGTGCTTAAGTTCTTGCATATTGTTTTTCTTCAAGTGTTCTGTTATTTTAGTGATTTGACTCTGAGTTCAACAAAATTTTTGGTAAGACAGTAGTCAGCTTCTATGAGGGCTAGATCTCTTATCTATGCCCACTGACTGCTTCTCCAACTTCCCTTCTGCTCCTTTTAGTCCTCGTCCAAGTACAGTAATAGCTTTAAAACATTTTCTTTGAAAGAAATAAAATAGTTCTATCAAGTTATTTTTCTTTTATAATCACCTATTTCTGCATTTTATTTTCCATTTTAAGTGGAACGAATAATAATATGCAAAAAATAGAGAAAGACAATGTACAAGGTAAGAATAAATTTAAAACTGACAAGGAGCATTATGGAAAACATAACCCATTCCTAGGCAGACAAAAACCTACTCACTTTAGGCTAATGACAGAGTGCTTTCTCTCTCTAACATTTACTTCAATAGTATGTGAAGAAAAAATTAGTCTCAATATATAAACCTCAGCCATTCCTCTGTCTCTGGGTTCAGCTATATCTAATGTTAAACGTTTCTACTTTTACTTCCTCCTTAAATCCAAGATGAAAAATAAAGGAGCTGCATCTGTTATTTGCATGGATTGAAAGACTTTGATCAGAGTTATAGCTGATAAGAAGGAAGGTCACCAGGGTTGCTCTCTGTCCTGCTGCAGGCTCATGCAGGCTCACTGAGGTGCCATAGGCCGGCTGAAACACTGTGTGAATAACATTGTCACCAAGTTTTGTCTACAGAATAAAATTAGCTCTTGCAATATACAGTCACTCACTTAAAAGGATTTTTTCCTCTCATCCTTGTACTATTCCTTCCCCTCCCATAGCTCACTGAAGCTGAAGATATCCTTCACATGTCCTTCCACTTCCTTTTCTCCTCTAACTAGAAAATCACTTCCTTTTAAAGTCTTGGCTCTGCGCTGAATCCCTGTCTACCAGGGAAAGACAGACTATGTTCTGACCACATCATATTTGTTTTACTACATATTTTCCTTAAATCCTGTTTCTTCTCAGCATTTTACCACATTCTGAAATTTCTGTAGTCAAAGTGTATAAGGAGCACAATATAAAAACAAAAATAGAGACTGTAAAATATCATAAAAATATAAATTTTGAAAACAAAATTCATAAACTGTTTTCTGTTATTTGTATTACTAAAATTTTTGTCCTGTATCCTGTGCAACACAATTCACTGTGGTTACTCAAGAAGGTAAAAAACCAAAACAGACTGGTAATAGAAAAAAGCAGGACTGTGTAGCTGACTCCTTGACAGATCTAAACTACAGGAGAAAAAAAGGTGGAAAAGAATTTATTATTCCCCAAAAAAACCCTCAAACTAACAACCCAAAAAAAAAAAACCCCAACCAAAAAACCAAACCAACAAAAACCAAACAAATAAACCTCAAAGAACCCTCACCAAAAAAAACCAAAACAAAAAACCCCAAACAAATGTTTTAAGTCAGTCTCTGAGGATTTTTCTAATGGCGATTTTCAATAGATTTCATTGCATAAGCTGACAAGCAGATAGAGAGGCAAGTCAAGTTTCTGTTTGCTATTTGTTAGGGTGCTTTCTTCACCCATTTGTTCTCTTTATTGCTAAAGGATTTGACAAAAATGTGGACAATCAAATAAATGATGCTTCTCTTAACAAGAAGAAAATTATCTCTACACCATATTTTCAACATATTCCTTAAACAGAAGGTTAAAATTTAATATGAATAAATATTCTGTATTAAACTTCTTATTGTGTTGAGTAGGACAAGATTGTCCTGAGTCTAAGACCAAACTAAAGGGTTTATTCACCCTGCCATTTCCACATATTTTAATGGGCAGTTTGTCTGAATCAGGATTAGGGCACCAGGTATCTTACTAAATTATCCCTTTATGAAGCACTATTAATGTGGGCTGATTCTTTCATCCGTGAACTGAGAAATTAAAAATATATTAATAACAAAGCCTCCATAATAACTGCATTGATGGACAACACATAGTTTATATTTAATCACCTCTTATTCATAACATGTCATAATCATCCATCATGGCAGCAAGAAAATTGTCCAGCCTAACTCCTACACTGAACGTAGTAATGAAAATATAATAGGGGAAAAAAGTTCAAGGGGAAACCTCATTGCATAATTCATGTCATGGACTGGTGATCTTACAAAAGATGATGTCTGTATTCTGCACTAAGGTATTTTATTCAAGCACAGATACATGTGTGAAGATGTATAGAAATTACACCTCTCATGCTAATTACACCTCTCTGACATCTCATGCTAAGTTTCTCATATAAAAAATTATGGATTAACTCTCATGAAGCATTCAATTTCATTGAATAACAAAACCCATCATCTATTTTATATTTTCATTTTTCTCTTGACTTCTTCCAGTTTCTATGTTTTTAAATTCTCAAGAGAAAAGAAGTCTGCTTCCTTTTTCTCCCTTAGTATTTTATTTAATGCATTGGTCAAAGTAGATCTCATAAACAGCCCTGCTTTGCTTTAGAGCTGTCCTAACCAGCACTCCTAAAGTGTATTCTGTAACTATAACTTATTTTGCATATTTCTGAGGGTTTTGCAGGTGTAGATGACAATGATCATAGTTTATTAAGTTCTTGAGTGCATTACCTTTTGTTCTCTTCTCCCTGGCAGTGGGTTTACTGTCTCATATTCATCCTCTGACCTCTAGCAGTGTTTTAACTTTCCTAGTTAGGGCCCTGTTGGCAGCTTTTTCTAGGAAAAAGAGAGTGCATTTCATTGCACTTAATATCAAGCTGATAGAGTTAGCCTTGTATTTTTTGTTGTCACAGACTCATCCTTTGCTGTAGTTATTTCATTCTCATCCGTACCCACTCTATCAACACCATCTTATGCTGATAACATCTCTCTACTTCAACACAGAAGCTTCAAAGATCTCAGTGAATGATGGTATGAGTCATGGAGGCTGCAAATATTGCATTAGCAGCACAATAAAATCTGTCATATAGTCATTGGTTTAGTAAATTTATGTGCAGGAACTTCCACGAGCTTCAGTGGGTACATCCACACTTGTGAAGCTGTCTATATTCTTCAATCAGAGATTTGGGAAGGAAACTATGACAGTTACACTGTTATAATTTTCACAGTTTCTAAATTAAAACAAAACCAAAAAAACGGAGATCTTAATGATCTCAGCAAGGACAGGTACAAAATAGATTAAAGAATTCAAACTTCTCAACCTGTTAATACGCTACTTATCATCTTAAGAATTTGTACCCAAAAGGTGCGTTCTTGCACTAAGAATAATTTGCACTGCAAATTATTTCCTTTATTTTCTCCCTTTTTGTAAAGGATATGGCTAACCCAGCCTGTGAAAACTTCCATTTAGTTTAGAAATCATGGCCCTTTATGACTAATTTCCTGTACCAAACTATAATTACTTTAATTCTACATTGCTGGAGAGAATTTGAAAACAGGATTTCTTTAGAACAAAATTAACTTATATAATGAGTGAAAAGATAAATCATATTAGCTTAATTACAGTATATTAACATTTTTGTTGCGTATGAATAAAAAATCAGACACTATGAAAGCAGGTTTCTCATAAAAAGAAAATTTATGGAGATTTATGAAATTTTAGGAACTTGCAAAATTCCATTACTTAATATCTCTATTAAGATCTTTACAAACATATATAATGAAAGACCTAATAAATTATTTAATAAATGGACTTCTGTTTGAAGTCACTTTGATTCAATATGAGCAAAGGATTTGAAGTTAATTTAGAAGAAAGGGATAATCAGTAGTTAAAATAAAGATAGTATTTTTTCAGGATTGTTAAACAAACATAGAGAAGCAAACACTGCCTTAAAAATGCTTTTAAAATCACTCCAGAACTGATATTTTAAGTATTTATTTTACTTGAAGTTTCAATGTCTGACCATGGATTACCTTAAAATCTGCTTCGACAACAAATTCTTATTTAATAGAAATTTTAATTTAAAACTGGACCCATTGGAGAGGTTACCCATCAATGAGGATGATTTACCTGTCAGGACTATTCAGGCTAATGCATATTATCTCAGGGGTTCCCTGTTGTCTTCCAGTAGTTTTCTTTCTCACTGAATAATGCTTTGCCTAAAAAATTAAAAACCTAATGAGCTATTTTTTAAATTTTGTCTTTATGAAATATCCTGCAAAATGGAGTCATGGTCCATGACAGGATATATGAATTCTCCTGTCACATATAAAGGTAATATCAGTGTTGTATTACTACTTTTATGAACAAATCTTTTTCTGATGTTTCAGCTAATTTTTGCTACCCAGTTGTCATAGGTTAGCAAGCATAGTCCCGGAAGGGACGTCCTTGCTAAGGGGTGCTTACAGTTTCCTCTGGGAACTGATAGAACCTATCAGCTGGCCAGTTTGAATATGGACAATTCTCTAAGCCACTTAAAGTTGTGATCACCTCTGTGATCCACATTTAAGAATAGGCAAACTCCCCCTCCAAGCTCTCTCTCGTTTCCGGCACTGGGACAGGTGGCTGCGGGCCCCGTGTGGGGGCCAGCGGGCCC